>NC_139721.1:71477422-71653846 GCF_964211835.1 Anser anser
AATCATTCAGCAAGTCAGTCTGTTTTCAAGGAATAAAACTGATTTTGCTTTTGTAAGTTCTAAACGTTATATCTTACATTCATAGCTTAAAGATGTTGAATCAAGGGACAAATAGATACCATGGAATGGAACAGATACCGAAAGAAATATAGGAAGGATGAATTAAAAAAAAAAAAAAGTGCAGAAATTATTCCTGCAGATGTTGAAATGGTCACATGGAACACTTGTTTGTTTGTTTCACACAGTAAAATTAGAAAACTTTTTTTGTTTGTTTTTAGCTTAAAATAATAGACAGAAATGGATCATGGATGCATTGGAATGGTCTTGCAGGTCCACAACTCAGATACGTTATAAGAATTTACTAGAACCTACAGTTTTGGAACTCTCTCTGTCTAAAGACCCTTGAAATGAACTCCCATCACCACATGGACAGTCACTGACCAAACTGTTGGAGATTTGATTCCACATGTAAATGTCATCCAATACAAAAGTTCTCAACAAATGAATGAGTTTGGTATTGATTTTGTTTTTAAAATACAGTCTGTTTGCAAGTACCTGTGTATGTGTCCCTCTTCTCCTTACAAGTCCATGCTGGGTCAAAACACTGCCATGTACTTTTTCTTTTTCCTGTGTTTTGATTTCTGTGGGAGGAAACCTGAACAAGAGGGTAAAAGGAAGTCAAGAAGCTCAAGCAAGTAATCGTGCGGATAACCAAAGAACAGGATGCTAAGGTGTGCTGGAGAGCATAACTGATTCACAATATCAACTCTCTCTAAAGGTGACTATAAGGTACACAGAAAGAGAAAGACAGAGACATCTGCACAGGGTGGATAACATAAAAAGTTACACATATCATTTGTTAAGATCAGCTTAAAATGACTCCTGCTGCTAAGGGAATAGTCAATATGTTTAGGATGGTGGAGGGAGGGGAAATAGTGATTTTTGTTTGCAGCAGGTGGAAAAGACAAAAGAAAATTGACTATCTACCTGAGTCAACAAAATTCATTTTTGTTACCAATTGCCAGTTTAACAGGGAGCATGAAGTCTCTGAATCAAATTTCCTCATCAAAATAACTGAAATATTGTGAGTTAATTAATGCCTTATTTAATTTAAGATCATATCCCATCATGGTCTAACAGACATTTGCTTCCCGTGCAACCTACCAGTTGGTTTGCAGAGAAACCTGAAGAGTCCCTGCGTAATGAGACAGGATGTTGGGAGAAATAATCAAACCCCAAATGAGAACTTATTTATTTACTTATTTATTTGTTTGTTTGTTTGTTTATTATTCCCAGAAAGGAGATGATCAAATTAAGATAAGGACTTTACAAAGCACTTTCTCAAGGAAAAACACAAATTCTTTTGGTATTTTTTTAATAAATTGCTTCAGACTTATTAAAATCTTGGGGGAATCCAAACTGAAAATAAGTCCAGAACAAACAGTAACCTAATAAGAAACTCATTTTGAGAAGTGTTTGTATGTTCTTGGTTTAATTTGTCAGTACATATCATCATATTTTCAAATATTTCGGATATTCAAGAAAGGAGAAAAAACATCATATAACCAACAGAAGTCAAGAGTGAACTGTCGAAGTTGATGTTTCATAGACAATTAAAAAGTGGTATTTATATTAATAAAATATTTGTATTTATATTAATAATATATATATATCCATAGAAGTCATAAATGATTTATTATTTATTTGCAAACAGAAGATAAGAGCTACATTTACACTGCACAGTATTCACACAGAATAGTTTGACTAATTCTAAAATAAACACTGACGGGGGGGGATTTACTGTGGAAAAAAAAAAAAAAGAAAAAAAAACAGGAAAGAAAAGGCCTTTTAGAATGAAGGAATTTCTTGTTGGTTAAAGAGCAAGATTTCTGGTTAAATGTTGTGCTAATGCCCAGTCTGGCCCCAATACCATAATTATAGTAATCAAACACTATTTATTTATACTATGCCTCTTTTGTACTAGTCTCACGCATACTAAATATTTATAATTTAATCTGCATTTTATAGTTTCATATTGGCAGCAGCTTTTAAAAATATTTAATAAACTACTCCACTTAACAACTTATAAACCATATGGGAATAATGCAACGGAATTGCTGGCAAGTTATACCACTTCCTAAGGTGCTTCTTCATTCCAGAACAAACTTGACTGTATTCAGTTATTAAGTAATCCATTTAACAATCTTGTATGACATCTGAGATCACATTGAACAATTTTATAGCATTTCTATTTTTACACATAGCAGAGTATACCAGGTTTGAGATCCTTATTCTGTTATACTTGTTAATGTTAAGGAAAATGACTCTTCAGTCTGATTCATGATTGCTGTTGTTTTTCTTAAGCAAATTTGGGCCATGTATTTATTAAAAGTGATAAGACCCACCCTTCCAGATGATCTGTATCTCTAAAATAATACTCAGCAATATTTCAGAGTCTAGACTCTCTTGAGCCTTATCTTTGTATGCAGAACTTTGAACTTTGAAAAATTTAGAGACATTACTAATTGAGCAATTACAGTAATAAGTTTTAACTAGAAGAAAACACTACATTTTTGAATCAAATTAAATCACTCACTCTTAATCATTTCTTTTATAAGGTTGCAACATGGACTGAGATATGCTCAATCCAATATCCAATAAAGGGACACAACACCATATCTAGTAATCTAAAGGCATAAAGACTTGGAGTTGGGAGCAGATGAGTTTTAAGTCTAGAAAATAATCCAATTTTCAGTACTTGCATATTGTTTGAGCATTTAGCTACTGGTTCACAGGAAAAAGAAAAAAAAAGAAAAAAAGAAAAACAAAAAAAATACACAGAAAAGGCATGTGCAAATCAGCTGTAGCCTTTAATTTACTGGAAGTAGAAATTATAGTGCTTCTGCAGTATTAGCTCTACAGTATTCTAAACAAGTTTTTGCAGCTGTGAATTGCTTTTGCCTTGAAACTAACTCAAAATGCAATGTTTGCTTTGGAAAGGGCCAAGTCACTGCAGAAATCTTGGTCCTCTGCCTGCTTCAGAGAGGAGGGGCTGAGGCTACAGATAATTTGTGCTTACCAGGGTGGGTAGAGGAAAGAGTCTTGGCATGTAGAAAAACAGTAATGAAAAGCAGAGTCATAGACTTTAAAAAAGTAAATGGGCTTAATTTAGTCACTCTTACACATGTTGAAATGTTGAATTTTATTTATTTATTTATTTATTTTCCCCATCTGAAAAATTATTTTGCCACTGGCTCTTTTTAATGAGTCATGTTGAATATTTAATTATGTCTCTTAAAAATGTCTACATTAACTACCTATGATCCCTTATCTAGGGCAAGAAAAGAGAACACTTTCGTTAATTATGTAGTGCCTGGGGAACCCTGTTTTCTTTAAAGGACAGAACAAGTAAGAACGTTTATAGATCTAGTGGGGTATAATAAAAAGTGCCAAATTTGCACTTAAAGTCAACAGGAGCCTTCTTTGGACCTTTAAAAAGTTCCCCTGTTGTCAAAGAATGGGAGTGCACATCAGTTATTTCATGTTAAGTGAAGAAATAAAGGCTTTTGGGAGAAAAAAAAAATGGAATCTTCACAAGCAAATTTTGACTTAGCTGAAACATTTCCTGAATCTATAAAATGACCAATAATTTGTCTACAGAGTAGTTTAAAATAACTCCTCTTCTGTTCTGAGAGTGTAGGTGGCATGGTTAATTGCTACCACCTTTCATAGCAGCTTTAAACTCCTAGGTTCATTCTTCATGAAAATAAATAAATAATTAAATAAAAATAAAAAATGGGGGCTAATGGCAGTCTTGCCTTTCATGATGCACCTTTCCTCTCACCTTGTATTCTTCCCTCTCACCCTTAGGTACTGCATAAAGAGGTCCAAGCTAGAAGCTTGGCTGCTCTGTGCTTATAATGTGTTTTCCCTAGAAAGACAGAGAGGCACCTCAAAGGACGGTAGGACCCACTGGTGAGTTTTATCATCCTTTGTGGATATCTGTCACTGCTTTGGTGTCAGAGCTTTTGTTGAGGCAATGGCTATGAGGATAACGTTTTGGTGTATCATGTGGGATAACTGTAGGTCTGCAATGGCTTTCATAGAATCATAGAATGGGAAGGGTTGGAAGGGACTTTTAAGGTCATCTAGTTCCATCCCCCCCGCCACAGACAGAGATTCCACCCACTATATCAGGTTGCCCAGGGCCTCATCCAACCTGGTCTTGAACACCTCTAGGGATGGAGCATCCACAGCTTCTCTGGGCAACGTGTTCCAGTGCCTCACCACCCTCTGAGTGAAGAATTTTCTCTTAACTGCTACTCTAAATCTCCCTAAATTGCCCCTCTTTTAGTTTAAAAACTTGCTGAAGGTGCACTCAATCCCATTGTCTATGTCATCGATGAAGATGTTAAACCATAACGGTCCCAGGACAGAAACCTGAGAGAGACCACTTGTCACCGTCCTCCACCTGAGCATGGAACCATTGATGACTGCTCTCTGGATGTGACCTTCAAGCCAATTCCTTATCCACTGAATGGTCCACCCATCAAATCCATATCTTTCCATTTTGAAGATCAAGATATCATGAGGGACTGTGTCAAATGCCTTACAGAAGTCCAGGTAGATGACATCAGTCAGTCTTCCCTTGTCAACTGATACAGTCATTCCATCACAGAAGGCCACCAGATTGGTCAGACATGATGTGTCCTTGGTGAAGCCATGCTGGCTGTCTTGAATCACCTCCTTATCCTGCATGTGCCTTGGCATTGCTTTTAAGAGTATCTGCTCCATGATGGGACCCCCAGCAAAGGAAAGATGTGGACATGTTGGAGCTAGTCCAGAGAAGGGTTACAAAGATGATCAGAGGGATGGAGCACCTCTCCTAGGAAGAAAGGCTGAGAAAGCTGGGGCTGTTCAGCTTAAAGAAGAGAAGGCTCTGGGGTGACCTTATTGCAACTTTTCAGTACTTGAAGGGGTCTTATAATAAAGGTGAAGAAGGACTCTTTACTCAGGTAGATAATGATAGAACAAGAGGGAATGTTCTTACACTAAAAGAGGAAAGATTTAGACTAGGCGTTAGGAGGAAATTCTTCACTGTAAGGGTAGTGAGGAACTGGAACAGATTTCCAAGAGAACTTGTGAATGCCCCATCCCTGGAGGTGTTGAAGGCCAGGATGGATGGAGCCTTGGCCAACATGATCTAGTGGGTGGCATCCCTGCCTATGGCAGGGAGGTTGGAGTTAGATGATCCTTAAGGTCCCTTCGAACCTGAGCCATTCTATGATACTTTGATTCTATGATCTTCCCAGGCACAGAGATGAAGCTCACCGGTCTGTAGTTCCCCAGGTCCTCCTTCCTACACATTTTAAAAATGGGAGTGATGTTTCCCTTTTTCCAGTCACCACAGACTGTTGACTGCCACAACTTTTCAAATATGATGGAGAGAATCTTGGCAACTACCTTAGCCAGTTCCTTAAGGACCCTGGGATGCATGTCATCTGGCCCATAGTCTTGTACATGTTTAGTTACATCAGGTGGTCTCGAACCTGCTCTTCATTTACTGTTGGAGGGCCTTTGCTCCCTCAGCCCTCATCTTCAAGTTCAGGGAAACGAGACATGGGAAGCCTGACTGGCAATGAAGAGTGAGGTAAAGAAGTTGTTGAGTACCTCAGCCTTCTTCATAGTTCACCCTTCTCATCCATCAGAGAGGTCACACTCTCCTTGGCCTTTCTTTTCTGACCAAGGTACCTATGGAGTCCCTTCCTGTTATTCTTTGCATCCCTTGCCAAGCTCAGTTCATCCATGCCTTGGCTTTTCTGATCCCATCCCTGCACTTTGAGACATCATCCCTGTACTCTTCCCAGGCCGCATGTACCTGCTTCCACTCCGTGTTCATATACTTCTTGCACCTCAGTTTGGCCAGCAGGTCCTTGCTTAGCCATCCCCGTCATCTGCCTTTCTTGCCCACTTTCTTACACAAGGGGGTGGAGATTTCTCACACTCTAAGAAGACTGTTCTTAAAGAGTTCTGATCAGTTCCTCTGTCCCTACAGTCAATGTTCCAGGGGATCTCATCCACTAGGTCTTTAAATAGCTTGAAGTTCACTCTTCAGAAGTTCAGAGTTCTGACTTTGCTCTTTGCCAAGGCCGTATTCCTCAAGATCACAAATTCAACCAGGGCATGGTCACTGCAGCTCAGACTGCCTCCAGTCTTGATCTCTTTAGTGAGCTCTTCTACATTGGAGAGCACCAGGTCCAGTAATGCTTCTCCTCTTGTTGGTTTTTCTGATACCTGGACCGGGAATTTATCCTCAACACACACTAGGAATTTCCTGGATTGCCTACAGCCTACTGTGTATTTTTCCTAGCAGACACCTGGGTGGTTGAAGACTCTCATTAGGATGAGGGCGTGTGAGTGTGATGCTTCTTGTAGTTGAAACAAGAATGCCTCATCTAGAGGCTCATCTTGGTCAGGCAGCCTGTAATAGACCCCAACCACAAGATGTTCTTTATTGGTGTGGTCCTTAAAGTTTACCCACAAGCTCTCAACCTATCCATGGCTGTTTCTCAGAGGTATCTCTTTGCGGTCAAATCTTTCCTGAATAACAATAGAAAGTAGGAACAATGACTGACTCATCTTCCTGATGACTTTTGATTTTTTTTTTTTTTTCATTTTCAGAGCCATTTTTACAGGTAAAAGTAAGAGTCTAATGGAAACTTTACTTTAAAGCAATAATATCACTTTTCTGCTTCTTGCTAGAAAACACTGAATAAAACTAAAGTTATTACTTAGCTGAAATACCAGAAAAAAAATAACATTTTCTGTATTTTTTTCCAAATAATACCTACTTCTTTCTATGTTTATGCTTTCTGAAGCTTGTTGGTTTTAACTAATTGTGAGTGGAAAGATTTTGAAGACATTTAAATGCAAATTTTTACAAACTCTCTTTCTTTATACTATCTTTCGTTAAAAATAATTCTTCAATTTTGAGAACTTTTGAGATTGAAGTGTACTTATTCAGAAAGTCCAGTGTGAAAGACTTGTGAAATTTTTGGAAGGTATCAGTACCATACAAAATATTCACAAGCAAAAAAAAAAACAAGCAAGATCATATGAACAGTCTCATAATAACGTTTTTGATGAAAAGAAACAAGAGACGTATATAAAACAGTCTGGGGATTTCTCTTCATGTTTATGAAGCTGGCAAGGTCTACAAATCCATTAATACAAAGTTCAACAGTATCTTTTGGTTACAATACATTCAATGACAATTTAGCCTGGCATAATCCTTTCATTAACATATATATATATATATATTATATGTATATATATATATATTTTTCTCTTGAAAGAACAGATGTTTTCAGACAGGAAAAGAAAGTTGAGGTTCATTAGAGACCCATACAATAACTAAGCTGTTTCAAAGAAGCAATTCTTAGGCAAATTAACCGTGTGTCTCTTGTCTTGGCAATGAGACATTTGGGGGTATGGCTTCAAAAGCATCTTAAAAAATATAAATTAAAATTAAAAAAAAAAACACCTTTTTTTTTTTTTTGTCAGGACAGTTACTCCCTTTCTAATAGTTCATTTTCAGCCAGTTACTGGTCCAGTTTTCTGACCATACTGAAGTGACTGACTTCAGCAGTTACACACACAGACACACACACATGCCCTCTCTAACACACACAGGCATTTGATAAATATATACTGTCCAAATATGTCATATGTATTGCGTTTGGACTACTCTCCAGTGTTCAGAGTCAGAGTTGTACTTAACACTTTAATGCTATGTGTTTGAATGAGTTCATAAATGTAATACGGTACTTGGATTTTGTTTTCATCACATAAATTGGCTCACACTTACTCAAAACATAGCTGTTCATAATATTGGCCAGTATCTATGGAACTTAGCATTCCTTCTAACAAGATCTGTTTGTTTTTTAAAGCTTTCCTTCTTGCCCTTTTCCCACTTGTTTATATTCCTTTGGAGAGAACTTGAATGCAATGATGTATGCAACTTGAATGATACAAAATGGCAAAACCTGTAAGAGAAGTTATATTGAGTCAACAGAGACTATTGAGACCAACAGAGTCTGTTGAGACCAACAACTCATTCGTTTTCTTTGGTGTCTTATCTCTGAAAGTGGCCATAATTGACTGCCTGTGAAAGATGGATGCTTATGGATCCCTATGCCCTACTAATTAGAGGGAAAGTCACAGTTTTCTAAATGCTTTTGCAGTCTCTATGTGTTTCAAGATTGAAATGTCTTTAATAAACTTGAATGGATGTCACTTTTCTAAATGCACATCTCTGCTACCCATGTCAATTTTCAGCTACTCCTATAAGTGTGGCAAAAGAGTAGTAAGTTCATTTCACATTGTTAGAAATGTTTTGCGAGGTGGATTGTGTGTTCAGCCCTTACTTATAGGCAGTCTCTACATTTTTTTCTCAAGAGCAACCAGATAGTAGACAGCATTTTGAAATTCTTAATATTATTTAGATATTCAACATGCTTTTGAAAAACAGCCAAAGTCAAATTCAGAGATTATATTAAGATATTCTGAGGAAATCAAGAACTGTTTATTTGTTTGGTTGATTGGTTGTATTTGTTTTTGTTTTGTTTTGCTTTGTTTTGGTTTGGTTTTAATGAAATACATTGGTTTTGAAATTTTATCTGTCTTTATGCATTAGTACAACTTACAGATTCATTTTATAACTTTTTGCTCATATAGATGCCTTAAGAATAATTTCATCCATCCATTTACAAATATTTTTAAATGTATATATGGGAGTGGCCAATACACTAAGATACTAGTTCAAATTAAACTGGATGATGTAATCATGTCTTATACCTATTCCTTGTTTTGTATCTGTGTGTCCCTTTACCTACTCTTCTTCTTTTCATCTTAAAAATTAAACACATTTTTACTCTTTATCATATTAGCATACAGGATCAACTTAAAGAGTGGTACATAACATATTGATAAATTGATGAAAATGAGAGGAAAAATGTGTAGGATTGCTTTGGGAAATCTAAAGAGAGTAAAAAAAGGAGTTTAGAATAGTGTAATGTGCATATTAATGAGTCAGAAGAAAGTACCAATTTATATCATTCCAATGTCTTCAATCTATTTCTAAATGTTGTCCCTAGTGAAAGAAGTTTAATTTAAAAAATATAAATGCTCTCCAAGTTCCTGAACTTAAAGAGAATGTAATTAACATCTGTTGCCAAGTAAGCTCACTGCTTATTTAAAGAGTGTAGGCAGAAAGTACTCTGAATCTGTGAGGTGAAACCAAACGAGGAAGTGTCCCATCCATTGTCCTTTGTCACTGCTCAGCTTTAGAAGAAGGTCAGCAGGAAACATTTCTTCTTTGTAAACTATGAAACACATAAAATATTTATTTATATGTAAAATATGAAACAACAGCATTAATATTTTCATTCAAATGCATATTTCTCACACCAAAATCTTCTGTGGACCCTACCACCATTGTAAATTATGACCTCCGTTATAACCAGCACTATTGCCATTGTTATTTTCTAGGCTGAAGATAAGTGATAGGGTTGTGTCCCTGGTTTAAGATAACTACTGGCAAATGCTGACTTTATAATACTGACTTCTATCCCTACAATATCAAGATTTTACATTTAAATTAGAAACATAACTCCTAGTACTGGGAAACTAATAATGGACTAAGTTTTTCTTCTAGTCTCCTATAATTTCTGATTCTAGTTTCAACCTAATTCTTAGTCTTATTGATGAAAAGTTGGTTTGTGCTTAGATTTAAATGTCCTGTACAAAGAATATATAAATAAATAAAAAGTTTTAGCTCATTTAGAACTGGGGAAAATAATTTTAAACCTTTTTTATTAGTATTATTTTATTCACTTTTATTTATTATTATTATTATTATTATTATTATTATTATTATTATTATTATTATTATTATTATTATTATTTTGGAATATACCTCCCAGAAGGTTTTGCTAGCTTGAATTGACGGAGATTAGTTTCTATTTCAGAACCCATTTTTGCACATGAAGATTAAGCTAAAAGCAGATCAGAAAAGGTATTTATATTCTGTTATCCATGGAGTTTCCCTGGATTTTCCCTAAGATTTCAGTCATCCTGTATAGCAACAGAAATAATGTTCTGATTCAGGCAGTTACTTATCTAACATTTGGATAATCTGCAGTTAGTATAGCCATTCACCATGCGTGTAATTTCTCCCTGAAAGCTATTTCTCTTCAGCTTCCTTTACATGAGGGGAATGACATATTCACTTTTAGTAATGACACCAACTCAAGGTAAAGGTAAGATGTGTGCTAGCTGTTGATGGTTGCCCCCGTAAAATAGACAGATATCTGTATAGACCTACATTTATTCATCCTAACCATGTTATTACAGTCACTGACGAAATGAGTGGTTTGTAATATTTACACAATACGAATTTTATTTGCCTTAAGTGTTTGAAAAGTCATGCTCAGTAATTGCAAGGAAGTTAATATTTGTTTCAGGATAATTTGCACTAATTAGATTAAATTGAATTGGTTGAATTGCTGACTATACTATAACATAAAGTTCCTGCACATCTCCAACAATACCATCAGAAATAATAACCGATAATCTCAGAACAGTTATAAAGGTCAGTATGAGTATATATTAAAGTTTACCCCACACTCTGTAGCAGTGATTCCTTTTCTTCAGGCTTAATGCATACTGGAGGATTTAAAGAGTTTGCAGAGTAACTGTCTTTTTATTTTATTTTATTTTTAATTACTTTACCGCCTGTGTCATGTTTAAGGTTAGAGAATTCTTCCTGTCCTCTTCCCTTTACAATTAAAAATTTACTTCTGTCATGAACTTTGTTTATATTACAGAAATATTTATAAACAGCAATTTGTCAAACATGTTTGTTTTTTTATTTTTTATTTTTTTTCCCATAACCTGACTACTTTTTAACCAGATAGTTTGAGTTAATAACTTTGAAGCAAAACACAGCCACAAAATGTAAAAATTTGTCTGTCACCCCAAAGTGCTTAACACTAGTGGAATTAAATGAAATGAAGCTCAGCGACATCTTTGCTAGTAAATAGAAGTATATACTTCCTCTTGTGTGTGTGTGCGTGTGCTTTTTTATTTGTTTTGTTTTTTATTGTTTTGACTTTTTTTTTTCATAAAATAAATTTGAATTCACTTAACTGGTAAACAGTTCATATAGAAGTCATATTGCAAGCTGAAAGTAATCGAGAGGTCAAAGATTGTGGGGATAAGCTTTCCTCAGCCTGAGATAGCTTAAATTGTTTGTAACTTGGTAAGCAAGAGATAGTAGCTTGCTTTGTGAGGAGGCAATGAAACCTGGTTTGCACTATTTTTCTCTTTTGTACACTCCCTGATTTCTAATAAGAAATAAGCAATTTAGCTTTTCCTTTACTGGGGGCACTAAGTAGATACGCCCTCAAAGTGACTAGCAGTTTTTACAAAACTCTTACAGTGATTTTGTCCCTTCTATATGAAAAGGAGTTGTGCTGAACTCTGGACTAGCTGATGGACTCTGGAATACTGGGGGAGGAGGGAACAGGATACGAAGAAATTGTGGTAGCTATAGGTAGCATGTATGAATCACATTCGCCGTGGGAAATAGGCCTCAATTGATTGTGACTTCATTCAAAAGGCAGTGATCAGATTAAGACTCATAAATTTATGATTATTGGTAAGATTTGACGCATTCACAGAAAAAGAGTTTTGACTGGAAATGTAATATCATAATCATAGAATCGTAGAAGCATGAAAGTTGGAAAAGACCTCCAAGATCATCTGGTCCAACCATCACCCTACTACCAATGTCACCCACTAAACCATATCCCTAAGGACCACGTCCAACCTTTCCTTAAACACCCCCAGGGACCGTGATTCCACCACTTCCTCCCTGACCAACCATTTCCAATGTCTGACTACTCTTTCTGAGAAGAAATGTCTCCTAATTTCCAACCTGAACCACCCCTGGCGCAACTTGGGGCCATTCCCTTTAGTCTTATCACAAGTTATCTGTGAGAAAAGGAAAGGCCAACCTTGTTATTTATAAAAACATTTCTTCTTATCCTTAACCATAGTGGTCAAGTTGAGCTCATGCTTGGCTTTGGCCTTCCTGATTTTTTCTCTGCATATTTTGGCAACATCCTTGTATTCTCCCCATGTTGCCTGCCCCTTCTTCCACCAGACGTAAACTCTCTTTTTCTCCCAGACAATCAGCAAAAGTTCCTTGTTCAGCCATTCCGGTCTTCTTCCCTGATGGCTCATCTTGTGGCACATGGGGACAGCCTGCCCCTGCACTTTAAGAATTCCTTCTTGAGGATCGTCCAGCCTTTCTGGACCTCTCTGTCCTTCAGGACTGACTCCCGAGAGACCCTCTCTACCAGTGTCCTGAACAATTCAAAGTCAGCCCTCTGGAAGTCCCAGATAATATTTTTACTGACCCCCCGCTCCTGACTTCACTAAGAATAACGAACTCTACCATTTCATGGTCGCTCTGCCCAAGATAACTCCCTACCACCACATCTCCAGCCAGTCCTTCTCTGTTTGTGAACAATAGGTCTAGTGGGGCACCTTCCCTGGTAAGCTCACTAACCAGCTGCGTCAGGAAGCTATCTTCCACGCACTCCAGAAATCTTCTAGACTGCTTCGTCAGGGCTGCATTGTATTTCCAGCATATGTCCAGGAAGTAGAATTAAATATTTCAGTTGGACGAATTTTTTCCTTTTCCTTTTTTTTTTTCCTTTTTTTTTTTTTTTTCTATGCTTAGAGAAAAACAAGAATCATTGGAGATTGGCCCTAAACATCAATTATTAACATGCTTTAGTCAGGAGTACACGGTATAGCTATATTACTAGAAACACGTATCTTTAGACTGTATTTAGAGTCATGGAATTATGTTTTCAAAAGGAGAACACTAAATTTTAGATTTTTAATCCAGAATTTGTCAAGTAAATGAGGATTTCTATTCTAAAAAATGTTGAAAGTTAAGAGTTTTTCATTTGTATTTTTACAAATACAGAAGTTACTTTCCTTTATAGGTTTTCTGCATACCTTGAAAACACTGCTGTGTATCTTTCCAAACATAAGGCAAGCTTACCCTCCGAATGCCAATCCTGTTTTGCTGCTGTGGCTTTATGTCCAATATTATTAAAATCCTATTCTTAATTGGATTAGACTATTGACTACTGCCTTAAAAATATATTGTTCTTTTACACCATGCCTGTCTCCTCAACATTTTGGCATATATCTGTAATTATAAAAAGAAGATTTTAATAAATAATAATAATTAGGAAAAAAAAAAAATGTAATATGTTGCCTTCTTAAGGAACTGTGTCAGGGTTCCTGGATTCAGCTTCTATATTCTTCATTGGTATTGTTTGCTTTTGGCAAACCTTGAAGTCAGATAGCTCACATTTCTTACCTAAGTATCAGATGGTGTTGTATTCTATGTCACAAAGTGAAATGAATGGGGAAAAGGTGAAAACAGCCTTTACTATAGCCTGCCACTAACAGAGATCTTTTCTGCTTAGGGCCAAAGATATGACACAGTGTGGACTGTTGTGGCTTATCCCAAGCTTTTGTGGCACACTTCTTCAAGTTCAGCTGCCAGATGGAGCAAAGAGCATAGTGAACAAAGTTTGCACCAATCAGGTTGCAGAGCAGCTCTGGCACTGGCTGACACTGACAACTGAAGTGTGTTCACCTCAGAGGACTGCAAAGTCAGAGGTTATGTGATGCTCAATGTGTGAAGCTAAACAGTGCTCCCTGGTTTGTCTCGAACTACAAGTCTTCATTTGGAAAACAAGGATGATGTTCTCCGTTCCGTAGCACTGGAGAGATGAAATGTTACCATGCTTAAAATCTGGTTTCAGATGAGAGTTCCTCTTAGGCATTTTTCTGCCTCTTCTTGTTCATTTTCAGAGCAAGGAACAAGTAGGTATTGTTTATCTGAATTTAAATTAATATAACAATAAGTTGTCAAAAAACACTGAAGGCATTTAGAAATTGGTTCTTTCATTATAAAATGCACACACTGCAAAGCTGTTTTGAGAAGCTTCTGATAAGAAGTTGTAGTAGCACAGAGGCGGAAGTATGATTTAAAGCATGACATGTAAGGTTCATAGTGCTGAAGGGAATTATTATTTTGATGGCTAAGCTTAAAAACAGCACAATAATAATTCTTCTGTCAGTAACTCTCAGTGAAAATTAGTTCTGTTCTTATTTGAACTGAGTGCTCTGAAAACAAGAAGTCTCAGTCTGATGGTGATACTGCAGTGCCACGTAGCTATACCCAAATGTGCTTTTGATAAGGAAGCTCAGGTCTTTGAAACAAGATAACTGTATTAGAGTAACTCTCCCTGAGGTGTTTAGTACTGCAGAGAAGTGGAGTTTATTAGCCTGGACAGAGCATGGTCACTGCTTCCAAAACCTTACTTTATCTCCTTCAGCTGCATGTCAAATTTGCCAAATAAATCTGGCTATCCAACTATACAAGAAAACTGAATGTGTAATTAAGAGATAATTATATATGTATTTACTGTGTAATTCATAGTCGAAAAGTAACCAAAAATATATGTGTGTTAACCAGAGCTGTTTGGATATAATGCAGGGTTTCATTTTGAAAATATTGATTATCAAATAGATCTGTTTAGGGATAAGGGAGCGGAAAGTATGCATATAGTTTTTTCAGTTAAACTGTGAACTTGTCTCCTACATCTCTGCATTTTGGAAGTCCTGTTGCCGTTGATCCCTGCAAAGCTTTCATATAGCTTTATATTTATTATCACCACATCAATACTGGGAACTGAGGTCCAAGTTTTCCTGTGTTTATCATTCCTCTAGGGGACTGGGAATTTTAAGTATCAGCAATACAAAAAGTTGAAGTCCTGGAAGAAAGAGCTGTCATAGCTGAATTGAGTGCCTCAGACCTTAGGTTCAGCTAAGTAGGGTTGTTGTATATCTGTCCAAGGGATGAGAAGAAAAATGTATTCAAGTGCATTACAAGGCCGTCCCAAATATGTGCAAAGATATTGTACCTTCTTTACCTGTGCCTAATCTACAAGTGCTCTGAGAACCCAATAGACCATTACTATGTGCAGATTATTTCTCCTGTACAGCAGCATTTTTATAGCTTCCCAGGATAACTGGCTAGCACGAGCTCAGTCCAATAGTTCAACATCACAAGATTTTTCACACGAACTACCTAATAGCTCACAATGTACATCATCTACCTAATAGAACAAAATGATGTGTACAGCCCTATATAAACAAGTGACAAACAAATAATACCTCTGTTTGTAGGCATGACATTTTATCCAGCCTAAAAATTTTAGATGACAGATATTGAAGAAACTGTGAAAGTAGAAAGAAAATGAGAAGAAAGTTTTTAATGGCAGTCTAGAGTATGCAGGTTCTGTTATCATTATTATTTGTATGTCTAACAGGTGCATTTATTTATAATGATTAGTTTATAATTATTTGTATATAATTAATTATAATTATAATTTTTATAATAATGTGGATTATCTATCTAACTTCTCTGAGTATCTTCTATCAGCTACACTGTTAAGGGTTCTTAAACTGACTTGTCCAGATAATTCTGGGTTGTGCTGAGGTAAAAATACTCTGAATTCCTTTGGAAATGGATAACCTACTGGAATATTTGAATATGTTCTTGATGTCTCTTCTATAACATCTAATTTCTTAAGTTTAAGTAGGAACTGTCAGTAATGTTAGGTTTTTCTCCAGAAGAAATTTCAGGACTGGGAGCGGGGAATAAATTTAAATGAAAATATATATCCACTACCTTGTCCTCCGTGCCGTACCTGACTACCCTACAGGTATAATAACGTCTCCTTACTTGACCATGTGATTATTGGCTGCAATTTATTTTCAAAACATGTATCATGATGTGAGTCAGAAGTGGGCTGCTCCTCAATATATTCATATACAACTGACTGGTCAGCAAATTAAAAAGACGTTAGATGTGAAGTTAGTCCAGTTCAGGAAGCCTCATACACATTAAAGTTATACTGTATCTATCCTCTCCCCACAGAACATCTTACCTGAAGCCAACAAATGCCCCAAACGAGCAAGATGTAAGATTGTACAGAACTCTGCAGGTAAGGACTGTCAGGCAGGAAAGTAATTGCACATGGAAAACTTGTTAGGACTTCACACAGAAAGTAAAGAAACATTTGGAAAATCAGTATCTCTTTTTTTTTCTTCTTTTTATTACTTCACACAATTTACAGATTAACCAACATCAGCTTATGCCACCCACACTGTAATTTACATCATAGAATAGTAGTATAACACATCACAAAAAGATTAGCCCAGGCTTTCTGTTCGGCAACAATTACCTCTTGAATATAGCACTATAAAATTATTGTATTGTGGTATTGTATTATTATTACTATTATTTTAAACAAGCATAATTTTTTAGATTCTTGATGCAAACCAGGGTCCTTAAACATACCATCCAAGAACTGGTCAACATAATGTACTATGTAGTCAGCAGAGCTCTCAAATGACCAACATTGACCTAATATTGCAATAAAATCAGAGAACCAGAAAGGTCTTTAAACAGTTATGCTAAACTTTGGTAAAAATTAATAACTGAAAGCTGTTACAACTTCTTGTGCTTCTGTGAAACCACGATTTATTACTGCACACTGTTTCTAAAAAATGAAGATACTACAGAGCAAATCTCCTTCAAATATGTTGTAGCCTGTAGAACTGAATGAAAAACTGACATACTCGTGAGCTATTGGGAAACCAATTTTCCTTTTATCTCTGTTATATTTGGATAATTCAGGTCTCATGTCTTCTTAAATGAAGAAAAGGCTGCATAGACAGTGTGGGAGATGGACCACAAAGTATTTAGTCACTTCATCCCATAAAATACCAGAGGTGTTTTTCAGGCTAATCGTCATTTGTTTAATGAATTCAAGTAAATATTTAGGCTCACAGAATACCAAAATCCTGAGCCAAAAGGAGACTTATAAAGTCAGCTTGACAATAGATGTCTGAGTTCTGGAGCTATCTCCTGCATAAGACAGTACACAGGCAGTATACAAGGAGCTCCAGGGAGTAAATGTAGGCAGAACTGCTGCGGCCACTGTGCAGATGGATGCCTTGTCTTACCAAGAGAGATTAAACTATTTATTTCGGGTTTCTGGCAGACAAACTACAAAATGGTACTAACCTTCTGGCAAGAGCTTTTGATGATGCACTCAAAAAAGGTTTGTTTTAATGAGGTGCTGGCCAAGAGGAGGCAGCAGAATTTAATCTTAAGATTTATATCCTCTTGAACATATGGTGCTAAATGAGCACCTTTCACAGCCCAACTAGCAATGAAAAATAATCTGTATTGGGCTAGCAATAATCTGCAACCAACCACATAGAAGAATCATATTTCCTATTATCGGTGAAGAGTTAATTGCATTCTACAAATTTAAAGTACCTTACTTTATTGATGTAGAAAATATTTTTAAGAAGTGGATATTAACCAATGAAATCTTATGTCTACACTGTATTATAAAAACAAGAAAGACCAGGAAGGTTCAACAAGTAGAAGGATTTGGAATAATAAACTTTACCATAATTCTTTTGTTTATCAAACACCTCACATGTTCATCCATATCATGATCACTGCAGTATAAGCAAATATCTGTTTCTAATACATTCTGGAAGCCCCTACAATCTTTACACCTTGCATATAACCTCACTTGGTAAGACTCAAACGCACAGTACGAATTAAATGAAATTGGCTAATACCATAGTACTTGGATGCATATTTAAAACTTGCACATATAGGAAGAAAGGAAGGAAGGAAGGAAGGAAGGAAGGAAGGAAGGAAGGAAGGAAGGAAGGAAGGAAGGAAGGAAGGGAGGGAGGGAGGGAGGGAGGGAGGAAGGAAGGAAGGAAGGAAGGAAGGAAGGAAGGAAGGAAGGAAGGAAGGAAGGAAGGAAGGAAGGAAGGAAGGAAGGAAGGAAGGAAGGAAGGAAGGAAGGAAGGAAGGAAGAAGGAAGAAAAAAGGTAAGAAAGTAGGAAGGAAAGGAAGAAATAACAGTATATGTACTATAGCAGAGCAAATTCCACACCCTGGAAGATGTTACAACATCTTCGAAGATGTGTCAGGAGTCCCTGACACATTACATTACATGGATGCATTATTTTGCCCAAGTGTTATTTGTAAGCACAGACACTTGTCAAAATATTGCTCAAATAGATGCCGAATGTATATTCTGAAGGACTGGAAAATTAAGGAAAGCTGTCCTGACATTAAATCAAGTATGTTGCAGAGAGTCAGTGTTAAATACTAAATATTTGCAAGGATCATGTGCCTGATCATTGTGTTGCAATGGTATTGCCTTCTGCACTGACAGCAAACACCAGCTAAGTGCTGCTGAGAGCCTTACTCTAAAATATTTTACCTTGGGGGTTATGAAAAATGAAAATATTTCTGCTATGACTTGATTGCAAGAATATTATAGAACTGAAAAAGGATAATACTCATATAAGCATATAGTGACATTCAAGACATGTTGAAAAGGCAAGTATCTATTGTATCAAGGAAGGGGAAGATATATATATGCATACATTTTATATATATAAAACCTTTTGGATCCAGACAAGTTTCAGTATTTGTAAAAATTCTACCTTTTTACTTGAAATTAAATACATTCTAGTTGAATTTGTGGGTAAAATCAGACATCTTTCTAGTATTTATCTATTCACAACTTTTACATATTTTCAGAAAAGATCAGGACATATTAATTTTACATTTCCTGTATTTGCATGGTAAAACAAAGGGAAAGACATTCCTAACAACTTCCTTTCTAAAATGCAAGTCCAACTTAATACTGGTGATAGATGTCGTATCAAAATCAAAGGGATGAAAGAGAAAGGGATGGACTAGATGCGTATTATTATCATATTATCCCTTTCTCTTCAAAAAATTTATGTGCTTACTGTTTAAAATACATACACTAAGTTTATGTCAAACATTGCTCAGCCAGCTACTTAAACACTACAGCATTTAGGTAACTCAAATTCCTTATATGTCTTGTACTTTTTTACTGTCTGGTTTGGGATCTTTAAGTCTACTTGGCCAATACAAAACATTACACTTAAAAAGGTTAAGTAGAATGTGTTTCAAGGCATGTTATTCTTACTGATGTAAGTAGCTGAACTGGACCCATAGTGCTTAAATATAATAAAATCCATTCAGTAAGAAATTTGTAAGCACAGGAGATCTACAAAGTAGTTTTCTACTACACTCTTTTGGCTCTCCAACTTTATTTATTTATTTATTTATTTATTTATTTATTTATTTATTTATTTATTTAAAGTTAATTTCTGTTTTGAAAGATATTTACATAAAACACACATAAGGGTTGTGAAGTTGGTTCATTGATTCATACACAAGTAAAGGGAAGGAAATTAGGGTGCATTTATGTATGCATTTATAAATAATACTTTTTCTTTTCGTGGTAGAAGTATGTTGAAATACAGTTCAGCTCTAAGCAATATTATCTTGTCCTAGTAAGACCAGGCCCTATGACCTTATCCAAATAGCACAAGGCTGGTTGTCCCTTGATGGATTCTTATTTTTTTTTCAATAATAATAATAATAATAATAATAATTTGGGTACATTCCAGAGAAACAATTAAAGACCCACATAACTTTTGGTGTATTTTTATTTGTTCTTCAAAACAACACTTGCTGATGTGGGCTAATCAGCTTTTATGTGCCAGTGAATGCACAGAACATGATGACAGATGGTAAGCCAGAAAAGTTCTCTCAGGTAAATATCCCGTCATTGTTAACCTAGAGAGTGACAACTTAGTACCAGAAACACCAAAGAAAAAATGCACTTTAAATTCATGTACCTACATAAAAACAGAATTTAATGCAACTGCACATGCTCTAATTAAAGATCCCTGCATTACAAAGAAAATGTTAATCTAAGAAAAAAATATTCACTTTTGTTTTCAAAGGACTGTTTTTATTGTGGTGTTTTAATTTTATTGTAGCTTATAGATTATATCATTTTTCATATATACAACGGGAAAACACTGATTTGTCAATATTTTCAGGAAAGAACGTTAAGATTTAAGGTAGGAGGGTGGGAGAGAGGAATGCAGCATGATTTCAAAACAAAACCAGCCTGAACACCCACCTTCCATTCAGACTACCAGAGTTATATTCCAAACTCAGATACTTGTTGCCCAAACATGTTTAAGCAAATTTGAGATACTGGAAATGTCTGACAGCACTTTCTGGTAGCTATGATCATAATGTTTTTGTTTGTTTGTTTGTTTGTTTGTTTTAATGGTGAACTTTTAGGGAAACCTTTGCAAAGGTAAATATTTGAAAGGGCCGTGCAATCAATCCCTTAGTATTACTCTGTGTTGTGATTTATTACTATTATTAGTATTAAATATTTGATCTTTTTGGAGCTTTTTTAAACAGCTCTTATTCTCAGGCACTCTTTTCCCAAATGTTTCCCTAATTCAAACCCCAAAAGAAGAAAGTTCTTTAGAGAAATAACATATCTACTGAACAAGTTAAATACATGAATAGTTTGTCATTGTTATGAGGTGGAAAATTCCAATGGAAAAAAAATATATATATATTCTGGTGTGTTTGAAATAAAAATAAAGTTTGCTACATAAAACATTTATTTAGTACATATTGAGGAAAACAGAGAATGCAGACAACAGCTTGAAGTTCATGCCTTATTCTATTCTATTGTTTCGGCATCTAATGAAAGTAGGAGCAAGAACAACAGCAGCAGCAATCCTGTGTCATTAATCCCAGGTGGTTTTCTGATTTCCTCATTGACTGAATTATGTGCAGTAGGCTACAGGTAGTATACTTCATATGTTGGCTGTAATTGCAGAATTGATGATAACTGGCAAAAAGAATTTGTTGCAAGCTGTGCTTATAAACTCTGCTTCTCCAGCTTAAGTCTTCAAAATCAGATGTCCATCATTTTCACCTATGAAATATCTTAATGCACTCTTCATGGAGATACTCTTAACTTTTTCAGTATGGCTTGGATTCTTTCACCCCTTTCATAGGGCTCAGATGGCAACCTCTATATTCAACAACTTAATGTCAGAAAAAGTCCTGGCTGGAAGATTTCCATCACTTGCATGCTTTGCTAAGAACGTCTGACATATTCACTGCCATCTAGGTTATACTATGTCTCTTTATTAAGTTCCAGCCGAGCAGTGTATTTCTGCATGTTCAGCCATTTCTGAAAGACATATTAACCCAAATTCTCACATGCAGGACTGGCTACCTAGATTTTCACAGTCCCTAGGTACTGATGTGTTGCCACAGCACTTTTTATGCTTTAATTAATGCATGTTCTGTTTGCTTGTTTGTTTTTAAATACATGCAATTGCCTGGAGTTTTTTTTTTGGTTTGTTTGATTGTTTGTTTTTTCCTGCAGTTCACAGTAGAGTTCACTCGCAGTTCACAGTGCAGCCAGCCAACTGTAAAAAGAGATAAGCTTCAAGATATCAGGTAATTGCAAAGCAAAATCTTACAAAGGTTTCCAAAATATTTCAAACAGATTATCTGAAAGAGTATAATACTCTAACTCTATTTCATTCTATAATATATCAAAAGCCCCCACAAATACTACTTTGGCAGGAAAGAGAAGGTACACAAAAATATGTACAAAAGTCACAGTGAACAGTTTCATTCTACCACTGTAAGTCCAGGCAAGGGACAGGAATCCCCAGCATTTGCAAGCACAGGGGAAGATTACATGGGGGTAGAAATGAAGCTCAATTTTTCTGAAAGCTGACAGTTTTGAAACAAAATACTCAAGCTTAAGAGACACTTTGGCATTAGGCCTTTGCAATATAATTCCCCAGTGAATCAATCATTATGGTTGCTTTTTAATGACGGCAGGTCAGGTTTGTATGAAGGAGAAATTTCAAGCAAAAGAGTAAAGGTATCTGTGATAAGCAGAGATGGAATGAACGAAAAGCAGCAGAGAGGCAATAGCGATTATGGATTGCAAGTGAAGACTATTATTATTATCATTATCAATTATTAATTATTATTATTATTATCATTAATTATTAATTAATAATAATTATTATTAATATTATTTTATTTTAAATAAGATCTAGAGCCGCACATTTTGTCACATGTCTGGCCTGGTGACATGTTTATCATCATGCTATTTTCTGAGAGGTATCGTATCCAGTCTTGTAACTTGCCCATCTGATGTGTATTAGCCTCTTCCCTGTTCACTTGGGCTGCCAGCCCAATAGCATTGTCAGTAGCCTTTTTGAGAAGTTAGGTAACGTGATACTGGATGAGTACGGATATTTGATCCTAATGAACCTGGAGTTTTGTTATGTGAGATTATCTGACTGATTTTTCTGGCTTCTCAGCAAGGTTCTAGGTTGCGCTTTAGTTCTGTGAATCCATTTGCCTGATCCTGAATTTGTATCCTGATCCCGACTTTGTATCCTGATCCCTGCATCTATGTCCTGATCCTTGGTTCTGCCTCCCACACACCTCAATTAACTGACTTTATCTCCTTATTTTAGATCCCTTCTCACAGTTTAGGATTATTTACCATCAACACAACTCCAACTTCATTCTTGCTCTGATTTTGCATCTAATATAATCTACATATTCTCCACTTTCATCCCAAGCTGACTATGATTATGATCTGCAGTCTTCACCCTCCACATTTCTCCCTCTCAATTTACATTCTGCAGTCTAATACAAAGTACATATCTGAAAAACTGTTGAGCTGACATCAGACAAAAAGTGAAAGATTTGTAATAAGTTAATGCTTCCAAGGTTTGAAAATTGCAAAATTTCTCAAGGAAATATTGAAAATATCATGTTTTCATCTAAGAAATTTCCTTTGTTTTCTTCACAAATGATTTTAGAATTTCATAACTCTAAGAGCCAAAAGGTGATACCATTTAAAGAAGTTACAATATATAGCAAAATAAATAAATAAATAAACCATCTGTCTTTTCTACTGTTCCAGTCAAAATTATGAAGTAGTCCTATGTTAGTTTAGAGGATTAATCGAAGTCTGTTCTTACAAGATCACCACAAATTAGAGAAAAATATTATGTTGTTTACCTTCATCCTGAAGGTAATAACCTTCTGGATACTTCTATGTATGGTGATGTTTGAAAAGAAAAACCACAAGGCACAAGAACATCATCCTGGAGGTGACTTTCTGAATCATCTTGTACAATTCCCTTGCAATTTCAAACTAACACAAAATAGTTCAGTATGGAAGTGCAAGAACAATGGTAAGACATTTTTGTCCCTGTGATTATTGAGAGTTCATTTTCCCTTCCATATTAAAAGGAATAAGGGACAAGTGAGGATACCAGAGGAATATCAGAAACTTCAAAACGAATAGTATTTATAAAGAAACACTTTTTAAAAATAATAATAATAATGATTTGGATATATGGATAGAACATGGGGATACGGTATCCACAAAAATGAAATACGGGAATTAGTTGCCTTTCCTTCTGTGGAAAAAAGTAACTTTGTCAGGGATTGTAGTGATAGGACAAGGAGTAGTGGATGCATTTTGCACAGCCCGGGATAAATGTGTTTTATCAACTACTAGCATTTTAGGTTTTAAATAAAGGTAACAAGAATAGTGGTTTCTGAAGGAATAAAATGTTTTCCTCTTAATCGTCCAAAAATAACAACTGAGATTGAAGACATGAAAGCATTTGGCTCAGACATTTTTTCTTCCTTATGACTTTTTGTTTTTACAGGTTGCTTAATCTGCTACAACCTGAAAAATCAATATCTTTATATTCTACTTTAGCTACACAGTACTTTCCTCTATATATCTTCCTGTCAAATAGAAGGCTGAAAAGGTGATAAAGAAACTTGAACTGGGATTAGAAGAAATGTAGAATTTACATTTCGCAATGTAGATGTGATATAAAAAACATGAGACACTGGGCCAATCAGTCTCTTTCTGAGAAATGAAGTGCATTTAATTTTGAATTTGTCAAGATCTGAAGCTGATCAGAACCTAGATTATTTTTACATTTTTGTACTGGATTGGCAACAAATGACAAAATATGAGAAGATGGTGTTTACTGAACTTCATTAAAACTAGATTTATATTTTAGATAATTGAACATAGATTCCAAAGTAACGATAAAATAATGATCACAGTACATAATCTGGCCCATGTGATTGTGTAGGAATTCCAATTTGTGCTCTAGAGAGTAGCTCAGCAGAAAGGGATCTAGGAGTGCTGGTTGACAGTAGGCTCACCATGAGTTAGCAGGGTGCCCTGGCAGCCAAAAGGGCAAACCACATTTTGGGGTGCATTAAACACAGCATAGGCAGTCAGTCAAAACAGGTGATTCTCATGCTATATTTAGTGTTGGTCTGGCCCGTCTCGAATATTGTGCACAGTTCTGAGCTCCACAATAGGAAAAGGATGTTAAGGTCCTTGAAAGCATCCAGAGGAGAGCAACAAAGCTGGTAAAAGGGCTGGAGGGCATGTCCTGTGAGGGGATGCTGACGACACTTGTGTTGTCTAGTCTGGAGAAAAGAAGGCTAACAGGAAACCTTATTGCTCTCTACCACTTCCTGAGGAGCTGAAATGGAGAAGGAGGTGCTGATCCCTGGCCACTGGTGGTAAGAGGTGAAGGAATGGCACAAAGTTACACCAGGAGAGGTTCATACTGGATATTAAGAAAAAATATTTACTGTGAGGGTGGTCAAACATTGGAATTATAAATTTTAAGTTTAAATTTTATTTTTAAAGCAATTTTAAGTAGTACGTATCAAAATTTCCAAAATTAAAAATATTTCCTCCAATCTGGAGTACACGTAGTGTTTGATAATATATTTCAGACTAAAATGTTATTACTTTTCCAAAAATATCTCTGGATAGAGCTGCATGTTTATTGCATGAGACATCAGCAGCTGCTGAACTCTTCAGAAGATTTGAGCATAGGTATGTTTGTACAGGTATTAATCTTGAAAGTCTATGAGACCTTAATGATTAATTTTAGAAGCAATGGATAATAATAATAGTAAAGTAAATATTTTTGCAAGCATGAATCACAACTATCATCAGTAATTTTGATTCATTTATTGTTCAAAAATCCTTTATTAAAAAGATCAAATATTTTCCTTCCATTTCTAAATTTTTATTTATTTATGTTTTTGTTTATTTCTCATCTCCATCCTTTATACACAGGAATAATGACTTGGCTTTTTTCTACATCTCTGAACTAAAATTAGAACCACCACCTTTGTGTTGAAGCCAAGTGACTAAGATCTTTATAGCACTTCCTGTAAACCTTAAAATATATTTGAAAAAAAACATTCAGACTGATCATAAACCTGCTTTAACAGCATACTGCTTTGTTAATACTTTTGCAAGAGATTGTTTTTCATATCTAATTTTAGATGCAGCTCTACATTACACAGACGCTACATTTTTGTCTTCCTTTGAAATGTAAGTTTGACGGTTATTTATTTTTTAGTTGCATTGTTTTATTAAGGAAAAATATCATTTTCCTACCAAGCCACCAACAGGTGCTACTGTAGAAATGCAGTCAAATGAAGACCCTGTTGATTTAAAGACGATTTTTATAGGCATACTCTGTCTTTTCACAACCTGATCAATGTTTTTAAATGACATTTTTTTTCTAGCTGTTTATTTGAGTTCCATGTTAATATTTTCAGGCATTTGAATTTTGTCCTTTTTATTATTATTATTTATTTCAATTATAAATTATTACCATTTTAATATAATTTAAGATAGAAAAATACCAAAATATTACCACCTTTCATCTAATAATCTCAAAGAGTTTTGTAAGTATTAATGAATGATGCATTACAGCATTTTTCTGGTATAGATAATTCTTATCATTTCAAAGTATTTAACAGACAGGAAAATAGATGTTCAGTAGGATTATGCAACTTGCCTAAGATTAAACAATGAGTTGCAAAGCTACTTTTATGCGTGGAGGAGGAGCACAACTAGATATACTTCCTATGTGTGTGTGAAAGTAGCAATTTATGTGTCAGATGAATACAAGACAAACAAGCAGAGTACTTGTTGTCTGTAGTCTTTAACAGGCTTCTGTAAACAACAGGAGGTTGGTAGACTGCAGCCTGGCATCCCATAAATTCAGGGTATGTTTACACCAGTTAGTGGAATTACTGCAGCTTGCATTTGCAGATGTAAATTTGAACTACCTGGCTGGGATAATAAATAACCTATAGTCATTGCAACAAGTAATTCAACAAAGCTGTCTAGGCAGATGCTGAGCAGGTTTATAAATGGTGCTGAGCTCTGTCATGTGTTGTGGACATGGCCAGAAATGTGAAGATTATAGCAAAACTTTTATGTGTATCCCATCTTCAATGGGAGCAGTCATTATTTGTACTGCAGAGATGGACCTTTGGGGTTGGTGTTCCAAATCTTAGACCTCCTTCTCCAGGAAGACCCAGAATCTGTCCCCTTCTGAAACTTCCACTTGGCTACAGTGAACTGCAACCAGACTACAACAAAGTGCTCTGGCTTATTAGTACAATTTACCTACCCCCCCACCCCACTTTTATGTGTAGACATTATTGCAGGCAATGTTATAAGTCTATCCCAATGAACAACTAAATATACTGGCAATAAGTCAAAAAGAAGCACCATGGTACATAAACATGGATACAAGCTACTTTTTGGATCTTGTTTTTCCTGTTGCATATAAATGTTTTTCTTTCCTATTGCACATTTTTTTTTCCCTCTTTGAGGGTGTTGTTGATGGTTCACCCTGAAATGGAAATGGGATGGGAATAGAAGTGAAAAAGAAATTCTGCAGCAGCTATTGGACAAAGTAGTCAAGTACATCCCAGAACTGAAATGAGTATTTCTAGCTTCCAATAACCTGAACTGGTCCAGCTACAGCACCCATCTGCCCAGGATGGCCGTGCAGTTAGGTGTTGCATTCTACCCACTCAAACCCCCTCTCTTTACACCACTTTTCTTCCTCTAAACTTTGTGCCTTTCTTGAGTTAGAAGAAAAAAAAAATCTTTCCTCTTAGGAGCATCAGAATACTCCGACTTTTACTTGTATGGGTGACTAGACACAGGCATTGTGATGGACAGAATCCATTATGCAGACCAGGGAGACTATCCTCCAGAAAAGTAAGAATTCATGGCATGTTGCCAGGAACCCCTTAAGCCATTGTGCATTGGTAGTGCAGGGAGAATAGTACTTGAAAAAATAAATTATTTTTCTATCTATGAATCATCAGAATA
Organism: Anser anser; assembly: GCF_964211835.1. Taxonomy (NCBI): domain Eukaryota; kingdom Metazoa; phylum Chordata; class Aves; order Anseriformes; family Anatidae; genus Anser; species Anser anser. The sequence continues at coordinate 71,504,779 of NC_139721.1, forward strand.
TTCTAGTACTAGTCTAAAAGTCTTCATAAATATTGCATATTTCTTAAATATAAAGTCTATGCTATATGAGTTGCTCAGTGAATTAGAAACAGACCGAGCTGCTCCAGGCATTAATATAAATTATGTTGAAAACTTAAGCTTGAGATGCAGTCAGTCTAACTTTATGTATTAACTGGAGTACTTCACAAAAGACCCTCATCACCCTAGGCTATCCTTCTAATCAGTGCACTTCCACATAAGTGAGATGTCCTGAATTACCTGGAGGAAGTGCTTTCTTCTCTCCAATGACTATAGAGACCCTGTTGAATATGAGTATTTCAATTTAAGTGCCTAGAGTTCAATGAAAGCAATTTAAACTTGAACGCACCAAAAATTTGCACATGCGTTGGATGCTCAGTGTACAGCTGACTTCCACAACCTCTTTAGACATCTTTTGAAGAAGGAGACTGAGCAGACTTCTCATACCTTTATATAAACAGGAAAACTAGATGTTCTCTCAGGTTTCACAGCAATAATCTATTTTTGTCCTGGTGCCACTCATTACCAAGCAATAAAATTCCAGATGTCGTAGGCGGTTGCATTTTCCACCTCAATTATATCATTTAGCACTGATTGAAATGGTGTTATATATGCTTTTTGATGAAGACTTTCATATGACAATATTTTCCTATTCTCAAGCTTTGCAGTTCCAATGTTTTTCTTCTAATATTTGCATTACCATTAGAGAAGAATTTATAAAGTCTCTTCCACTCTACCAGGTAGTTTCTGCCTTCTTTGTCCCCAAGAAATCAAAGCACAGCTTAATCCTTTTCTTATTTTAAGAGAGCCTGTTACATTTTGGGTAGTTGCTTGGTGGTAGTGGCCAGAAGTACATCAATTACTTTTTTCTAATCTAATTTCACTACTTGGAGCTCCAACTTTACCGTAAAATTAGAAATTTGAGGAGCAAATTCTTAGTTGGTTAGTTCAGAAGATAAAATAAATATATGCTGCTGCTCCTATTTCATTTCCAAACTGAATAAAACTTCATTTTTTTAATATATTTTTTCAGAATTAACTTAGTCCCTCCTGTATTTTAGTGCCAAACTTTTTTCCATATTCTACCTGTTAAATAACATGTGTGCATGTGTACAGCTGTGTTCTCCTACAGCCAAGAAAGCAATGTTTTCCACATGATGTGTCCTCTTGCTGGGTGATTCTTTGGCTATCTGTAGCAAATTTCACTTCTGTTGGAAGCAGTCCTGAACACACATGCATGTACACTCAAAACAGACAAATGCACACTCAGAGTTCAATTAAAGCAAGAGGCAAGTAAGGATGAAGTGCATAGCTTCACAGAAATATCAACAGTTGCACAGAAATATCACAGAAATAGCACGGCTGGGACACAAAAATGCTTATTATCATACTACATCTATCTTGTTCATGAAAATTCTACTTGTTGCTCTGTGTTCTTCTTGGAGATTTGGATAGCTTTAGAGAAATGCTGATGGTGCCCTTACTGCCAGAACTTTCCCAAAGCTTAGAACAAGTTTGTCTATATGTGAAGAACGAACAGATTTTCAACTAATTATTGGTTCACCAGAATTACTGTTCCATATTTCACAAAAACTCTGATACAGGTTTTTGAGCAGGGTAAAATTAAATAAATAAATAAATAAATAAAAAAAACAATAATAATAAAAAGTCTTCTGTGTGAAAGTAGAGAAAGATAGGAAATATATGATATAATGCCTAATTCTAAGAAATCTCTTTCAATTAAATTAATTGTGATTTTTAACACCTCTTGTTGGAAGGAGAATCAAGAAGGATCCAAATAATTATTGATTTGATAAATGTTACATTTTTTAAAGTTACATTTAGAATTTATAAATAAGAAATTATTCTTCCCATCTAAATGAAGTCTATAAAAAAGCACATCACTTTCTACTGAATTAACCTTGTCAAAGTTTTTCTTTTTCTTCCTAGAAATCCAGTAACACAATTAGAAAAATTTTGTCATTTTCTTATGTAACGGAAGTGTTAGTGAAAAGAATCAAAGAAGGATAAATTAAATACAATTAAACAGTAATTTATAAGAAGAAGAAGAAAAAAAAGGTATTCACAGGCCAGTTGCTTCTCAAGGTGAATTATATTTGAACCCACACATAAGAAACTCATAGAACAATGTGAATGGCATAAACTCTACTCAGATTTGCAACAAAGTACTGATCCAGACATCTCCTACCATTTACATTAAAACAACTGAGCAGATTTTTCAGCTGTAACACAGGACTACATAAAACACTCAGAGTTAGTTCATGGAATGACCTTTGTGTAATCACTGGAGATTAAGTCCTGGCCCATTTTCCAGCCATCACCAGAAGCATAAGAGGGCAAAGGGCATTTCTTTTACCTTGATTGTTGGTGTGGTGTGCACCACACTTATAGCGGTAAGAAAAGATTATTTATTTATTTATTTATTTTTTAATATGATTCCCAGAATTGTCCTTTGTACAAATGGACAGGAGAAGATGAAGCCATGGCTAGATAACTCACCTTAGGTATCCTGGTTTAGCTGCCCTGACACATTAGATACACACAGCCACACAGAGTCAGAGGTTACTCCCTGCTTAGTACTGGAGGAACACCTTGGCAGTATGTCATTCCCTTTACTGTATAATACATTGTAAACTGACAACCTAGCTCTGAATTATTATTTATCAGAGGTGTGTTCCACATTTTTCTGATGTGTAAGAGTGGTAAATGATACAGTTTATAGTCTCTACACCATTTGAGGATATGATACCTCCACAATCTTCCCAGAATGTAGAACATGGAAGTTAATCTTGGAAATAACTGAGAAATATGGACTGTAAAATGCAATGCTACTAACTCTCATAGGAGATGAGGAACTTCTCTTGCTTGTTGTGGCTAAGTTCCCAGACAGTAAATGCAAACTTAAGCAGACTATGAATATATATGTATTATCATTAAAATGTAAGCGATTTAATAAATAATATACACATCCTTCATTTTTAATAACACAGTATAATTATGAGTAAACAAATTTGAACAAAGCATACCAAAAATATACATAGATGTTTGGCTCTTGGATTAATCAATGTACTCAGTTTTGTATATTTGTTGTTTATTGTTATGGTATTCACAGCCAAGATGAAATAAAAAAAATCTTTGGATCTATTGTTTTGCTTGTCTGTACTATAGCAGAATGCTCATAAAAGATGGGGAGACAGCTGATTCTAGAGAACAGTTTGGTACGTTTCAAAGGATGCTTGGATAAGAAACATTAAATGCCATGTTTCAAAGGAATACACTAAGCAGTACAAAAACAAAGGAGGAATCCTTATTTACATTTACCCATAAAATTTTTGAACATTTGCCAGGACCTGACTTCTGGGAGTTAAGTACACTCCCAGAACTAAAGTAACATGCTTTGGACCTGATCCAGGCTTGACTGAAAGTAGTTGCTATTGAATTTGTATAGGACGTGTAAAAAAGGTACTTACCATGGTACATGTTAAAATGAAGGAGAATGAAGTGGTTACTTTTTCTTTATTTGTTGACTGGCAGTTTTTCCACCCCTTGCAAAGGCAGTTATTTGCAATTTGCAGTAGTCTAACAAACAAATTTCCAAAGCTAAATTCCTGCTGCTTCTGCTGTAAAAAGGCTCAGGAAGGCTCTTAAAAGCAATTGAAATGGGTTCTGAGAACCTAATGGTGGACAGCAGATCATGTTCTGAAGTTTATCTTTGAAAGTACTGCCTAGAGTGCCCTGTTTGTGGTCTAGTTAGTCTTGATATTCTAGTAGCACTAACAGGAAGATAAACTTCTAGACTTTTAATGGAAGGAAGTCTTGAATGGGGCCCAGTGACTAAAAAAAAGCATTTTTTGAGTTTACCTGTTCAGTTATGTATATCCCCAATGTGAATAAGCAACCTAATTAAATGACCAAAGTCAGGGTACCTGCAGCTACCTTTAATGGTGACCCTAGGTACCATGAAAAAGGTCGTATCTGTTTTGTTTGTTTGTTTGTTTTTTGTTTGTTTTTGGTTGTTGTTGTTGTGTTGTTTTGTTTTGATTGACAGCTAGGAATATTGGTGGGTTGTGTAAAGACTTGTTACTGGCTCAGAGTTTGAAGAAAATGGAATGGGATTGTACTTTGGCTATAAGCTGTTAGTACGATGGAATTGAAAACAAAAAAAAAAAAAAAGAGGGTATTGAAAAAAAAATAAACATTTTCCTGCTCTCTCCTGCAGTAATTTATGAGTATAGATTTTATATATTTATTTACAATTTATAGCATTGTATAAATGAAAAAAGAATATGTGACCTCCCTCAGTTGGATAGCTTTCTAGTGAAATATTTCCCTTTAAAAAAAAGAAGAAAAAAAATGCCAGAAAAATAAAAAGGGAAAGAGGAAAAAAGAAAAAAAAAAAGCATTTGCTATTTTTTTTTATGAAATAACATTTAATAGTTACACTAAATAATCTTCTAAATCTATGTGAGATAGATATATTTTGTCTCAAATTTATAACATCTTTAATATTTATCTGTCATTATGAATACAGAATACTATTGTTTAGTGATAATGTGAAATACTATTGCTTTTTTATTGCTTTTGTGCTTCACTTTATGAAACACACATGTACACAGCCCTGTTAAGTTTTAATATTACTTTTTAAAATTAAATATTTACATTATTAATTATTTATATATAATATTTGGATTAAATTTAAATGTAAGATCAATGAGGATCACAGAAGTGACTTCTTAAATTATACAAGTTGTTAAGACAAATTAAATCTTTAAACTTTTTGTCCTTTAGATTAGTCCTGCTATTCCATTTTGCTATCCTGTTATGATACAAGGATACAAGGTGGAGGTAGGTAATGAAACTGGCAACACAGATGGTACAATAAAATCCAAGGAAGCTGTTATCAGACTGTTTATTTTCCAGATGCATGTTAATTCTTTCAGAAGCTGCCTTTAGGAAGCTGTAAGTAAGTTAAAATAAAATGTGAGTAGTTAAGTCCTAAGAGCAAATGATTCTTAAATCTGTGCCTTAATTAATAGGACTATGGGATCATGGAGACAAAGGAACGCCTCTTGAAACAGCTATTTTGTTAAGACCTTTCCCCCCTACCAGTTAGTCCAGAAATTTCCCTTTAAGAGTTCTTATATATTAGCAGTATTTAATCAATATGGATGTTGCCTTCTGTTTTATTTACATATGTATTAATGAGTCATATAACTACTATAGGCTGAACCAGTATTAATGGAACAGAGTAGGTCAGCTGAAAGGGACCTGCAAAGATCGTTGAGTCCAACTGCCCTCAAGTCCAGCTGTCCACTTCAGGGCTCACCAAAAGTTAAAGGGTATTAATGAGGGCATTTTCTAAATGCCTCTGACAGGCTTCGAGCATCAACCACCACTCTAGGAAGCCTATTTCAGTGTTTGACCACCCTCACAGTAAAGAAATTGTTCTTAATATCCAGTCTAACCTCACCTGGTGCAGCTTTGTGCTGTTCCCATGTGTTCTATCATTGGTTATCAGGGAGAAGAGATAGGTGCCTCCCTCTTCATTTCCCCTCCTTAGGAGATTGTAGTGACCTCTTATGTTTCTTTTCTCCAGACTAGACAACACAAGTGTCGTCAGCATCCCCTCACAGGACATGCCCTCCAGCCCTTTTACCAGCTTTGTTGCTCTCCTCTGGATGCTTTCAAGGACCTTAACATCCTTTTCCTATTGTGGAGCTCAGAACTGTGCACAATATTCGAGACGGGCCAGACCAACACTAAATATAGCATGAGAATCACCTGTTTTGACTGGCTGCCTATGCTGTGTTTAATGCACCCCAAAATGTGGTTTGCCCTTTTGGCTGCCAGGGCACCCTGCTAACTCATGGTGAGCCTACTGTCAACCAGCACTCCTAGATCCCTTTCTGCTGAGCTGCTCTATAGCCACTTGTATCCCAGTCTCTACCTGTGTCAGACACTACTCTGTCCCAGGTGCAGCAAACAGCATTTGCCTTTGTTGAATTGCACGCCATTGATGATGGCCTAATGCTCCAATCTACATCCCTCTGCAAGGCCTCTCACACAACCAGGGATTCAACAGCACTTACCAGTTTGTTATCATTAACGAACTTGCTGAGGAGGTATTCAAATCCTGTATCTAGATCATTGATTAAAATGTTGAACAGGACTGACCCTAGAATGGAGGCCTAGGAACACCACCAGAAACTGTTTGACAGGCAGACGTAGCCCCATTTGCTACAACACTTGAGCTCCATTGAACCAGTTAATCACCCAACATAGAGTTAAACTGCTTATCTCACAGTTGGGCAATGTGTCCAGAAGGATGCAGTGAGGAACAGTAGCAAAGGCCTTACTAAATCCAGAAAGATTACATCTACTAGCTTATCTTCATCCACCAAGTAGGTGACCTTATCATAGAAGTAGGTCAAATTACTAAGGCAGGACTTACCCTTCATGAACTGATGTTGACTATGCCTGATGATATCTTTGTTATTTAACTGTTTTTCAATATTCCCCAGGATAACCTCCTCTATTACTTTTCCAGGTACTGTGTTTAGACTAACAGAGCTGCAGTTTCCTGGGTCCTGTCTCACACCCATTTTGTAGATGGGTATAATGTTGGCTAGCTTCCAGTCATCAGGGACCTTCCCAGGCTCACAAGACCTTTGGTAAAGTGTTGAGAGAAGTCCAGCTATAACATCCACTAACTCCATCAGTACTCTTCGGTGAATCTCATCAGGACCAATAAACTAATACGAACTAGATCTGACTGAAAAAAAGTGAAGGTTCCCTTATTACATGTGTAAATAGAGACACACTAACTAGATTAGATCATATAGGGTCCTTCATTTTTCTGTTTCCTAATATGACCTGAAAAATTCTTCATTTGAGAGGATTAAGAAAAGAAGTATCAATAATTACAACTGTATTTGACAGAAGAAACCTCTTTTTAATCTGAAAAAAAAAAAATCTGAAAAAACAGTGAAGAAAGAAGAGGAGAAAAGAGAAGAAAACAGAGAAAGGTCAATTTAACACCAGTTCTCTAAATTTTATATTTTCCAAAATATAGGACTATTTTTTAGAAAAAAAGAATCTAAAAGACACATGCATTTTGCTGCAGAGAGTATTAAAGAGTGTGCTTTCTCTGCGAGCACTCAAAGCCTGTTTCCAACCATTTAATGAGGAAGTCACCACAAAGGTGTGCTGACCCTTATTTGCATTATCAAGGGACCACCAGCCCCCAAGACTTATTTATCTTCATGTTGAAATTTATGTTTGCACTTAAATCAATTAGTTGGATTAGTGCAAAATTTCCTAATTAGAAAGAAAGACCTTGAAATATTATGCTTTTTAAACTGCTTGCTTAGAGATTGCTTGGATACCTCTTCAAAGACCCTTTGGACTCTTTTTATTATTATTATTATTATTATTATTATTATTATTATTATTATATTTTTTATTTTAATAAAAGAAATAAAGAAAGGAAAAAGGGGAGAATAAGAACTCTGAAAGTGTTTATTCAAAGCAATAAGTGAACTCCTGAATCAATTCAGGACATAGACAATGAGAATAGGATGAAACACCCTGTGGAGCACTGCTGTTAATTGTCTCCTTATCTAGTATCACAATGAGGCACAGACTGCTTGAAGAGAACCGAGAAAAATAAGTTAGATGTTTCTTCTTCCCTTCCCTTCCCTTCCCTTCCCTTCCCTTCCCTTCCCTTCCCTTCCCTTCCCTTCCCTTCCCTTCCCTTCCCTTCCCTTCCCTTCCCTTCCCTTCCCTTCCCTTCCCTTCCCTTCCCTTCCCTTCCCTTCCCTTCCCTTCCCTTCCCTTCCCTTCCCTTCCCTTCCCTTCCCTTCCCTTCCCTTCCCTTCCCTTCCCTTCCCTTCCCTTCCCTTCCCTTCCCTTCCCTTCCCTTCCCTTCCCTTCCCTTCCCTTCCCTTCCCTTCCCTTCCCTTCCCTTCCCTTCCCTTCCCTTCCCTTCCCTTCCCTTCCCTTCCCTCCCCTCCCCTCCCCTCCCCTCCCCTCCCCTCCCCTCCCCTCCCCTCCCCTCCCCTCCCCTCCCTTCTCTTTAGCACAGGGAAAAGACACTGGAAAGATGAATTTCTGCACTGTAGAAAGGTGCTGGCTAAAGTACATTCAGATTCCTAAACACGAATGATTAATGGTAGTTTAAGGAATCTGGGGTATTTGACTGAGATGCTGCTCCAGAATGCATTTTTTTTTTTTTCCTACAAGTTCTGTCTTATCTCTCCACCCTGTACAAATATCTCAGACATTCTAGGATATCTCAGATGACACCAGCTGTTAAGCAACTGAATCCAACCTCAGTGGATTAACCTTCAATGGAAGTTGCTTTCTACTTTTTTTTTTTTCATAATCAATATTTTGCATTGGAAATATTTCATCTATTAATAGAATGGGTAATATTTATGAAATCCATGCACAGACTGATTAATATGTTTAACAAGTTTACCAAGAGCTGACTAAAATAAGGGAAGATAATAAATGTCTGAAGAAAATATTCATCTGCAACAATAAGTGTGATTATTTCAACTTCATTAGATTATTGTTATTCTTTGCATATTTAGTACCCCAATACCAAAATAATTTAGGAACAAATTTTGTTTCTGATTAATAAGGGAAATATTTAAAATGGCCTAAATGATATTCTTTGTTTGCCTCTTATGAAAGAAAGGAAGAAAGAAAGAAGAAAAAAAAAACAACATATAAAAGAGGATTGCTTATTTATTTATTTATTTACTGGGAGGAGGGGGAGGACATATAATGTGATGAAACATATGAACATTGATAGAAAAGAGGGAACTGAAAAATGGTAGGACAAAGAAAAAGATCATACACTGTGTGGACTGTGTAGAAAATTAATATCTACTTTGAATGCCTTTGTCATTAATAGTGAAACTCTACATGTAGACAAATTGTCTGGCTGGGTTTTTCCTAATAAATTTAGCTGTGGTAAAAATGCTTTAGAAAATAACATACGCATTTGTCCTATACTGAATGTTCTTCTTTTTTTTTTTTAGCTAAACAATCTTAAGGCCCTCAAGGTTTGTTTTGCAGCTGTAGGTACCTCAGTACTTTTATTTGTGTTCATGGTCTCATTAAAGTTAAGGCATAATTTAGCTTCAGAAAAGCCATCGAAATGGATGATGCTATACCTTAAAATGTTATGATTGCAACTTAACATAAACTCACAGAAAACAACAGGGATTATAGCTTTCATTTTCTGATCAAAAACATTTAACACATCTGGTGCTGATTATTTTATCAGCAAATATATATTTTCTTAAAGTTAAGTGAAAAACAACGCCAGAATTATAATACCACAGTCATAAACATGTATTTTTCCATTTTCCTATTGGAAGTCACCTTGTACTGGATAAGAATAAGAATAAACTACCAATTGATACTTCTAGTTGTTTATACTAAAAAGTGACTCATTATGTAAAATTATCTGATGGGAACTGCATAACATAGTGGTTTTGCTTAAAATGTTACTCCTGGACTGAAACATTTTACTGTTTTGGAAAATACTTCCTCAATATTTTCAACTTGCCAGGCCTAAATGTGGAGCAGAATGTGTAATAATAATAGTAACAATAATAATAATAATCTAAAATGAGAGCTATAAAACAACTGCAAGCACGAAAAACATAAAACAATGAGAAACATTAGTTTTGTACAGATAACTCTGTGCTTATCACCTCGGTTTCATGAATCTTTTCTTTCTGCTGCAAAGAAACCTTTTCTGTGAAGACCAAGCAACAAGAAATTTGCCAAGACTAGAATAATTTTGAGAAAACTGTGAGTAATGTGGCATATAAAGTATGTATTTTTTTCTTTAAGTTGAAATCTATATATACATAAACTGATAAAAACTTAGGAAAAAAATAAAAGAAAAAAGAAATTATCAGGGAATGTCCATTTGAAAAAAAAAAAAAAATTCTATCCTGTTTCCATCAGGCTGCTCCCAAGAGATGATAGTCCAGCCTCTTTCCATGGCTAAATAATATAAATGATGCTCAGCTAAGAAAAGGCTCAAGGGTTCAAAGAGAAAGAGAGACAAAATAATGCATATATCATAACTATGTCTAAATAATACATGTATCAGTCACAGAAAATTCTTTGATTTGACAATATCTTTTTTAAAGAGAAAGTTTATTCAGAACTTCTGTGCAATCTTGAACTCTCAGCTGTAAAGGGTAAGCACAGTGCTATAAATAAAAGGTATCTGAAACTAGAATGTACGACAGTGATGCAATTTAATATAAACATATCTAGAAATTGGTCAAAGAACCGTGCTGCATGGGCTGTGAAGCAGATGCCAGTCTACTTAGATTTGTCAGCTATTCAAATTTCACTTGAACACTTTGAAAATACTGTCAAGTGTCCAGACTAGAGAGTAAATCAAGGCAGTGAATGGAAGGTGAGAGCCAGTGCCAGCAACTGCTCATTGGTATAAAGTTTTCTTTGACTTTGAAATGATGTTGAAGGAACAGGGAAATGAATTCTTTTGGTAGGAAATGAAGCATGCACTTATCAATAGTTGATCACTCCATTATGGGAAAGGGAAATTATTTTACTCAGGGAACTAAGATGCTGTTGTCATGAAAATTTCTGTTTTTGATAACAATTTCACTTGTCTAAAAGGAGGGCACTAGACCATGTACCCTGAGTTACTGTGCCTATTGTGTGAAGCAAATGCATCCTTGTTGGATGTAATAATGTAAATGTATGAAAGAATAGAAACAGAGAAGAAAATATCTTCAGCTTTACAAGCCTGAGAGATCCCAATTTGGATGTTCAAGATAAAGGTTTATGAAGCCTAAAAAGCTAAGTGAGTAATGGAATAATGTGGCATGGCTGCATGAACACCTCAAATAACTTGCAGGAAATGTCCTTAATTCCCAGTGCTGAAGAGAGACACAAATAACCCAGGGACTTTGATATATTTCCATTTAGATCTAAAAGAATTTTGAATGATGATTTTTAGTTGTTATTTACTTGTTTTTGTACCTTAATTTTAATCATTTAATGTTTTGTGGTCACAAAGTTACTGTTTCTGTAGTAAGACCTGTGTGAGCTGTGCATAGTACAACAGAACTTATGAACAGTTCTGTGTTCTTCTCTTTACTCTCTCTCTCTCTCTCTCTCTCTCTGCTTTCATATGTATTTATAGGTATGGATATAGACATGTATGCATATACATATGCCATATCCTTTTTTATATCCTTTTTTTTTTTTTTTCCTGGAACACAGATGGCATATAAAAGTTGGAAAGTTTTATTGTACTATCACAAAGGAAAGAACTTTGATTGATGCACAAGATTTAAAGAAAAATAGCAGGACGTGTTGTGAGTAGGCACAATATATCCTTATGCATATGTTTAGGCAAACAGTTAATACTGGAACAGCTTGCTGTATTTGTAATACTACCTCAGTACTTCAACTCCTAAACTTTCTCCATTTTAGCCTTTTACTGTGGTCTGTGCATGCTGTGTTGCAACTTTAACCTCCAATAACATATATTTTTGTCTGCAATACCTGTAAATTAAATATTAGACATCTGGTAAAATTTCTGCATTGTTCCTGTCTCTGATTTTAGTGCAGTCCATAATGTATTTTGTGCTTTTTCAGAGATGCCTGTTATATAGTTATGGAAATTATTTCTTCTAGTAAAACCAACTTCAACCCTTCCACAAAATTTAAACTTCCTGGACCCTCCTGACTGAAAAGTAAAATAATAATATGAATAAAAAAGTTTGAATACATTGTCCAAATGTGTGAGAGTGCCTAAAGCAAATCAACTATGAAACCCAAAGGAACACATTCACTTTTCCATAGGCTTTCTTGTCAACAGCAACGTGTATGCATGTGTATTTTCTGATCATTGCAGGTTTCAGAAGATCACCAATAAGCATGCCCATAAAGTTATCCCTGTATGCCAGGTCAATCTTTATTCTTCTGCTGACGTTATCTATTTAGAGAATATTTATTGGCAGTATTTGTACCAAGGGTCAACAAATCAATAAGAAGCAGCCCTTAATTTTAATGGTATACTTCTTGTTACATATTTATAAGAACTATTTATTCACTAACTAGAGACCCTTTTCAAGTGTTTCAACAACAAAGAATTATAGAGGTCTGTGATACTGCTGATGATGGAGTTTGTTGTTGCCTCGACCTTCATGTTGATGTCATGATGTCAACGAAGTCTTATAAACCTTTCATGCACCAAAGACTGCTGTTCTTGCTGTTCTGGTTTCTTATGACATCTTACCACTTCAATGATTTACAGAAAATCAGTTCCTCAAGCCATTCATCTGTATGCAGTCATTAGCATCAAATATTTCTTCAGCTTTCTGGGTTAGATTGTACCCCTCCACAATTGTTCTTTGGGACCTGTATCCTACATCATGATTGCAGGTTCCTCGGACTTATGATATAAAATTATATTTCATATCAGTTCATCTGTAAGGAGTACTGATATGTAGTTATTCCTTTTGTATGTTTTTTTTATCAAATATTGAGAGAAAGAAGGATGATGCCCTTATTTCCTTTTCTCTACATCCTCCGCATCAACATAAAAGAACCTTGCCAAAGGAACTGGAATAAGAAAGAATATAGAAAACCTTTTAGTTCTTGATGCCTTAGAGTGAGTGCATTAAGTGAGTTTTCCCTTGCGACCTCATTATCATCACAGCCTCTTTCAGAGTCTGTCTGTCAGCTGCTTATGCTGTGCACACGTTGTCTTACTCTGGAGCCAGCCCTTATCTTCTAACATAGCATTAGGTTTAATTTGATCAGAAGTTTAGGATTTCAAATCTTTGATCTCTAAAACAACTTTTTTTTTGTTTTGTTTTGTTTTGTTTCCCCTGAAGAGGTGATAAAACTAATGAATTGCAAATCACCTTTGATAGTTCTGAGATTTTAGTACAGGTATTAGGAAGGATAACACAATACTCCACAGGAAGTTGAAGCTTTTTGAAAATCGCTGTAAAGCTTCTTATTAAGAACAATGTTCCCAGAGAAGTCCTAATTGCCTGGGAAACTAATGCTTACATTCAGGTGCTTTTGGAAACGGTAGGAAGAGAGTTATTTTTAATGTAACAATGTTTCTATCATGCATATCTATGTCTGGGCACTGAGGGCGCTGCAGGCCCTACAATCCCTGTACCAGTCCCCCCAAGATCCCCCACACTGCCCAAGTCCAGGAATCCACATCACCCCCAGGCCATCAGCCCCTGCCCCAGCAGGGCTGCAGCAGGGCTGATCTCCAGCCCTCCATAGTCCCTCTTTACCAGTCATGGTCCCCACCCCATTGGGTATCATGGCCCTGCCTGGCCTTGGTTCATTCCTCAGCACATCCCCCAGGAGGTGCCTGGTGCCTGGGATAGGGCTGCCCCCTGACCTGTTCTGCTCCTGGCTGGAGTAGTGGAATGGGCCCTTGCCCTTGAAGCACCACAACAATATATTTTGATGGGTTTTCATATTAATCAGTCAGTTAACTTTTCAGATGAATAACTGATGAGTCTATGAGAGAAGAACAGAAAAGCAGAGGTGATGTCCAAAGGGAGAGAAGCAGTTGTTAGACCTACAATTCATCCTGGAAAAAATGTATATTAAAACCTGAGGTTTCTTCACAGAGGGGACACCATGCATTGAGGGTGCTCTGCAGAGATATATTGGGAGGAAATGAGCAGTTCTGCTGTGCAACAAATGGCTTTCATTCAGAAATGTATTAGAGGTGTTAACACAACACCTTACTAATCCACTTACACAGTTTCCACAGCCTGCTTTCTGAATTATCTCTTCTTTACAACTCTTTCTCAAATTCACTCGTGCTTCTTTCCTCAGTTACCTTAGCATCACCTGTGAAGCTTGGACTGATTTTATTTATGTTTTTCTTAATGAAACTTAGGATAGTCTCAGAGGTGTTTTTTTTTTGTTTGGTTTTGTTCTGTTTTGTTTTGCTTTTATGTTTGGTTACAGGGTAACATCTTTTGTCTCCATCAGTATCTTGAAATAAAAAATTAAATTGTCAAAGTAGAACATAGAGCATTGCCATAACAGATTTACGTTTCCTATTTTTGGTGTTCAGCACTTCAACTTGAATTTTTGCATTCAGATTGAATTTCACATTACATTTTATATTAAACAAATTATTCCATCCATTATATTTCCACTTTTTAATTATGTGTGTTCTAGATAATCCTGTATATTTTTAAGTTTAATCTTTACCAAGAAATGTGGATTTTGTTCCCCTTTTAGCTTTCTGCTTTCATTATTTTTTCTTGGAATGACAAAAGCAGTTCTTGTGTACTTAAATCAGCCTTTTAATCTGAAGGAAATAGATAAAATATTCTTAGAGCCTACCAAAAGAAATACAGAGACACACCAGAATTTTTAGAGGCCTTTGTAAATTCTGTGTTCCTTGCTGCTTGTATGCATTTAAACCCACAGCCATCTTAAGTGTTCTTAAAAAGAGATGCATCAAAACCATTTCACAATTGCTGATCAAGTGTTGCAATTTTCAGACCAACCTAACAAAAGGAAAATATCTGATTAAGGTGGGACGCATATGCCCTTGCAGACCTGGACCATTAATCTCCCTGCCATCTCATTTGTCCCTAGGGCATCAGACACCTCTCAGGTGGAGCTCAAAGGGATGAGCACTTTTCAACCAACTTGACTTGCTTCTTCTAAGGAATACACATCTCTCAGCAGTGGCTGTTAACACTGGACAGAAGTGGAAAATGGAAGCAGAATGCTTGATGAACAGATTGGCCAAGTCCATCATCACAATGAGTGCTTTACAAATTCACTTACAAACTCAAACAACTACCATGAAGTTCAGTGGCACTCCAGAAAGCCATGGGAAAAGAATGCCCATCTGTGAGAATAGAGCACTGTCTACAAATATCTGATGAGTTCATAATGTGGTTTCTTACACAATAGAAGATCATGGTACGCATCAGCAATCCCTTAGCCATTGAAGATTTGACTCTCCCCAAGACTGAGGTACAAATAATATATTATTAAAAGCTCTAATTTTTCTTGCAAGAGAAGAAACAGAAGAGATATAGAGCTCTTCAACTGACAGAACTACAGAACATGGAACTCAGACTTACAGGAAAGTAAGTCTGTCTCCTCAGAGAAGGTAACCTCTTCTACAGTGCTAAAGCAAATCTCACTCTACAGTCAACATCTGTTTCTCTTGACTGCAGGAGAAGGTGGTCATGATCACAGGAGTGAACAATATTTATCTTATTTCCTGGCTTTCCACTTGTATGATATGTTTCTTAAAGATGACATGGTTGGGTGGACTGTTGTAGACAGAATTAAACATTGCTTCTCCCATGGAAGCAACTAAGCATGCAAAAACAAAGGAATATCCCAAGGATGTTACAGATGTGTAAAGGAGATGCACTGCTTTTATTAAGGGACCAGAGAGATTTTTTCATGTTTGGTGCCACTCAGAAAGTTATTAAGTAGACTGAAATTACTCTTGGAAACAAAGACATGTTGTCATTGACATAGACAATTTGGTGAACTGCTTATAAGTCATTCTTATTTCCATTCTATGTGACATAACCATTTTGGACTTTCACTGTTCAAAATGTTAAACGTTCTATTTATGTTATTTATATTTCAATCAGTCCTTTATTTTATTTTTATTATTTTTATTTTTATTTTTATGTATTTTTATTTTTATTTTTTATTTTTTTTATTTTTATTTCTATAGAAAGTCCTAGAAATATCCACCACAAAGCTTTGACTGACTAAAGATCCTGTGTAAGCTAGCAAGGCAGAAAAGAAGTTGTTATCCCAGTGCAAAGACTACAGGGAATGAATCTGTATGCTTTCTGCTTTCTGCTCTCTGCTTTGAAATGTCAGTGGCACAGGAGGGGACAGCTTCTGCCACTCAGTCAGAGCCAAAGGATAGGTGCTAAACGTTTTGTGGCACATCCTTCCCAGAGAAATTTCCATAGTAAAAAAAAAAAAAAAAAAACATTTTTAAAAAGACATTTTGCATCATTTCTTTTTCCTGCCTATTCTATTTTAGTAATGCATCCCTTGTTTTCTTCTAATGTTGCTCACCAGTCTCATCACTTCAGAAGTATGAGACTCTTCAGAAGTATGGTGACTCAGGTCACCTCTTTCCTTGATAAATGAATATTCAGTGAGCATCTTCTGCTTCTGGTGAGCCTACCTGGCCAGTGAATATCTGCTTCTTCCTCCTAGCTAGGTATTTGCATCTTTTGATTGTCTGGAGCTTTGAGAATGGTAGATTTTAAAAGAATTATATATTTTGGGGCGTGCAGAAAGATAACAGACATTCTAATTAATATCCTAGAGAGTTCCTAGACCAAAGTGTTCTGCCAGTAGAGTCTGAGATCTTCAGAAGACTGTTGCTTTAGAGGTACCTGCAGTGAGTCTAGCTGAAGGACTCATTCTCAGGAGTCTGAAGGCACTTGTCAGAAATGAGGAGTGAATGTGAAGGGAGATGGTTGCAGTCTCTTATGTAGAGAAGAGAGGAAATTATTTTCAGTTAGTGTTCAGCAATGCAAAGGAGGTAACTAAGGTAGGGTAGTGTGTATGTAGAGGAAGACAGGCAGGACACACTCTACCTGAACATTGGTTACAAAAGCTGAGGAATCTGAGGAGTTAACCATTGGACGATTTGTTTTGGCTGAGGCATGAGCTGAAGCTGAGTTGGTACATTACTTCAGTGCCAGGAACAGGCCCTGGAAACTTGTCAAGGCTGTTGTTGAATCCTGATTTAGTGTTACAGATGGCAATCAAATTCATGGGATAGACCTTCTGTCAACTGACATTTATGTATATTGTTCTGTTAGCTATTCATTAGCTATTATACCCTTCTAGAAATTCTGTCTTCTCAAAGGAATTCATGTATCATCCAGCTCTCAGCTTCCTGCTCAGTATAGAAAATGATGACCATCTCTGTTCAGCTGCAGACTACATTCATGAATTTACACAGTGTATAAAAACCTGTGAACACAATGGTTTACAGTATGGAATAGTTGGCCATGTTTGGAAGGCATCTGGCAGGCTTGTCTTCATATGTCTTCATGACATAAGTTTACATGTTTTGCATGCCTTCTGCATTAACAAAGGCATACAAAGTACTGGAACTGTGAAGTTTTGGCTTTGGGCCAGTATTTCTTGATGGTGGCTCCATCCATAACATTTGGGAATCTGAAGCATTGTCAGAGGAATATAGTTACTGGGACAAGGGAGCTTCTGCCTAACCATGTGTCTGCATACCTTCCTACGAAAAAAAAATCCCACATGCTTGACTGGCTACTTGCCCCAGTGACTAAGGCAGATGCTTCAGAAGTGATAAAAATAGTCTTGCATTTTTATTTCCCTGTATGTTCATGGCTACTCTCTGATATCTGAGATAGTTTTCTCCTGCATCTCCAGAGTTGCCAGCTTTGCTAGCTTTATTCTAATGTCCCTGCCCCCTATCCGGACCATCTAACCTCATTTTAACACATTGTAAGCTATTAGAAAACAAACCAAAATCTCGATAACTTTTCTCAAAATACCAAAACAAAATTGTCTATCTGTATGCTAGTCAAATCCATAACACATCTTCCACAAATGGATCTACTGAACACACAGAAAAATCATATGAAAAAAAGATAACATGCAAGATCCATCAAGACAAAAATAGAGAGTTCTCTTAGGCTTTGTTTTTAACGTACAACCGAAATGTGTAAATAAATAATTGAATAAATAAATTAATTATTTAAATATTTATTTAAATAGTATTTATTTCAATAATTTTAATTAATGAGCTAAACTGGTTGAAACATTTCACTAAATGCTATTGTCTTAATACTGAGCTTTTACATAATGTTCATACTCACTAATGAGTTTAAAATATGAAATATGTTGGAGCTGAGTGGCATGAGCTCACACCTCCAGCCACGTCATTACATCTTGTATTGTGTATTCAGCAATGACTCCTAACCTTTAAAGCCAGAAAATCATGCAGTGAGTCGAAGCTCTTTTATTCTTTCCAATCCAAGCAATTTAGATGTAATTCTGGTTATTACAAGCTCTTATTCAGAACATTCCAGGCCTGGCACTAGGCTCAGCCATGCCTTCTACACTCCCAATTAGGATAGGTGGGTCTTGGTGATAATGGTGGTTTTTTAGCCTTACCAAGCCAAGAGATTGACTATAAGCATATCATCATACATATCATACATATCATACATATAAGCCTATCATCATACATATCATACATACATGATGATAACATCACATATATCTCATCACAACTTCAAAAAGCCAATATATATTTTTGCATGCAAAGTTATTTATAATTACCAAACTGTCAAAGTGCCATAAACTTTCTCCAGCTCCTACTGAACTAAGTCTATGCCTTAGATTTGTCGGAGATATCTTATCTACAGGCACAGTCTACCTAGCTTTTTTACCCATTCAGCTGGAGATAATTATATTTAGTAGAAAAAGTAATGTTTGGAGCAGTGATCTTAAGAAGTGTTTTGTTTTCATACATTTCAGCTCTCTGATCTTATTGTTTAGTCCTTGAAAGCAAACAGGGAGAAACTTGAGAGGCAAACAAAAGGCAAAACAAATAGGTGATGATAGAATATTAGAGTCTGTCAATGTACACAGGTGAGACAGAAAATCAAAGAAAACGAACTTTCAGAGTTCTATGGAATAAAGTTAGATAGATTTCAATCTATGGGATAAAGGACACTTACAAAGTTTACCGTCATCATCTTTAGACTGTTGTATAAATCTCATTCATTGTCAGCTTGAAAATGAAAGGAAAACTGAGATGACGATATTTTCCTATTTAATAACCAGGAAATGTGTTAAGTATAATTTAATTATATTGCTATGTAAAGGGATGTATAATTTAACTTTTCACTAAATTTCTATGACATTTCATTTTCTACTCAGAAATGTTATGGTACCTTTTCTTCTGTCCTTCCAACTATTCAGTTACTCATTCATTACTTTGCATAGATGCTTTATTATATAAATACAAATACCTATTGATTTAGATAACTATAAACAGACATTGATTTGTCTTTTGCCTTTAAAGGTATGATTTGCAGAAAGAAGGTAATCTCTTATCTCACCAGTTGCCGATAGTTTTTGGATTCAAGGCCAATTTATTATGCTCTAGTCTGAATCTGAATTTCTGTTGGTGTTCACTACTATACCCAGAGAGGTGAGACTGTGACAGCTCAAACATAAGCCAGCAATTTAAACTTTTGATCTTGGTTCACAATGTACACCTTCTTAATTCATTTTGGGAAGATCAAAAGCACATGTGAATTTGATTTAAAGGTTTTTTTTTTTTTTTTTTTTTTTTTGTATACTTGCTGCTTTAAAAGGAGATGTAGTACTTGAAGTCTGTCGGTTAAGGAAGCTTGAATACAGCTGTGTGTTATGTATGTGTTATGTATATATGTTATGTTATATTGTTCATATGTATTGTAGCCACTTTTGCCGTTAATAAAACTCTTTCTGACTCACTGTTTCAGCTAATTCAGCTAATTTAAGCTCATAGGCTTAGAAAATGTTCTGGTTTTTCAGATAATTTAGAGCTGGATGATGCTGTTCATTTTACACTTGTGCATCAATATGTCTACAAAAGTCAGTAAGATATCCTTGCTCTGACGGATATGAGTTCTATGTTTTTCCATATTTTTTAAACAGTCTGGAGTAAGACATTAATATGACTTGTACACTGTTCCTTTTATTCTAGGATTTCATTACAAAATCATTTGTATTTCCTTTGAAAAGCTAGTTTTCAGGATGAGCTTTATTTATAAATGTACTGCTGCTGACCTAACTCTACTCTCACCCACACTGGTACTGAATCATTAACTATATATATATATATATAAAGTGTTTCCATTTAGATATTGTTACTATTCATGAATATCAGTTAATAAACAAAAGATCTCCGATAATTCTTAAAATGAAATTCATGAGATAACCTTACTCATTATTTTCTGTGAGTGTAATCTTTTGGGTTGGGATAGAGTTAATTTTCTTCATAGTAGCTCGTATGGTGTTATGGTTTGGATTTTGTGACCAAGAAAGTGCTGAAATCCTACCGACATTTTACCTGTTGCTGAGCAGTGCTTACACAGAGCCAAATACTTTTCTGCTTTTCATGCTGTCATATCAGCAAGAAGGCTGGGGGTGCACAAGAATTTGGAAGGGGACGCAACCAGGACAGCTGACTCAGACTGGCCGAATGGATCTCACATACCATATGGCATTATGCTCAGGCATTATAACTGGGAGAAGGAAGGATGAGAGGGATGTTTTGAATTATGTTGCCTGTTTTTCCAAGATTCCATGATGTGTGATGAAGCCCTGCTTTCCTGAAAATGACTGTCTCCCTTCTGATTTTGCTTTGCTTGCATGTGCAGTTTTGCTTTCCTTATTAAACTGTATTTATCTCAAACCATCAGTTTTCTTATTTTTCTTCTTCCAGTTCTCTCCCCATTCCCACTGCATGGGAGTGAGCGAGCATCTGTGTGGTACTTAGTTGTGTTGTGTGGCTAACCCACAACACTTAATTTAGACATCTAGTTCCTGACAAACATCTCTAATTTCAGCTGAGATATGGACATATCAATGGATTTACTATATAAGTGTGTTAATTCTGGGCAGTTAATCTAATTTTCCATAGGTGGCATGGTGTCTCTTCTCGGTATTCATGCACCATGTCAACAGAAGTATTTGACCCTTACCTTTCAGCCATAAACACAGTCCAAGGACATGGGAGTAAAGTTTAATGGATATATTCTGCCCTAACAACATAATGGTTTCAAGGAAGTTAAAAACAATATAGGGTACTTTCTCACATGAATAAATATATTTTCATAGGCCGCTTTTCTGGACTTATTCTCTCAAAAAAACTTTTTTTTTTGATCTTTAAAAGTAAAAAACAATTGAAAAATATGCTACTTTTGGATTAATTCATTGTAGTCATTTCCTCATCTTAGCTTAGCCAGCTTGAAAACTAAAAAGTGTATGTTTCATTTTTGCATAGTGACAAAACAAAGTTTAGTGATGGATTCCAGAAGAGCTGCAAAATTTGAAGTTGCTGAAAACAACATTTTCATCAGTAGTCTTGGTGTTTACCGTTTCTCATTTTACTTTCGAGGTGGATTATGTACTTTGTGGTATTGTTTAAATGGAGGGAGACACAATCAAGATTTTTAATTAACAGAAGCATCAATTCTGGAGGACTCAGGTATCACATGGTCCCCATTACTCACTGTTTGAATAGAGTCCCGGAAACTACAGAATACAAAAATATTTTCTGAGTTCTGTTGTGGCACTTCTGTACTAATGGTCAGCACACTGAATGATGGTTTAAAGTAGACAGCTTTACAGCTTGTACATAATCTGATTTATTCAATAGTTGAAGAGGAGAACTTAAATCCAAATGGAAGTGATCTGCTTTACCAGCAGAAATAAAGAAGGAAAGATCAGTACATAACAGTACATCAATATGTAAATCACAGATCTATACTCCCCAAGAGAAAAAGCATTATAGTTGGCAGCAAAAAGAGCAATTGTGGTCTGTGGAAATCACAGAATTTTTGGAATTATTCTGCATGTTGTCAGACAGAGCAAGAAATCTTGACTTACTCTGCCACTGCTGCTGATAGAGTATCTCAGTAACGATATATTACTCACCTTAGTTTCCAGATATGTTTGTGGGATTGCCCGGGAAGTCCCATGATAACTACTGTGTGTTTTGAGAAAATGATGTTCTCATATTTAGAGAATAGACCTGCTTATGTTTCCAGGTGTTACCTAGATAATATAGCAAGGTACTAGATCATCTGTTCCTTTTAGATGACATATTTTAACCTCCGTTGAACCAGTGACGAGGTAACTGATGAAACAGAGGTAGTTACGTAGAAAAGAAAGCTAAAAAAAAAAAAAAAAAAAGACTTTCACAGCAATGTAAGGATGAGGATTTATATACAGTAACAGATAGACAAAAACAGTAGCTGAATAGTTCATTATTGTAATACCTCATGTCAGGTACTGTGCAAAATAGAAAGTCATGGAAGAACTGAACAGAAATGTTTATCATACAAAATCATACAAAACATACAGAAATTCCAGGCATTGTACTACTAGAAATGGGAATTAAGAGCAATTATTAAAATTAAAGTAATAACATTGTTTTATTTTTAATTTTGTACTAATGGAGATTACTGATATAACAAAGTATTAACTGTGGAGAACTTAAGGAAAGTATGAAATTACTTATTTTAAGTAAAATTTCACATAAATATGAAACTTTTAAAGATACTCGTACAACTCATGTTATTGCTTCAGTGAAAAAGATATATTAAAATAATTAAATTAATGCTTAATTAAAATCAGTTACAGTAAGGTCAGGCATTCCACACTGGAAGAATGTTTAGCATCGTATCTGTTAAAAGTCTAAGGTTATTCTAGATGGGGAAAATCATCTACACCGAGCTGCAAATTTAGTTGTTATAACTATGTTATTGATCACAGTTTATGTAACTGATATAATCTCTTAGTGCTGGGTCAATAACAGCTTTATGATTTATATAATTGCTGAAGCCAGAATACTTTCTGGCCACATAGTGATTTGAATTCCATTTTCAATGTGAAATCCGACAACTATGTTTTTCCTTTCTCTTGCTTGAGGGAGAAAGAGAAGGAAAGTCACAAATCTTAAAGGTGACCTTCTGACAACAGAATAAATTAAAAAAATATTTTTTATTACATACTGGAGAAAAAAAGAAGAAAAAGAGATAAAAAGTTAAAAAAAATAAACTGAACAAACAAGCGAAAAACATTGAAATCACAACAATGGTGTTTATTGAGATCGTCTTTCTTTGGTAAGCTCCTGTGATAATCAAATAGTAACAAAGTAGACATGCTACAATTTAAGAAACAAAAATACTTCAGCATTTTGAATATATAATATTTTTAATATTTAAATATCACATGGATAACATGAAGGAATATTACATTGGGTTAACAGGGAAGGAGAAACACAAATGTGGTAGAAAGAGTATTTTCTACATGAAATATGATTATTCTTTGGGAATGCATAGAAAACAGACTCAGCCAAGGGATGCATTTGTTTTCATCTCTGGTTCTGTCTCATTAAACAAAGAAAGCAGTGCCATCTTTCCATACTGCCCATGAAAAAAACACTTTATCAATACAGTGACAATCATAGAATCATAGAATCATTAAGGTAGGAAAAGACCTTCAAGATCATCTGGTCCAACCATCACCCTACTACCAATGTCACCCACTAAACCACATCCCTAAGTGCCACGTCCAACCTTTCCTTGAACACCCCTGGAGATGGTGAATCCACCACCTCCCTGGGCAACCCATTCCAATGCCTGAGTTTTCTTTCTGAGAAGAAGTGTCTCCTAACTTCCAACCTAAACCTCCCCTGGCACAACTCGAAGCCATTCCCTCTAGTCCTATCACTAATTACCTGTGAGAAGAGGCTGACCCCTAGCTCCCCACACCTTCCTTTCAGGTAGCTGTAGAGAGAAGTAAGGTGAGCCTCCTCTTGTCCAGACTAAACAACCCTCAGCCGCTTCTCACAGGACTTGTGTTCCAGGCTTTTCACCAGCTTCGTAGCTCTATGAGACCATAAACTAGAGTGGGCTTTGCAGTGGTATAGCTCAAAAGCTGCAGGGGTAGTAACCTTCAGTTACCTATAGCTGCAAGTGGTAGGAATTTTTACACATATCTTACCAGTATGCATCAATTTCCCAAATTATTCCTCAGCCAAAGACATTCCAGTAATGTTTGTGCTGGTCTGTTGACATTGGCCTAATACAAACACCATATTTTTTACTCCTTATATTCTATTGATTTCTGCCTCTTAGTTTTTGCTTTTCATGAACTTACTAGCCTCTCATTAAGGGCAAGAAAGATTTGTGTTGTTTTCTTTTCAATTGTTTTGCTTTGTTTTATCTCATTTTGTTTTGTTTTCTTTGGAAGGAAGGTTTGTGCTTCAATTTGTCTTGAGAGGGTAATATTCTAAAAACAATCAGTCTTCTAAATTTCATTCACATTTATTCATGGCTGTGTACCCTTTTGGTGACTATGTAAGATTCAGTAGTTCCTTTCCTTCCCTAACATTTACTTCAGGAAATATTTATAGTTAGGAATAGTTCTTGCAGCCTTCATACAACTAAGTTAAACAATCAAAACCCTTCTCATGTCTTCCTATAAGAGCCAGTGAATAATATAAATATATATATAAGTGGGTAGGTCCTATACAAATAATAAGTAGAGCTGTTTGAGATCTATTCAGCATCGCAAATTGTTATGAGTTAATTTGAATTCTTTTCTGCTTCAGAATATGAAAAGAAAATATTTCATTTTTGTCTTCATTTGACTTTTTAAAAAAATAGGGTGCTAGTGTTTGTCTTTGTTTTGCGGGGGGGGGGGTGGGGCTGGAGGTTAGGGGGGTGGAGGTAGGGAGTGCGGGGTGTCAATTTATAGGGCAAATAAAGAAAACCAGTATTTTAAAAGACTGAAATTCAGACAAATGTATGTGGATGAATTCTGTTGGAGCAGAAGCAAACAGTTTACTGTGCGTGAGTTAATAAGCTAGTGAAAAAGGTCATTTGCTAGCATTTGGAAATATTATGATTTACAGTTTGTTTGTTTCTTTTCTTTTCAAATTAGTATAATAAAATTTACCCTTACATTTTGCCTGGGGCTTTCATATTCCTGACACAGGACTTGTCCAGCTAGAGCTGTGAAAATAGGAAAGCTTATTAGTGTTTTTCTCACTACTGAAGATCAATTGCTAATTATTAAAGATTACACTATCATCTTCCTTAATTGCCATATTGATTTTTTGAAAGGTACTTAATAAGAAATATAAACGTATAGGTTATCTAAATAAGTGTTTGCACTCCTAAACCAGCAATTCCCAGATGTTAATGTTCAGTAATTGCAAATATTAATCTAGATTGCCTATAAAATCATCACAGTGACAAGATTAATTTTAACTGTCTCAGAAAAGATGGAGACAATACTACTCAAAATGACTCTTATTCCTAATATTTGAAAGCTTTTTATTTATTTATTTATTTTTAGCACTGCAAATGCATTAACTGTTACTGACTCTACTTTTAATGATGTACATTGGATTAGAATTACCTAATACTTAAGAGAAGTAAGGTAACATCTGTGTTCTTCCACAGAAATTGATTTGCATATTAGCTTTGGACTATGGTCGCTCAACCTAACCATCCCAGTCTGCTTTCAAACACAAAATTCAGGTGAAAATGGTTTTCTGCTCTTAATCTAATTTGATTTTAGAGTAATACTCATGTTCTGGAAGTAGCATTTCTCTTCTGATGTATTAACATGGAAGTGCTTGAACTGGAAAGCTATCCCTTCAAATTCCTGTTAGAAGGGGAGATAATCCTCAAGACCCTAATTTAAACTACAATAACACTAAACTAAATTCTGGACAAAATATCTAACCACAAATGTCACTGTCCCAAAGAACTGTCAGTTTAAAAAGTCACAGAATCACAGAATGGTTAATGTTGGAAAGGACCTCTGGAGGTAATCTAGTACAAGCCCCCCTGAGAAGAAGGGTCACCCAGAGCACATTGAACAGGATCACATTCAGGCAGGTTTTGGATATCGCCAGAGAAGATGACTCCACTATCTCTCTGGGCAACCTGTTCCAATGCTCTGTCACACTTACAATAAAGAATTTATAATCCCTGTTATATGTCTGTCTGGTGATTTTACTCGGGCGGGCAGCTGAGCTCCACCACAGCTTCTCTCTCACTCCCCGTCCTCAAAGGGAAAGGGGGAGAAAATATGGTGAAAAGGGCTCAAGGGTTGAGATAAGGACAGGGAGATTGCTCAAAAATTATCATGACAGGCAAAACAGACTCAGAGTAGGGAGATAGTAAAATTTATTGCCTGTTACTTACAATCTCAAGAAGTGAGAAACAAAGGAAAAAGATGCAGGTCCACCTGCTCCACCGTGGTCTCCTCCACGGGCTGCAGTGTGGAAACCTTCTCCACTGTGGTACACCATGGGCTTCAGGGGGACAGCCTGCTCCACCAGGGACCTCTCCACAGGCCTCAGGGGAACTTCTGCTCCAGTGCCTGGAGCACCACCTCCTGCCCTCCTTTTTCACTGACCTTGGTGTCTGCAAGGCTGTTTCTCAATCCTCTCTCTCCCAACTGCTGTTGAGCAGCAGGTTTTTTTCCCTTTCTTAAATATGCTCTCACAGTGCAAAGAACATCACTTATTGGCTCGACTCTGGCCAGCTGCATGACCCTTATCTAACATGGGGCAGCTTCTGCATTCTCCTCACAGAAGCCACCCCTATGGCCCCCCGCTACCAAAACCTTGCCTCATAAACCCACTACAATCTGTTTGCTTTAAAAATGTTTCTTTCCCTACAGAGTCTCAATATTTCCAGTGAGTGTTCAATAAAATGGAGAATACCAATAAGAAGTATATGTTAGGACCCCACTATTTCAGTATTCTTTAATTAAAGTGATTCAGCTGGACATTACATTGCTGTTGGCTGTTGTTGTTTCAAGTCAATTTAGCTGATAAAATAAATTGAAAACGTATTTCAATTTATATTTGTATTTTGTCTTATTTAAAAATATTTTTTTAAGTTAAAAGAAAATAAAATAAAACAAAACACACACACACATACACACACACACAAAAAAAAAACTTCTAACCACCTTATTGAAATAATACAAATTTAACTACTTTCAGAAATGGTACAAAATTCAAAAACTTGAAGGACAAGGGTACAGACTTAGATTCATATGGTTTTAACACAATTTAGAAAGAAGAGTCAGAAAGTTTCTTTTACTTACATTCTTATATTACTTTCTTATATTACTCTGGAAGATTTATTTTTTTTTTTTCAAATTTGACTATATTTGCATTCCCACTTTGTTTGTTTGTTTGTTTGTTTTTAATATGGATTTAAAGAACTATCCAAAGTCCTTGATCCAGGAGTATGTACAAAAGCATGAATAGATACAAAAATTCGGTCAAACTTCTTTCTTTTTTTTTTTATTAACACTTTGTTAAAAGATAGGTTGTCTGACCACATACTGTGGAAGTGTTAATAACATAAGCTACATGTACAAAAATAAACAAAATGTTTGAATATCCCTTGGTAATTAACACCACTGAGAATGTAGTCTCTTGCCAGCAAAGTGTCAAGGAGTTCTGATTCTCATTAAATCTTCTAAATAACAGAGTGGGTTGAAAAATATTTTTTCTTGCATGGTAGAACAAAGCAGAAAAAAAATATATATATTATATATATATATATATATGTTTTCCACAATGATTTCAAGCAAGTACTTGGATTTTTATGTCATTATGGTATTCCACTAGGAGCTATAGGTTGTGTATCTTCTGCCTCAATTCCTTCCTATGTGCCCAGCTTTCCATATTTCCTGTTATACCATAGCACTTCTCTCCATGAAATAGGAAACCATCATTTCAAAAGCCACAGTGTGTCATGAAAAATAATGATTCAGTGCAGAGAAAAGATGGCAATATGGTCTGTATTGTTCCCATAAAGTAAGTAAATGAGTAGTAGAGAATATCTGCGGGTTTAAGATTTCAGTACACTATCAAAATTTTTTATAGAAAACAAAGCAAAACAAAACAAACAAACAAAAAATAGGATCTATGTGAGTAGCCACTGTTAAAAAAGAAAAAAAAAAAACACAAAACAAACAAAAAAACTTAAATCCAAGAAAACTGGAGACAGCTCATAAGAAACTTCAGCCTGTCCTGGAAAACAAATAGAACACCTAACTATTATTTATTTACTTATTTTCTAGGAATAAACACATCTCATTGACTCAGTTCCATGTTAAACTGTTTGATTTAACACTATATAAAAACATCAAACCAAAAGCAGAAGACTAACAAGAAACATACATTAATCTTTGATTCCTGCACTCAGAAAGAATGCACTGTTTCTGCAGCAGGCCCTGAGCTATTTTTGGGAGGGGAAAGATAGCCATCCCAGGGAATGTAGTGCAGTCATTTAGATAGAGAAGTGTAGGGTGTTGCATACAATAAGAAAGGCATTCTGAACAAAGAGACTTCTGTTTCATTGTCTATATGTGATTTCATTCTCACCTGTGTTTAGGTAAGTTTACTTTGCTATAAGAATTACAAAACAGGTACAAATAATACCTTCTGCCTGCATGTCAGTTACAACACAACAGAAAGGTAAAAACTATTAGTTCAACAAATCTTAACATCATCTTCTAGCAGTTCAAATTTAAAGACACCTTTCCGCTACATGATGGCTTATTACAAAGGCTCAAGATATTAGAGGAAATTCTTCCTAATTATACTTGAGCAAAGATGTCCATTTAAGCCATACCTAGTAAAAGCAAAATTCATGACCTAAATGCCTGGCTGTCAGACAATATGCCAGTGAATAGTGTGCTTTCTACCATAAAAACATGTATTTGAGAAAATACTTATTTAAATACCAAACAGTTCTCATTTTGTGTGTTGATCAAAAGGTGTAAGCTACTGACATAAAAGTAAATCTGAAAGGATCTGGCATTTCTGGTTTCTAGAATTTCTCAGTTATCTGTTTTCCTGTGAGAGTGCAAAGTGTCTCATGTAAAAGCAAAATTCTCCTACTTCCTGCAGAAGTGGAAAGAGCTCAGCTTTACATCAGAGGTTACCAGCTTCTTTTAGCAACACATTTTAGCTTATAGTCTTACTGAGGCAAGGGTTGGCCCTACTATCACTGAAGCCAGTGCCATTTTTTAATACCCTTAAAGAAAACCAGATTCTTCTACTGAATTGCCAATTGCCAAGCAGGCAGCTTGTCTCAGTTCCCTTTTCTGTTTTGTTTTATGACTAATATATATAAATAATTTTTATTTTTATTTTTTACTTCTTAGACAATTGATCTCAGTTCAATGAATCATGAAAATAGGAGAGCTTCTCTATGCAATCCACAAACTCTTAAGACTACAAGGGAAAGGGTAAATAACATCTTCCCTGGTCTTCATATCTCATGATCAAATAATGAACCTAATTTTCAAGCTCTTTAAAGCAAAAAACTTTCCTCTCTCTTCATGAAGCATGAGTCGGACCTTGGCAGATACACCCATCAGCACTATGGGAGATCAGCTTACTAGGGAGAACTCTGAAGGTGCAATGGAGGAATGTCTAATGTGTTGAAAATTGTATGTGGTGTAAGATATAGCAATAATATTTGCAGAGAAAATGACAGGCATGGAGCTAACATATTCAATATATCTGAAAAGGATCCACAGATATGCTGAACTAAATTTTAATGACCAAAAAGTTGTCTTCTATCTATTGTGTTTCTTCATTTTTCCATTTGTCTTGAAAGATCTGGGGGAAACATACCCTTTTCTAAAGTCTGTTTGAATTATCTAAATAAAGTAATTACAACCAAAACAAATAACAACCAAACAAATAACTGAGTTTAAACAATGGAAAATTATAAATTCATGTTTGTTTGCCCACTTTTGTACAAATGTACAAAGTATATTTTTGTGTGAACTAACCTCCTACACACACACAAAAAAAAAAAAGACAAAGTTATCTGGCTTCATTAGACAGAATTGTGTCTAATTTGAAGTAAGACTGTATGTAACTAACTCATCCACGTGTGGTTTTCAGAAGAGGAAATAACTCAATACATGTTGCTAATGAATAAAGGATTTCTGTATTTACTCCTATTTTGCTTTGTTTTTCTATGTTAAAGTTTGACCCTGAGGAGAATGTATTCTATACTACATATCAAGAATGAGATATACAACTGATGTTATAAACCAAGAGACCTGACTAGCTCATCCCCTTATGTGCAAAACTGAAAATATGACCTTTAGCAGGACTTAAAGTAGCTTTGAAAACTCACTGCACATATTAAAGGGAATAAAGCACTTGTGGGCAACAGGTTCTTAGAAAGGTTCCAGTTTCCAAGTAATAAGAGAATTCTTGAATTATATCTGTGTAATTCTGGCAGAAAGGTGGAAAGATGTATTCGACACCATGTAATTTTCCTGCCAGAGGTGTTTAGAAGCTGCAGTAGTTCTTCACATGCAGATATCTAGAAAAGCAAAGTGAATGGATAAAGTTAAATCCCAACAGAAACTGCAACAAGGAAGAGCCAATAGCCATTGGTTCTTAAAGAGGACTTAAAGAGGTTTAGATTCTTTCTTTCTTTTCTTAGCAATATAAAAGCATTGCACATATTCCACCAAATGAGTAGATAGCTTGATAACTGATACTGTGCTTGTATTGTAGTTAATAGTGACAATAATTGCAATACTAATTACTTTATTAACACTTTACACTGATAGGTATAGCAGTCAGAGAGAAAACTTATTTTATGAAAGAACAAATCATCCTCTGGAGGATTCTATTTTTCAGTCTGCATGACTTGCTCAGTCTGGACATCCGACATGGAAATACTTAAGGTAAGTTAAAGGGAGTCCTACTGTCCACAGTTATGGACTACTGTCTTGTGCTAGACTCTCTCTATAACTTGAATGTAAATAGAAAAAAAGCCACTGTTTCTACCGTATATCCCTCCCCCTTCAACTATGGCTGATTGGTTGTCAGTGAATGATGAAATATTACTGCTTGCTTCAAATTTTGTTATACAACATCAACAGAATCATAAGCTTTGATCTTTTATTTCATCTGTTTATCTTTTCTAATATGTAAATATGCCAAATCTCTAAAGGTTCAGTTTGTTTTCCCTTCACAAACATCCTAGGAATCACATTTAGAAAACATAAATGTCCAGAGAGTACCATCAGGAAGCTGAGCGCAAAGCATAGTATTTCTGTCTGAAAACATCTTATGCTTGTGTGAGTGAAGCAGAGAAGGCTCTGTCAACAGAGCTCCAGCTTTTCAGTATGAGTGACAGCACTGGCACACATTATAGACTCACATGCTGGGTAAGGAGTATGGACTGTCACTACCATGATTTTTCATTCAGTATCTTTTACCTGACATTTTAAGCAGGTTTTTTTTTTTTTTTTTTTTTGACTTTTGCTACCTTGTGCAGTACCTCTGTTAGGTGTTTAGTTGTTTGAGTCTGTTCCTAACAGTTTGTGAGTGCAGGTTTCTTGTAGAGCTTCTTAATGTGTCTAGACCCTAGAATTATCTTCTATTCTAGGGGTAGATCAGTGCTCATTGATTTCCATGACAGGTCTGAGATACTGAAAGGAAAACAGAGGGTGAGAATATTCTTAAACCAACATCAAATCATGTTGACACACTAACAATTATGTCATACGTTATGAACAAAAATGACCTTTTAGAAATCTAAAGTATAACGCAATGTAAAAATTGTAGTCAGTAGCAACTCAGAACACTTTGTAATTAATCTTTTCCAGTTCATTGCACTGTGATTCAGCCATAGTCCCTATTAAAACATTGTTGAAACGGTTTAGAAACTGAAAAAAATAACATCTGATAATGTTTATTCTTAGAAGATGAATTTTAGAATTACTGAATTAAAGAACTATCTAAATTCAAGTCATTCATAAACTATGAAAATGTCAATGTGAAAAACAGGACTTGTACATTTTATCCTACATTTTATTGCTGATTCCAAGGAAGCAATTCAGTATTACTAGCAACATTTCTTCTGGCCTTCTACTAGTTTTATCTGATTTGGTAGAAGTGCCTTTGAATTCACTTATGGCTATTGTTCAGAGTGAATTAATCACCTTGATAGCATTAAATTTATTTGGACATTCAGTAGAAAGGATGTTTAAAGTTAATATCCCTTGAATAATTCACTAAGGAAAGTCTTATATGATATAGCATATCAGATGTCATAGATAGTAAGTATCTTTACTCTTTCTTTATGATGTGTGTAAACTAGAACTGTGTCAAATTGCTTGCAAGAGACTGGAGTTAATTTCTCCATGAGTCTTCCTAAGGACACCCAGGTACTAAAGTTGTCATACTCGTTATTTATTGATAACTTTAGAAATACCTCTAGCAAGAATTAAAAATACTTTGCAAAGTCTTTGTAATCCACATCTTATTCCAACAAAAGAATAGCCCAGACTCCACTGAAATTCATACATTACTGAATTGGCCATCCTACTTTATAAAGCTCTCTTGAGATCGCCTGTTTTTAGTTTACAGAATTTCTACATAAAGCATGATGGGATCAAACATGTCAGCTCCATTATGTGAGGGTCTAGTCTTCAGAAGATTTACTAGACAGATACAGACATGTTGTAAAGTTATTAGCTTACCAGCACTGGTCACAGCAATGCCTACCTTACAGGCTCCAAAATCAGAAGCAATGTGGTAGTAATAGGCTTGTGTATAGTTGGCTCAGCAAGTTTTTTCATTTGCTGAGGGACAGTCTCATCATAACACAGGTCTAGGACCTTAGGAACTAGCTTGAAGACTTCTACATTATGCTTCATCTAAAAATAAAAAGCCCAATTGGAAATGGCCAAACATGTAAGCTGAGAACTGAAAAATTGCAAGTTTCCCTGAAGAAATCAAGGAAGGGGGAGAAATCAGAATCCCATACAGTAGATGAAAATACCAACAACTTTCAAACGTTTTATACTGAATAAAATTTATTTTATTCCAACTGCTGAAAATAGAAGATATTTTACATACTGAAGTCATTCAGGATTAATAAAGCAAATTAAAAAAAAGAATAAAAATAAAAAAATCCACAGTATATTGCATTTTTATCAAAAGTTCCTGATGAAGAAGGTTGCAGTGTACAAAAAATGAAAGACATTTGCTGTAACATTGCATCTGGTCAGGGTGTTCAACACACCAGACCATATTTGCATTTTTGTATAAAATCAGTGTCTTTTGCTGCCAGACCTGCCCTATATCTACTCCCCATGTAAACTGTTTTTTAAACTAGTTAAACCAAACATGTTCTTCTGCCTTGTAACAATGAACAAGGATGTTATACTGGCTAGTTAAGATGCTGCTGTCATTTATTTCTTGCAGTTTTCCAGCTCATTTTCAATATATGTCTACATCCACAAGGAGTTACTTTGGGCTTATATTTGGCTTTGACATCTTACCTCCGTTAGAAAAAAAGGCACAACGAGACCAACAATAATGCATATTTTAAATAAAAAGATTTAAGCACTATTTCAGGGTTAAATGGTGATCTCAGACCTGACATTGTTACACATATTCACTGAATATGAATGAGGGAGGCAATATTTGCCATTTTAGATTGAAACAATCTTCAACATGCAAAGACAGTCTGAGAATGCAACTTGCAAGTCAGAATAAAATAGTGAGTATCAAGACTGATAAGTAATTTTCAGCATAATTTGTAGTCTGAGATTAATTTACTTACACAGAATGAGACAATAAGCAGGACCAGCACAATAAAGACATCCACTCTAGAGTTTAAGGAACAAATGAACAATATTTTCTAGAAGTTGAGCTAATGCAAAATTGTATAGGCCAAATTTTGATATCCTTCTTGCATAAAGTAGTTGCCTATTATTTTCCATGTCACTACTAGTACTGTTGTTATTCAACATTTCCAGTAAAATATTTAATAGAATGGAATCTTATTCCTGTGCTCTTAGAATAAATAAATAAATAAACGAATCCTTAAATATGTGCTTAAATTTATGTAAAATTTACCATTTTCTGGATTAAATTAATGTAGTTTTAGATATATTGGAATCATACTTTAGGATCTGATTCTTCTTTATTGCCAAATTGTGACATTTTTCATAATGGAAAATGTTACATTACTCTGTAGGTTCTAAAACACTGATGGAAAAGGGATATAATGAGCAAAGGGTAGTATTGCTAGAAAACTGAGACGCTAATCATTTCTATCCATTATTTTTAAATACAGGCGTATTCAAGGGGAAAAAAAAATAAATCTATTTTGCAAATACACATCAAAATATAAGAATGGCTGTATTGTATCATACTAATGATTTCCCTTGTCTCTTGTATATGACCTTTCTCCATTCTCTTTCCAGTTTCTGATCTGTAATTTGTACTGTAGACTTTCACTGCTAGAAATATTATGTTTAGATTTTCTTAAATACAACTAAAGTTATTCTCAAAAATTTGAAAGCGGAATCATGCAAAATCTCTCCTTTACCCCCATTTATTTTTTCTCTTCCCCTTTGCTATTTCCCTTCCTCCTACCACCTCCAGAGGGCTGGAGCACCTCTCCAATGAAGAAAGTCTGAGAAAGATGGGGTTATTTAGCCTAAAGAAGAGAAGGCTCCAAGGGCAACTTATAGCATCCTTCCAGTATGTAAAGGGGGTATAAGAAAGATGGGGAGGGACTCTTTATCAAGTAGTGTAGTTACAGGACAAAGAGTAACCGTATTAAACTAAAAAAGGGTAGGTTTAGATTAGATGTTAAAAGGAAATTATTTTCTCAGAGGGTGGTGATGCACTGGAATATGTTGCCCAGAGAAGTTGTGGATGGCCCATCCCTGGAGGTGTTCAAGGGCAGGTTGGACAGGGCTTTGGGCAACCTGATCTGTGGAAGGTATCTCTGACCATGGCAGTGGGGTTGGAACCAGATGATCTTTAAAGATCCCTTCCAACTCAAACCAACCCAACCCAAGCTATGATTGTATGTATTTATGATTCTATTATACCCTTTTTTCTCTTCTTTCTCTCCCCTTTCTTCTTTTTCTTTTTTTTTTTTTAGTGTATTTTACAGAGAAGCATAAGCAAGACAAGCCTTTCTAATAACAGCATTTTCACAAAAACTATGTCTCTATATGACCAGAACCTCATCTCTAAATTTCTTTTTCTACCATGATTACTTCATTATTCAACAGAATGTTGTAGACATACAAGTACACAGTTTCAACTAAATTAGTCTTAAGTAAAATTTGGTTTTAGCAAATAAGGAAAAAAAAAAAAGAAAAGAATAAAAGTGAATGTAAAAATTTGCTAGGAGAAAAAGAAATTAGATTATCCTGCCAATTGTCAGCTCCTAGCATTCTGAATTTATGCATGAACCTATAGCAATTCAAGCATTTACTTACATACCCTTTACTTTACTTTTCTCTGCTCTAAAAGGGGAATGGATGATGGGATAAGGTTCTTTATACTTGTCACTGGTCCAACTGCTTCACTTATTTCATTCCTGAATTGCAGCAGTAAGAAAGAACTGTAGTATAATAAATCATAAAGACAACTCCTGGAATAGCTCCAAGTCCAGATGTTGTTCAGTTCTTGGCTGCTGGAATGATTTTTTTTCGGGGTAAAATTGGGATACTTAGTTCCATAGCAGACAAGTGTGAACAACGATTTTCATCCTAATTATTACAGTGAAAAGAAGAGCTGTTCTAAAATACATATCCAAAAGTAGAGTAGAACTGCAGGTTTAAGGTCTTATAATGTATTTCTTTTCCTTTTGATTCTGTAGATCCAGTGTAAAATGTAGAAGAAGCAAAAGCTTACTTTTTTTTTTTTTTTTTTAAGAATGAAAAAGGGTGTTAGGGTGTTGATGATGGAATATTTAGATATTTAGGCTGGTACCCAGACCTTGTCACAAGCTGATCGGGCTGTACTGTGATAACAGGCTTACAGGTGCATAAGGATGGTCTTAAATTGCTAGTGGGTGGAATGTTAGCTTCCTTCTCCATAACTGTGATTTTTTTTGCAGTGTTCAACAATGTCAGCACAATGATACTCTTGTCCTACCTGGGAGAGGTGGTAAGTTTCCAGACATGGAAGCTAGATTGTTGAGGTTATTTACATAGAAATATATCCACAAGTAATGATACAGAGTTATATTTCCTGCCACTAGCTCCTTTGATTAAGAATTGTTTAAAGTATCCATTCTCACTTTGGCTCTGGCTGCATCTTTGTTTCTTGATTCAAGAAAATTTTTATGTTACATGGCTCCTGGTGTGAACAGGGTAAATACGATCTGTTTTGTGTATTACTGTCAAAATGATTGATTGTTCATACAAGATTGGTTCCTAGGTGAAGAACATCAAGAAGAATATTAGATCAATACTGAATCCAAGAATGATATAGTTCATGGGAATGTGGAGGAGGTTCTTCAAAGAGACTAGTTCCTTAGGGGCTACTTTGAAATATTGTGACCTGAACAAATATAAGAACATAAAACCATCAAAATCTCAAGGCAGTATACAAGTCACTGTCCTTGGCTTCTTATTCTCTGAAACCATGACCTCTAATTCTTTTTGTATTGGATGCTATTTCTGTTAGTATCTATTTATGAAAAATAAAATAAATGAAATGAAATGAAATGAAATGAAATAAAATAAAATAAAATAAAATAAAATAAAATAAAATAAAATAAAATAAAATAAAATAAAATAAATAATAAATCTTGAGAAAAGAAATTTAAAGAATGAGACAATCACATGACAAATATTAGTGAGATCAACCACTTACTAAATAACATAATCATGCTAATATACTAAAGGAAAAGTCAGTAGAACTACTAAAATAGAGCAGATATGTGATAACAATTTGTTTTAAAAAGACTGGATAACTCTATGGTTAAGACTATTTATAGAAATTCAGACAAAATATTTATTCAGTAAAGATACCAGGAATAAAACTTCACTAGTTCCATGTTTCATTTCTCTATATAGTTCCATTGTTATCTAAATGTTTGTGGGTTTTTTGTTTGTTTTTTTTTTTTAATTTTTTATTGCATTCTTATTATGTTTTATATTTGTCACTTAATACAGATGAAGAGAGGTCAGAATCAAAATGGAACATCTAGACATGCATACTTCATGAGTCAGTGAACTAGCTAATTAAATCTTAAAATAAAAAGGAAGGTCTTCCAAAATAGATGTTATTGCTGTCCTGAAGATAAGAAAGTTTGCATTAACATTTTCTAAGCTTATCTGGAGAAATACAAATAAACCAATACATCTTAGTCCCCTTGGTAGTACTATTATCTCTGTGTGTATCTGTGATCTATGGCACTGCTTCATCTATAGTTTTACAATGTAAGAGAAAACTGAAGTATAGATGGTCATGCCAATATCTAATTATCAGTTTAGGAATAAAAAGAAGTACATGTGAATTAGGGGGAATTGAAACACTACTACACTTATGAAAACAAAACAATAGTAAAGAAATTTTTTGACCCAGTTGTAAATTGGGATAGATCCTGCCACTAAAAATATGTTTGGTGAGCCTCCTTGCATCCCACTCTGCCCCCAGTGCTTACATTGGAACAGGTCACAGTGGCCAGACTGAACTCCCTCCACCCTAGGAACAGATGCAAAAATGAATTCTGAAGAGAGAAACTTCCCCCTGCACTGATAAGGGAGAGGGTATATCCTGGTTCTGTTAAAGTGTAGTGATACACAGCTCATACTGACTTCAGTGAATGCTGAATAGCTTTGAGGACTCGATCTATACGTTTAGACCTTTTTTTCACACTTTCCCTATCTTCCTCAGTAAAAGTGGCAAGAGAGAAAGAGAGCCAGGATATCTTTCATTTAGTATTCTGACCTCCCTCCCCTCTTCTTTTGTCTCAGTGTTGGGAGCATCGTTTTCCAGTTTAATACCAACACCCTTCCCCATGCCTTGAGCTCATGCAAACACAGGAGCAAGGGCCTCACTTCTCTCATGTTTCAGTGAAGGCTATGAAATTACATTAATTGTAAATTAGTGCTCATGGTGAAGCTAAAGAATATTGTGAAGCTTTTCTTTTCTTTACTAAGAGCATTGTTTGACCATATGAAAACAATGTTTCTTATTGCAAATTGAAAACAATCAAACAAACAAACAACTTGTTGGGTTAAAGAGTAACAAAACCTCTGTATGCTGTCAGGGAGATTCAAGGAAAAAAAAAGGCTCAAAAGTTACATAGTACTGCTACTGTATCTTAAAAGAAGTGGCTATCTCACAAACAAAATGCA
Source organism: Anser anser (assembly GCF_964211835.1). Lineage (NCBI taxonomy): Eukaryota > Metazoa > Chordata > Aves > Anseriformes > Anatidae > Anser > Anser anser. Next base: position 71,542,849 of record NC_139721.1, read on the forward strand.
ATATAACATACAAGTGAAGTAAATTCAAGGTGGGACATGCCCATATTAAAAAATTACAGTTATTTTTAGATCTGAAACCAGCTACTTATTTTTCAGCAAGGGTCAGAACTCAGCTGAGTGAAGAAAGTTATAAACACTTTGTTTTCTCAAGTTTTCAAAAGGAGCTTAAATAAGTGCAGTGTGTCCACTTGCTCCTGTCAGATTACCCATGGGTTTGTTCAGCACAAGTGGTAGCAATCATAGAAATCAGGAGAGAGACAGGCAAGAGTGCAAGGTCTATCCTTAGCACAACCAGTGGTTCAGTACTACTGACACCATTTCTTTGCCAATGTGAGACATACAATTCTAAAAAATGTAAAATTCCAGTTTCTATTTGTCCCCTCAGCCACTGTAATCTCCCCATGGACAACAGTCACTTGCAAGAAACTCTTAAAGACTTCTTACTAACAAACCTCATTTGTTATCATCTCATTACTAGCTCTTAAGAGCTGCAGACCACATCAGTATTTTCACAGAATCACAGAATCGTCTAGGTTGGAAGAGACCTCCAAGATCATCTAGTCCAACCTCTGACCTAACACTAACAAGACCTCCACTAAACCATATCACTAAGGGCTACATCTAAACGTCCTTTAAAGACCTCCAGGGATGGCAACTCAACCACTTCCCTGGGCAGTCCATTCCAATGCCTAACAACACTTTCAGTAAAGAAGTTCTTCCTAACATCCAACCTAAACCTCCCCTGGCGCAACTTTAGCCCATTCCCCCTCGTCCTGTCACCAGGCACGTGGGAGAATAGACCAACCCCCACCCCTCTACAGCTTCATTTAAGGTACCTATAGAGAGTGCGATGAGGTAGCCCCTGAGCCTCCTCTTCTCCAGGCTGAACAACCCCAGCTCCCTCAGCCGCTCCTCGTAAGACTTGTTCTCCAGACCCCTCACCAGCTTTGTTGCCCTTCTCTGGACTCTCTCGAGCACCTCCATGTCCTTCTTGTAGCGAGGGGCCCAAAACTGAACACAGTACTCGAGGTGCGGCCTCACCAGAGCCAAGTACAGGGGAACAATCGCTTCCCTAGACCTGCTGGCCACACTGCTTCTTACGCAAGCCAGGATGCTGTTGGCCTTCTTGGCCACCTCAGCACACTGCTGACTCATATTCAGCAGCCTATCAACCAGTACTCCCAGGTCCTTCTCCGCCAGGCAGCTTTCCAGCCACTCATCTCCCAGCCTGTAGTGCTGCTTGGGGTTGTTACGCCCCAGATGCAGGACCCGGCACTTGGCCTTGTTGAACTTCATACAGTTGGCCTCAGCCCATCGGTCCAGCCTATCCAGATCCTCCTGCAGAGCCTTCCTTCCCTCGAGCAGATCGACACACGCACCTAACTTGGTGTCATCTGCAAACATACTGAGGGTGCACTCGATCCCCTCATCCAGGTCATCGATAAAGATATTAAAGAGGATCGGCCCCAGCACTGAGCCCTGGGGGACTCCACTAGTAACCGGCCTCCAACTGGATTTGGCTCCATTCACCACAACTCTCTGGGCCCAGCCATCCAGCCAGTTTTTAACCCAACAAAGCGTACGCCAGTCCAAGCCACAAGCAGCCAGTTTCTCGAGGAGAATGTTGTGGAAAATGGTATCAAAAGCCTTACTAAAGTCAAGGTAGATCACATCCACAGCCTTCCCCTCATCCACCAAGCACGTCACTTGGTCATAGAAGGAGATCAGGTTCGTCAAGCAGGACCTACCTTTCATAAACCCATGCTGACTGGGCCTGATCGCCTGGTTGCCCTACAAGTGCCGCGTGATTACATTCAAGATAATCTGCTCCATGAGCTTCCCTGGCACTGAGGTCAAGCTAACAGGCCTATAGTTCCCCGGGTCTACCCTCCGACCCTTCTTGTAGATGGGCGTCACATTTGCTAGCCGCCAGTCGACTGGGACCTCCCCTTATAGCCAGGACTGCCAATAAATGATGGAAAGCAGCTTGGCCAGCTCCTCCGCCAGTTCGCTCAGTACCCTTGGGTGGATCCCATCCGGCCCCATCGACTTGCATACATCCAAGTGCTGTAGCAGGTTGCCAACCATTTCCTCGTGGATAGCGAGGGCCACATCCTGTTCCCCATCCCCTTTCACCAGCTCAGGGTACCGGGTATCCAGAGAACAACCGGTCTTGCCGCTAAAGACTGAGGCAAAGAAAGCATTGAGCACCTCAGCCTTTTCCTCATCTTTTGTAACTAAGTTTCCCCCCGCATCCAGTAAAGGATGGAGATTCTCCTTAGTCCTCCTTTTTGTGTTGATGTATTTGTAAAAACTTTTTTTATTATCTTTAACGGCAGTAGCCAGATTGAGCTCCAGATGAGCTTTGGCCTTTCTAATTTTGTCCCTGCACAGCCTCGCAACATCCTTATAGTCCTCCTGAGTGGCCCGCCCTCTTCTCCAAAGATTATAAACCCTCTTTTTTCTCCTAAACTCAAGCCACAACCCTCTGTTCAGCCAGGCCGGTCTAGTTCTGCGTCGGCTCATCTTTGGGCACGTGGGGACAGACCGCTCCTGAGCCATTAAGATTTCCTTCTTGAGGAGTGCCCAGCCTTCCTGGACTCCTTTGCCCTTCAGAACCTCCTCCCAAGGGACTCTGCCAACCAGTGTCCTGAACAGCTCAAAGTCAGCCCTCCGGAAGTCCAAGACAGCGGTTTTCCTGGTCCCCTTCCAGACTTCACCGAGAATAGAGAACTGAACCATTTCGTGGTCACTCTGCCCAAGACAGCTCTCGACCACCACATCTCCCACCAGTCTGTCACTTTGTGAACAGAAGGTCTAGGGGGGCACCTCCCCTGGTAGGCTCTCTAACCAGCTGCGTCAGGAAGCTATCTTCCACACTCTCCAGAAACCTCCTAGACTGCTTTCTCTGGGTTGTGTTGTGCTTCCAGGATATGTCTGGGAAGTTGAAGTCCCCCAAGAGAACAAGCGCTGACGATTTCGCGGCTTCTGCCAGCTGCCTGTAGAACTCCTCATCTGTCTCCTCATCCTGGTTTGGTGGTCTATAACAGACCCCCACCAGGATGCTTGCCTTGTTGGCCTTCCCTCTGATCCTAACCCATAGGGACTCAACCTTATCATTCCCAGACTCAAGTTCCTCAACATCTAAACACTCTCTAATATAGAGAGCCACACCACCACCCCTTCTGTGCTGCCTGTCCCTTCTGAAGAGCCTATAGCCAGACGTTGCAGCACTCCAGTCGTGAGAGTGGTCCCACCATGTTTCCGTGATGGCAACCAAGTCATAGCCTTCCCGCTGCACGATGGCTTCCAGCTCCTGCTGTTTGTTACCCATGCTGCGTGCATTAGTGTAGATGCACTTCAGTCAGGCCATTGCCTTCTTCCCCGGCTTTGCCATTGTTCCCCCTGGCACAGCTCCAACATGCCTAAATTCAGCCCCATCCGCCTTCTTTCCTAGTTTAAAGCCCTCTCAACGAGGGATTTTATTCCATGTTAGAGTACAAAAAGAAGAAGCCACTAATAAAACTCCTTGGCATTTGACCATTTGAATTGGAGCTGAAACTAATTGAATTAGTCTCTGAAAATCTTTAGGGAAACTAAAGTTACCATCAAAAACAAAATGTTTTCTACTCAAATTTATAACTCTCAATTTTTCTTTTTGTTTTATTTTTTCACTCAAAAAGATGAAGTGCCATGGTAAACCTATTTCCTGTTCAACAAGAAGTTTAGTGGTCAGTCTGACTAGCAATTGAACACTGTTCCTTAGATACTATGGTTCATAAAAGAATAAATACATATATACATACATACAAGTTTATATAACTTTTAGGTCATTTTCCAAAATATGTTTTAGTTTACTGTCTATGTTCCAAAGAGGAAATATCTTGATTTTCTTAAAAGTTTCAACAAATCATAAGTAAGAATGCTGAAAATAATAGTAACATAAACATTATTTTTTTCATTGAACTGCTTTTCTGCTAGAATACCTTTTCACAGACTTTTCCCACATAGCAGGAAAAAGCAGAATGGACTCTTCATTTCATCATGAACCTGATTCAGCAAAGCATTAAAACACATAATCTGGTCCTGAGAGATTGTAACTACGTGGCTGAAGCTAAGCATGTACTTAGAAAGACCTTGTTCAAACCAGCATGGTCTGGTTTCCAGGTACTGATTCCAAGCTGTTATTCTCTGAGTTCATAACAGACTTGCATATTGCATGCAGGGCAGAATATGACATCTGTTATTCCCATTTACATACTAGAAAGATGTAAAAGGGACAGAAATGTTTCAAAGTTTAGAATGAATTTTTGTCTGCATCACTGTTTTACACTGTGTGTACACTACGTTTCTGTTAGGACAGGAAACCTAACAAAATATGTTAGGTTTGTTTACAGCAACATTTTTCTTAAAACAAAAACGCCTTCCACCCTAGGGAGACTTGACCAAGTACAGTAAAGGAAAATATATCCAGTGAAGTGATTCCTTATGAGAGGTTTATCCTTATGTCCAGTTGATCCTGGAGTTCCCTGATATAACTTAGATCACGCCAAAAAGACATTAACAGAACATTATCTACATAAAGCTCAGGCTACCCACCCTGTCTGCCTGCCCTTGTTCACTCAAGCTCCTTTGGGCTGCCCTTTGTGGGTGTGAAGGGTGGCCACCATTACTTCTGCCCCCCTACACACACCTCATCAGACACTCTTGGGAGAGCTGCCAGCTGCTAGCTGGCAGGTCTCTATGCTCTCCTGAGGTTTCCCCAGGAGGTGATTGCCTCAACTAGTGACTGGTGTTTACAACACTATGAACTGAGGGAGGGAATAAAGAGAGAAAGAAAAATAATCCCTCAAGTTAGTTTAATTCCATGTCTACTGGCCGAAGATATCTGTTAGTGGAAGAAGGCAGCTTTCCAAATATCCTGGTTAAAAAAAAAGAATTAAGAAGGTAAAAATTCAAAAAATACAAAAATTTGAGGAAAAGGGTGTCTTTCATTGGGGTTCATGCACACTGGGAGACTCAGAAACCATGTTCAGATCTGCTGGAGTGATGTACTGCAGTAAGAAGCAATAAGCTACTGTTAACAAGACTTACTGTCATTCATCCACCTGGAATTCCCAGACATGCGACAGACCCTGTGGCAGCTGGACTTTCTGTTCTGAAACGAATGTCTATAAAGCTTTGGCTTTATGTATATAATGGAACTCTCTGTTAGCTTGACTCCTGCCTGTTCTTATAAGTGTTCTGTCTTTTCTGACATAATCCCATCTCATAAGCATCCCTTAAATTCATATCTGAATAGCAGATAAGAGGCCAATAAGGAGCATTATTTGTATACTAATATTTTCACTGGAAATGACCATACTAATTTTTTCTATAAATCTGAAGTAATTTTGAAAATAGTTCACTAATACCATGAAGATCTTTAAAAGTAAGAAAATAATTGTTAGACATTTGCTGCTTTCTTCTTCAGATTGACTAATATAAATATCCACTGTCATTACTTTCCCTACAGTTTGCACAAATCACAAAATTTCTTATCAAAAAACACCACATAACATGTGATAGATGTAGGCTTTAAGCACTAGGTGGTATATATCATTTTTAGTTTATGGTACTTGCAAATATGTTGTGGTAGCGAAAGTCCCAAGTCTTACGTATTTTGTGAGACTATTTCCTGAGGAGGCTTTCATAATTAGGTTCTGTGTCTAACCATGATGGTTGTGCTTGAGTGGCTCCTAGTAAATGAAGCAACTGACCCTTATAATTCTTAATTCCTCTGAGAGACAGGCAAGTACAATGCCAAGAATTAGATCTGGTTTTGGTTTTGTTGATTTATTTTGTGTGTGTGTGTGTTTTTGTTGTTGTTGTTATTTGTTTTTGTTTTAAATAAATACAATCCAAACATCTGACAAAGGGATGATATTGGATATTCAGTGATTCAGTGATTCAAAATTATTTCTTTAGCAAAGTAAATCCTTCCCCCCCCCCCCCCCCCCCCCATTTAGATATGTTGATATCTTGGAGAAGCGACATTGAAATATTGAAATAGAGATTAGGTGCATATTAACATAACTCCCTGCTAGACTATAAAGCATTGTGGTATGTTTGGGATATTCAACAGCATGGAGCTGAAGAACCAAAAACTCACTTGGAAGTATCGTTTGCCTTTGCTGAGCTTCTTTTTGGTCACAGTGTTGCAAAAATGGGATGAAATCAAACTTGTTTGGAGATATAAAATACTTTGTCTCTTTTTACCTTGAGGTAAAGATTAATGTTTTCAACCTCAGCAAGAGCTGAATCAATAAGGAATGATACTGGAGGCATTTCAACTTCCTCTCAAGCACTTTCCATTTCATTTTATTCTTGTCACTGAAGAACTACTTAGTGTCAGGGAATTCAGCCACAGATTCTTGAGCTTAGGAGACTGTTCAGACTCTTGCTGCAACTGCAGCTGGTGTTGGACCTATTGGTAAGATCGCTGTCACTAGTGTTTCAAGTGCCATGGAATTAGTGACTTAGGCATTCAGATGCAGATATTTTCACACAACTTCTCACAAAAGCTGCAGGTTTCCTTAATTTTTGCAAAGCACCATGAATCTAATGACTTCACAATCAACAGATCCTGTTGTGAAATCTGTCAACAAGCAAATTTCCGAATGATTGAGTTACTTAGTAGGCATCATATTTAATTTCTACCCTATGCTGGATTTATGCCTTATATCTAATCATTTTAAAACAAACATTTTTTTATATATTAAAAAAAAAAAAGGCTTACCAGACTAGTTCTCCTCATCACAGACTCAAAAATATGTTGAGATTTACATTCCAAATTTTAAAAATCTGTAGAAACTACAGAATCGTTGTACAACTGAAGCCAGTATGTCCTGATCTTAACTGATATTTGCTGTTTACTGTACTGCTTCTTTCTTGTGCTCTAGTTTAGTTATTAATTCCCAACTCATCACAGAGTATGACACATCCCTACCTTAGTCACATTGGTGCTTTCTACAGATTCATAAAATGATTTTATCATATTGTGTGCTCATTCTAATATACATGTTTCTAAGTCTAAGAGGTAGCAATATGGTGGTTTTGTTGCCATTGTTGTTGTTTTGTTTTGTTTTGAGGATGGCTCCCTAAGCTTCTGGTAGCTACCACATTCAGACTCTTACTATTACAACACTGTTAATTTATTTTTTATTGTTATTTATTATTGTCCTGGTTTCAGCTAGGATACCTTTTTCAAAAGGTCTCTGGCAAACAGAGGTAAGAGAAATAAAAAAAATAATAATAATTAAAAAAAAAAAAAAGTTGGGGTTTGAATTAGTTTGAACTGGTGGATAATACAATCATATATTACATAATTTGATGGACCCAGACTAGTGGTTATGGACCAAACAGGAAAGATTGTAAAAAGTTGGATTTTTAAAGCTTTTAGATAATCAAACTGAATTTGAATGCTGAATTTATTTTACTTGAAAATAAATGAATACCATCAAAAAGGATCATGTGGTTTTTTTAAGTCTTGTGTTTCTTAAAGAAAATTTGTCAGTCAGCAGATATGAAGCCATCAAGACTTCTGGTTGCTAATCTTCCCAAATCAAGTTAAATGTAATAGCTTCAGTGACTTCCTTGCTATGGTCTTTCCTTGATCCTTTTTCTTAATACATATGTAAATATTAAAAGAACTCAGTCCATTAAAGGCCTAATTCTGTATGTCTCAAACATGTGTGCTGATGGCTCTACCACTCCCCGCTCAAAGGTCACTTTAACACAAACACAGAGTATGACAGATGACATTTTTAAACTTGACAAAGAACAATATTTAGCAATGGGACTGCATAAAGGATTGACAATTCCTCAGGATTTTACAAAGCTCTCTTTTTATTTACCCATCACACCCTTAGACTGCGATCTTCCTCAGTTCCATCTTCAGTATTCCACCTTAGGCAGTGCAGAAATATCTTGTGTATGTGTGTATGTGTGTGTGTTATGTTTAGCAACACTCTGTGTTTACACAGCACTGAGCAGTCTTTGTCTCTTTCTGTATCCAGTCTATAGAGGCCAGAACAATTCTTTTTGACTCAGCCTGAATAACTGCAGACAAATTTTACAGTCATCTGTAAGTAAACACTTGGCCTGCTCTTACTTATAAGGCTACCCTGATCCCCGATTCTGTCAGAATCAGTTTAATAGCCTGAGAGCAGGCTGAAATTTTCATTTATTCAGCAGCTTGGGAACTGAATGCCTGTGCTGTGTGACAAAGACCAACATCTTGTCCTTATATATATATATATATATATATATATATATATACACGACATGGTTGCATATATATATATATATATGCAACCATGTCGTATATTCATTTTTAGCAGCTTAATTCTAAACTTTAGTGCTCTGGCAGTTGTCAGCCCCTTACGCTTCCCTGTATGAGAAAAAGTGATGGCAAAGGAACATTGAAAACAGGTGCTATAAATGCATATTTAAACAAGCCAAACAAATTTAGTTATCCAATATATAGAGGAATTTTCATCAGCACAAATGTTCTTGAAAAAAAAAAGTAATTGTGTTGCTAATATATTTGTGAGAGGTTGTTATTTTGATACATCTTAGCACTTGTCAGACTCTATATGTATATATATATTTATTTATTATTTTTAGTTCATTATTAATCGGTTGAGTACCTAACTGCAGGAACTATAAGTTCACACTGAATGTGTCTTCTTTTTTTTTTTTTTTTTTTGAGATCCCACTGTTCACAAATGCATAGGAGAAAGCCTTTGAAGCCCAGTGTAAGGAACACATTGTTATTGTTACCCTTGTTAAACAGTACGCTTCAGATATGTTGGTCTTTGCCCACTACCTTCAGGAGATCCAGAATCCCTGAACACAAATATATATAACATATATATATACACATGTTATATATTATATAACATATAATCCCTGAACACAAAACAACAGCTCTCGTTCCCCACTAGAATGCAGCTGGCGTACTGCTTTTGGATAGAGTCAGCAAGCTTCAGCAGTGCTTTTGTGGAAAACCTCTGCAGAAAGTTAAACATTAGGCAGCAAGTGAATCACTCATGACAAAGACATGAAGCTCAGTCTATTTGCTGATGGTCAAGGCAAGTTCAGTCAATACCTGAAGATAAAGCTGATGAATCACAAATATCTTTGGGAAAAAAAAAAAAAAAAAAAAAAAAAAAAAAAAAAAAGCTAATATAGAGGGCAAACTGGAAAAGAGTGGTGACAAAATGACCCTGTCATCACTATGAAAGAAGCTGTAACTTTCATGGAAACCTCATCTACCCTAGACCTTCTTCCAAGCTGCAAAGCTTTAGCCTTGAAGACTGCCAACCACAGGTGTCTGAAATGCCTCTCAGCTTACCTGTCAGGGGGTTAACCCACATAGCCTATCAGAAGCTCATTATACCAAACAATCATAAGGTAGATAGTAATTTTAATCTTGGTTAATATATATTACACAAGCTAAGGTTTCACACATGTTAAGGTTTAAATAAAACAGTGTTAAAACAGATATGGAAATTTATAAGACTTTAAAGCTGGCTTATACAAGTTAGACTTCCTCAGAAGATCATAATTCAGTTTAAACCAATACAGCAAGAATCAAATGGCTATAGCCAAGACTATGGATCTATGCCTTTAAGCTGGGATCAAACACATCTGATTTGTTGCGCACCTTATGGATTAGCACACATCAAGTTAGAGCAGATGGACCAGATGTATTTTTTAAAGAAGCATTCTACTTCCCTTTCCTTTTTTTTTGTCTTATCACATTGCAGAGTAGTCCCTCCAAAGTAGATACAATGAAATATATATAGCAGATATTTTAAAATGTTATGTCCTTACAAAAAGAAACAAACAATGGTTACAAAGCTTGGATTCAACCAAGGTAATTTTGTAGTATCTGTGAATAACTTTCATGTCTGGGCCCAGGCCTCAAGTTGTGTATTTAAGTGACATTTATGGCAAGACCTTTTTCTTGTGAAGTACTACGTGACAGCAGATTATTATTATTATTTTTGTATGAGTTCGTTTTCGTAATTCAAGATTCAAATTTTGGTACATCCATGTGGAACTTTGAATGTTGGCCTGATAAGCCTGGGAAGTCAAAGCTTGAAAACCAGGCCTAAGGTTTGTGAAAAACAGATTTTTATTATGTGGGAACACAAGTTATTCTAATGCCCTCATTGAAGTTCAAGAGTGGGTTAAATTAGTAAAATTAAGTCCTATGTCACCATAGACTGAGATGTATAAGACCTGCCATACTGGATGAGACTAAAAGTTTATCTAGTTCAGCCACCCATCTCTGGTAGAAGCCAGTAGCAGCTGTTTAGGAAAAGAGTAGAAAACACCAGGCATGTGTAGAGTAATCCTTTACCTGGTTATATATCCTCAGCTTTTGGCAGTCAGTGATTTATGGACTTTCTGAGCCAGAGATTACATTCAGACCAGAAAGTGTAATAGATATATATGGGCCTGTTTTCCATGCAGTTGTCTAATCCCTTTTAATCCCCTTTAAATTTTCAGCTTCTAAAGTCTGATGATGTTCTATCATAGTAAACTCTATCATTAGTGTGTTATAAAAAGTACTTATCTTTTCCTTCATTTATATCTTTTGCCTGATAATTTTACTGTCTTCTCACAACTTGTATGGAAAGGAATGACAAATATACATTCTCTGTATGATGTCTGTTCACTCTTCAGGTCCTGCACACAGTTCATGATTTTGTAGACATCTGTCTTGTTTCTTTTCTAAACTAAAAATCTCGGTCTATTATATATGAGCATATGTTTCATATAGCTAATGCCCTCTCTTTCTCAATTTGGTTAATTTGTTCTATCCTTACGAGCAGGAGGGATTGTTGTAGTTTTACCCTAATGGACAGCTAAACTCCACCACATTATTCTCTCACTCCTTCTCCTCAAAGGGAAAGGGGGAGAAAATATGATGGGCCCAAGGGTTGAGATAAGGATAGGGAGATCACTCATCATCTACTGTCATGGGCAAAACAGACTCAGAGTAGAGAGATTAATGTAATTTATTAACTATTACTAACACACTACAGCAGTGAGAAACTAAAAGCAAACTAAAAAAAACCTTCCCCCCCTCCACACTATTCCATGTCCTCCCCCCCAGGTAGCACAGGGGAATAAGAAACGAGGGGTGTGATCAGTCCCTAATGCTTCATCTCTACCACTCCTTCATGGTCACTGTCTTCCCCTCCTCCAGTATACACACTGCATGCCATCCTTCTTGAACTGATCCTACACAGGCTTCCCACAGTCAGCAGTTCTTCAAGAATCACTCCAGTATAGGTCTGTACCATGGGGTCCATCCATCTGGAGCAAACTGCTCCAACACAGGTCCCCCACGGGCAGCAGCTCCCTCCAGACCCCCTGATCCTGTGTGGGATCCTCTCTGGAGCTGCCGCTCTAGCCTGGGGTCTGCTGCTGTGGGGGCTCTCCATTGGCTGCAGCCTCCTTCAAGCCACATCCACCTGCTCCATTGTGGGCTCCTCCACGGGCTGCGGTGTGGAGATCTGCCCTGTCGTGGGACCCATGCACTGCAGGGGAACTTCTGTTCCGGTGCCTAGAGCACCTCCTGCCATCCTTCTTCACTGACCTTGGAGTCTGCAGGGCTGGTTCTCATTCCTCTCTCCCAGCTGTTGTCGCTTGGCCGTTTTTTCCCATTTCTTAAAACTGCTCTCCCAGATGGCCAGTCAACATCTCTGACTGGCTCAGGTTTGGCCAGCAACAGATTCCTTTTGGAGCAGACTGGAGCTGGATCTTCTCTTGCACAGGGCTCTGCTGCTGGGCTCTTCTTATAAAGGCCATCCCTGCGGACCCTCTACTACAAAACCTTGTCATATAAACCCAATAGAGGGTTGAGAACTGCATAACATATTAGTGATGTAGGCTTACTGATCAGAATTATGTCTTGTTTCTGTTTTGTTCCTTTTCAAATAATTCCTAACATAACCTGTTTGCCTTTTTGACTGTAACTGATCCAGTGAATTCAAAAACCCATTCTTAACTAAATAAAAGTTTATTTTTATATTTTTTTCCTGCATGTTTAAGGATTTAAATATATTTCAGTCTGGCTTCAGAGGAATGTAAACAGCTTATCTCTATTCACAAATACATATTTTACTGTATAATTTTGATATTGATAAATGTGTATTAAATATATTTTATAATTTTTTAACAGTAAATTTTCTGCAAGGTGTGAAACAAAATATTTTTATGGAAGAACTGAGTTAATAAATTGTAAATTAGTTTTACATGTTATAAGTATTTTATTGATAAAGTGCTAGAATTATGTGCTCCAAACAGCATACAACGTTTGGCACAAAGGTCTTTCAAAATCTATCTTCTCAAGTAAACTTTTAATTGGCTCCTATTAAGAATCTCTCAGATATGAAATAGCTTTTAAAACCTTTTAGTATTACTCGATATAATAAAATGTTATCTATGTGCTAAATGTATTATTTCAACATACTTTCCAGCTGAGTCACAGTAACATGAGATAACAAGTTCAGTGGAGAGGGTTTTACTGGACCTAGGAAGAGTTAGATATATGTTATCCGTGCAGGGATTTGCTAGATAGTTTTACAGTTTTTCAAAAGTTTCTAATAATTCACTTTCAGTAGCACAACAAACTAACACTTCCTTTACAGAAAAACAGAGGTAGTGAGAGGTAGAATAGATAAGATGACATCATCACACAGACTGACCATGAAAGGACCATAATTATAGCTGAACTCCTCTTCAGCTTACAGATACTTACCATACTGTGTGTGTTAGAGGTGCTGTGTGGAAATGAAGGTTGGGAAGGGCTTAGAAAAGCACAGTCTGATGGTTTTGGTCCACAACTGGTCCAAGGAGAGTCAGTTTTGAAATATGATTCTTGGTTTGGTGCTGTTTTAGCCCAGAATAAATACACTGAAGAGATTCATCATGCTTCTCTGAAGTTGTTGATTCATCCAATTATGTTTGCCATGCAACTCAGATAGGGCATGGTTGCAGGTGGAATATCTTTATTTAGATACCCTGTAATACTTCTGTAGCCAGCCTGATATTTCACATTGTTTTATTAGACTCTTGATGAAATGATGTAGAAAACATCACAGTGTTAATACCTTAGGTTGAGCTACTATCAGGAACCAAAGTGAAGTAGGCTGTCTCATCAGGTTTGTTTGGAAAGAGCGTTCTCATTACCAAAAAAAACCTACAAGTTTATGCATGCAAATAAGTGTAGTTTTAGATCTGTTGATATATATATATTTTTTCTTTGCAACTGCAAATATCAAGGAAACTTGAATGAAGCCACATGACTGGAAATAAAAGTGTTTCAAAGCTATTGGAATGACTATCATTTTTTTATTATTATTTTATTTTTATTTTTTAATTAAGTACTGTTACTGCATTATCAACAATAACAGCTCTGCCTATTAGATTTAATTTACTCTGTAACTTGTGGTCATGTTTATGCCTGAACTTCACTGGGCACTTCACTTTTCCTACATGGATACTTTCCTTGGTAGTGAAAAGTGTGGGAGAACAGGGTCAAGATGTACTTTTGTCCATTTCAGTGGTGCTACTTATCTTCCCAAATGGTAATAAGTTTTAATTAAATTGCTTTTTGGGGTCACTAAGATGGGACAGAAATGTCTAAAAGATGGTTTATTTTGACTGAGAACTTCCCTAGTGTAGTATTTTGTCTGGAATTGTGAAAGCTTAGAATGTTATAACTTACCTCCAATGTAGAGGTAAGCAACAGACATGTTATTCCTCTGATGAAAAAAAGAAGTTAAAGCATCCTCTTTAGTCCTTCTTTCCCTGATTTCTTTACTTCTGTTAGGTGTTTTACTTTTTTCCCTTTCCAACTCTGCTTCTCACCCCCATGACCTTAATTGAGACAACAATGTGTTTAAAATAAACACAGCATCCTCTGTAGCTTTTCATTACTGTGATCTGTTTAAGCCATGACAATAACAGGTGTTAGATGAAAAATCACTGACCAAGTTTACTTTCTGTTCATTTCTTTGTTTTTCTGTTGTTTGCTTCTTAAATAAAAGCAACTGCCTTACAGTTGGTAAACTTGATTTTAAACCACAATGTGTAATGCCTCACTTCCCAAGAGGCAGAATGGATTCACACTGTACAATTAAGTTATGTTTTACTTGTTTCCTCCTGCCTTCTCTCTCCTTCCTCCCTGTCCTATTATGTATTACTGCAGTAGTAAAACCTACTTTGACCTAATGCAGAAATACGGTTTTTTTTTTTCCTCTACTTTTACTTAGGTTGCTTCTGCAACATTCCTTTAAATTATTTATTCATAATAATTTCATCAGGAAAAAAAAATACATATCACCAATGGTTCTCCATGCTTGTGTATTCGTGGCTTTTTTTTTTTTTTCCCCCATCTGATTTGGAATAAGCAGTGACTTTTAAAGCTGACTATATAACTGTTTTAAAGACTTAGAAAGTTGAAAACTTAGAAATCCTGTTTTCAATTTATTTTTTTCTTTTAAAGGAAAGAGGAGGAATGATTCAGAGCTATAGGTACAACTTATTTTTCCACTCTTGTGGGCAACACGATGTTTGTTATGGAATTACAGACATCTAACAAAGCTCCGCATCTGACTGGTTTTGCAAGCCATTGCATAATGTCAGTAGTTAGTCTGATATCTTTGTTCTTAAGAGACCTCTGAGTAGAGCACTGATCCTTAATCTATGCTATTTTTTACAAATGAATTAAAAGATAGGAAAATACTAATTATAGCAAATAATGTGTCCAAGGGAAAATACCTTGAGGAAGCTAGGGAATTAGCATTACTAAAAGGGTTGGAGCTCCTCATTATTCTTCTTCAGTACCAAAAGATAAGGAATAGCCATCACTGCATTTGTGAGGACAGCAGAATTTTATAGTATGCATTAAATATGAGGATTCTGGATTTCATCAGCTAGCAACAAGCATAACAAGTCATTTAACTTGGGACATGTTGTCTGAACTGTGATAGGGCAGAAAAAAACATAGTGTTGCTGTACTCTTTTCTCTGGGAGAAGAGAGTAAAAGAGCTACTTAAAGCAAAATATATGTTTATATAAAATATATGTTTATATATAATAAATTAAATAATATATATATATTAAGGTTTACTTTTAAACCTGGTTTGGTTATTTAATAAGGATAACCTATTAAAAAAGAGAAAACTGTATACCTTTTGTATGTGTGTGTTGTGGTTTAACCCGGCTGGCAGCTAAACGCCACACAGCTGTTCGCTCACCCTCCCCCCTCCCTCTCTGGGATGGGGGAGAGAAACGGGAAAGTGAAGCCAGTGAGTTGAGATAAAGACAGTTTATTAAGACAGGAATATAATAATATAAGGAATATAAGGAATATAATAATAACAATAATAATAATAATAGTGATAATGATAATAGTATTAACAATAATAATGTGTAAGAAAACAAGTGATGCACAATGCAATTGCTCACCACCCGCTGACCGATGCCCAGCCTATCCCCGAGCAGCCGGCCCCCCACCCCGGCCAGCCACCCCTATATATTGTTTAGCATGACGTCAGATGGTATGGAATACCCCTTTGGCCAGTTTGGGTCAGCTGTCCTGGGTCTGTCCCCTCCCAGCTCCTGCTGCACCCCCAGCCTGCTCGCTGGCAGGGCAGAGCGAGAAGCCGAAAAGTCCTTGGCCTGGTGTAAACACTGCTCTGCAACAATTAAAACATCAGCATGTTATCAGCGCTCTTCTCATCCTAATCCAAAACATAGCACCCTACCAGCTACTATGAGCTACTTAACTCTGTCCTAACTGGAACCAGGACAGATATCCACCCCTTATTCCATACCATTTATGTCATGCTCAGGTTACACTCTGTCCAATACATTCTAATTAATCACCATTTTCATCTATGATATATAGCAATCATGGTAGTGATGACATACAGTATTATATAATAATTAACATACTACTATTCAACTCATGGGCTATTCTCACCCAGTATCAAATCCCCTTGAGGTACACACCGGACCTCCCCATTCTTTTGCATTACCCACCAAGTGCATCCAGGTCCCTGAGCAAAAGCAATTCCACGAATGGGTTTGCCTTTTCCTGAGGCAGGAGTAGCCCAGACTGTTTTACCCAGCATGTTTCTTACGTGCACTACAGGAACTTTATCCCCTTCTACAGTGCGTAACAGGTTTGATTGGGCAGGTCCAGCTCGGTTGGCAGATCCCCTGGTATTGACTAACCAGGTGGCCTTTGCCAAATGTGTATCCCAATTTTTGAATGTCCCAGCACCCGTTGCTTTCAGTGTAGTCTTCAACAGTCCATTGTATCGTTCAACTTTTCCAGAGGCTGGTGCATGATAGGGGATGTGATACACCCACTCAATACCATGTTCTTTGGCCCAAGTGTCTATAAGGTTGTTTCGGAAATGAGTCCCGTTGTCTGACTCAATTCTCTCTGGGGTGCCATGTCGCCATAAGACTTGCTTTTCAAGGCCCAGGATAGTGTTCCGGGCGGTGGCATGGGGCACAGGATATGTTTCCAGCCATCCGGTGGTTGCTTCCACCATTTGTAAGTACGTGGCGCTTGCCGTTGCGGGTTTGAGGGAGTGTGATGTAATCAATCTGCCAGGCCTCTCCATATTTATATTTCAGCCATCGTCCTCCATACCAAAGAGGTTTTGACCGTTTGGCTTGCTTGATTGCAGCACATGTTTCACAGTCATGAATAACCTGTGCTATAGTGTCCATGGTCAGGTCCACCCCTTGATCACGAGCCCATCTGTAGGTTGCATCTCTACCTTGATGGCCTGAGGTGTCATGGGCCCATCGGGCTATAAATAATTCACCTTTATGTTGCCAGTCCAGGTCCACCTGAGCCACTTCAATCTTAGCAGCCTGATCCACCTGCTGGTTGTTTTGATGTTCTTCAGTAGCCCGATTCTTGGGCACATGAGCATCTACGTGGCGTACCTTTACAACCAGGTTCTCTACCCGGGCAGCAATATCTTGCCACAATGCCGCAGCCCAGATGGGCTTGCCCCTGCGCTGCCAGTTGTTCTGCTTTCATTGCTGTAACCACCCCCACAGGGCATTTGCTACCATCCATGAATCAGTATAGAGATAGAGAACTGGCCACTTTTCTCGTTCAGCAATATCTAAAGCCAGCTGAATGGCTTTCACTTCTGCAAACTGACTCGATTCACCTTCTCCCTCAGCAGCTTCTGCAACTCGTCGTGTAGGACTCCATACAGCAGCTTTCCATCTCCGATGCTTTCCCACAATACGACAGGACCCGTCAGTGAACAAGGCATATTTCTTCTCATTTTCCGGTAGCTTGTTGTACAGTGGGGCTTCTTCAGCACGAACCACCTCCTCCTCTGATGATATCCCAAAGTATTTGCCTTCTGGCCAGTCCATAATCACCTCCAAGATTCCTGGGCGACTGGGGTTTCCTATTCGAGCTCGCTGAGCAATCAGTGCAACCCACTTGCTCCATGTAGCATCAGTTGCATGATGTGTAGAGGGGACCCTTCCTTTGAACATCCAGCCTAGTACCGGCAGTCGGGGTGCCAGGAGGAGCTGCGCTTCAGTACCGACCACTTCCAAAGCAGATCGAACTCCTTCATATGCTGCCAATATCTCCTTTTCAGTTGGAGTATAGCGGGCTTCAGATCCTCTGTATCTCCGACTCCAAAACCCCAGGGGTCGACCTCGAGTTTCCCCAGGTTCTTTCTGCCAGAGGCTCCAGGTGGGACCATTCTCCCCGGCTGCGGTGTAGAGCACATTCTTTACATCTGGTCCTGTTCGGACTGGCCCGAGGGCTACTGCATGAACTATTTCCTGCTTAATTTGTTCAAAGGCTTGTCGTTGCTCAGGGCCCCATTCAAAAGCATTCTTCTTACGGGTTACTTGGTAGAGCGGGTTTACAATCAGACTGTAATTTGGAATATGCATTCTCCAAAACCCCACGACACCTAGGAAAGTTTGTGTTTCTTTTTTGCTAGTTGGTGGAGACATAGCTGTTATTTTGTTGATCACATCCATTGGGATTTGACGGCGTCCATCTTGCCATTTTATTCCTAAAAACTGGATCTCTCGTGCAGGTCCTTTAACTTTATTCTGTTTTATGGCAAAACCGGCCTTCAGAAGGATTTGGACTATTTTCTTCCCTTTCTCGAAAACTTCTTCTGCAGTGTCACCCCACACAATGATGTCATCGATGTACTGCAGATGTTCAGGAGCTTCCCCCTGCTCCAGCGCAGACTGGATCAGTCCATGGCAAATGGTATGGCTGTGTTTCCACCCCTGGGGCAGCCGATTCCAAGTATATTGGACTCCCCTCCAAGTGAAAGCAAACTGTGGCCTGCACTGTGCTGCTAGAGGGATGGAGAAAAATGCATTAGCAATATCAATTGTGGCATACCACTTGGCTGCCTTTGATTCCAGTTCATACTGGAGTTCTAGCATGTCCGGCACTGCAGCACTCAGTGGTGGCGTGACTTCGTTCAGGCCACGATAGTCCACTGTTAGTCTCCACTCACCATTAGACTTTCACACTGGCCATATGGGACTATTAAAAGGTGAATGAGTCTTGCTGATCACTCCTTGGCTCTCCAGTTGACGAATTAGCTTATGGATGGGACTCAGGGAGTCTCGGTTGGTGCGATATTGCCGCCGGTGCACAGTTGTGGTAGCGATCGGCACTTGCTGTTCTTCAACCCTCAGCAACCCCACAACAGAAGGGTCCTCTGAGAGACCAGGCAAGGTAGACAACTGCTTAATGTCCTCTGTCTCCAAGGCAGCTATGCCAAAAGCCCAGCGGAACCCTTTTGGGTCCTTGAAATATCCTCTTCTAAGATAGTCTATGCCAAGGATGCACGGAGCATCTGGGCCAGTCACAATACGGTGCTTTTGCCACTCATTACTGGTTAGACTCACTTCAGCCTCCAATACAGTTAACTGCTGGGATCCCCCCGTCACACCATAAATACAGATGGGCTCTGGCCCTTTATAGCTTGATGGCATTAGAGTACATTGTGCACCGGTGTCTACCAAAGCCTTATACTTCTGTGCGTCTGACGTGCCAGGCCATCGAATCCACACAGTCCAATAAACTCGATTGTCCCTTTCCTCCCCCTGGCTGGAGGCAGGGCCCCTCTAGTCCTGGTCAGAATCTTCGTTTCTGTGTCTAAAGGACTGCCTGCTGGAAGTTGGAGCAGCAAACTTTTCAGAGAATTCCTTTTTCCCACTTGTTTTCCTTTGCAATTCACGTACCCGTGCCTCTAGGGTCGCAGTAGATTTTCCATCCCATTTTCTCATGTCCTCTCCATGGTCACGTAGGTAAAACCACAGGGTGGCGCGGTGTGTGTGCCCACCATATTGTCTTCCTTGCATAGATGAACGTTTACCCCTAATAGCTGAGACACTGGTTTGTACAGGTGGGGAGGAAAATAATCTCTCTTCAAGTTGGTGGATCTTTTCAGAAAGTTTCTCCAAAGTATTCTCTTTTAGCTGGTGGACACTGGTTCGTTCAGGTGGAGGGGAAGATAATCTTTCTTCAAGTTGGTGGATCTTTTCAGAAAGTTTCTCCAAAGCATTCTCTTTTAGCTGGTGGACACTGGTTCGTTCAGGTGGAGGGGAAGATAAATTCTCTTTAAGTTGGTGGACCTCTTCAGAGAGTTTCTCCACAGCTGAGACACAGGCCTGTAGGGAAGAGGAGAGATTTCCTTCGTACTGCCGGAGTAATTTAGCCACTTCATTCACTGGGGGATTCTCCTCCGCTTTCCAGGCTATTATTGCCAATGAGCTGGCATATGATGATGGTGCACTCCGTACAAACTTCCGCCACATAGGTGGTGTACACTGGACTGCATCTGGATCTGCGGATGTTTGTGCGTCGTCTAGGTCCTTATAAATTACTTCCCGTACGGCCAATTCCCTCAGGTACTGAATTCCCTTCTCCATGGTGGTCCATTTGCCTGGTAGACATACAAGTTCTTCCTTGAAGGGATACCTTTCCTGCACAGCTGACAGGAGACGCCTCCAGAGACTGCGAGATCGTGCTCCATCTCCAATTGCTTTGTCAATGCATGCGTCCCTAGCAAGGGATCCCAGCTGCCTGGCTTCCTTGCCCTCCAATTCCACATAATTGGCTCCCGTGTCCCAGCACCGGAGCAGCCAGGTGACAAGCTGCTCGCCTATACAGCGACCAAAATCTTTTCGCACATCTCGTAGCTCACGCTGGTATAGAGTCCGGGTAGTTACTGTTGATTTTTCGACATCCTCATCCTCATCTTCAGTCTCCTGCACCTTTGATGGCCCAGCCTCGTCTTCACTATGCCCAGACTTAGCAGAAGACTGTTTGCGTTCTAAACGACCTGAGCCTCTATACCATTTCTTCACCTTGTCTACAGGGGCAACTTGCACTGCTACAGCTCGTTTCTCTAATCCAGACACAGGGTCTGCCACAGGGGTTGGAATGCCCTCTGCGGGGTCAACTTGCACTGCTACAGCTCGTTTCTCTGACCCAGACGCAGGAGTGGGAGCAGCTGCAGGAGCTGGAGCTGCTGCAGGGGCTGGAGTGGCTGCGGGAGCTGGAGCTGGAGTGGCTGCAGGAGCTGGAGCGGCTGCAGGAGCTGGAGCTGGAGCGGCTGCAGGAGCTGGAGCAGCTGCAGGAGCTGGAGCGGTTGCAGGAGCAGGAACTGGAACGGCTGCAGGAGCTGGAGCTGGAGCGGCTGCAGGAGCTGGAGCGGCTGCAGGAGCTGGAGCTGGAGCGGCTGCAGGAGCTGGAGCTGGAACGGCTGCAGGAGCTGGAGCGGCTGCAGGAGCTGGAACTGGAACGGCTGCAGGAGCTGCAGCTGGAGTGGCTGCAGGAGCTGGAGTGGCTGCAGGAGCTGGAGCTGGAGCGGCTGCAGGAGCTGGAGCGGCTGCAGGAGCTGGAACTGGAATGGCTGCAGGAGCAGGAGCGGCTGCAGGAGCTGGAGCTAGGTTGCTAGTAGCATCAATTGCAGCTCGATAGGCACAAGCCAGACCCCAGCACGCTACAGTGATTTGTGTCACTTTGGAACTGCCAGAGTCATGACACCTTTTTTTCAAGCATTCTGCCAGCTTTTTAGGATTTTGCAGTTGTTCAGGGGTGAATGTCCAAAACACTGGAGGTGACCACTGCTCTAGAAACCTGCCCATATCCTCCCACACTCCCTGCCACTCGCAACTATCCCGCCTCAAGACAGATCTCCGGATGAGATTCCTAAGTAGTTGTTTAACCCTCCACAAAACCTGAAGCGCATTCAGGAGACATAACAACAAGAGCAGGCTGGTCTGAGTATCCCAAGGATATTCAACATCTCGGAGAACCACCGTAACTAGCTCGGGGGATAAGAGGGTGGTGGTGAAGGAGAAAGGGAGAGTGAACAGGTAGGGAAACATGTCTTCCCCTGTCCCCTTCACAGATTGGCTCCCTAACGAAAACAGGCAATAGGTGTAATTGCTAATAGTTTCCGAGATATGGTTTCCAAAGTATAGAGTCGACGTCAGTGCTGAGTACAAATACCAGGTTAAAGTCGTGACCAGATATTTCATCATTTCATAAGCCATTGTTACACCGCACAGTACCATAACAATCTTAAACCAGGGCCCGGAAAGGATAAACAGTGCAACAGGGAGCACATACAGAAAGTAACGCACCATAAAACTCAATTCGGAATACAGGTACAGCAGACTGGAGATTAAGGCAATCAACATCGTGACTAGCAACTATTAAGCAGGTCCAATACTTATACCAATTTTAGTTTAACACACTCTGGTCAGATTTGTTGATATCTCAACCCTTCGTGCCCCACGTTGGGCGCCAAAAGGACTGTTGTGGTTTAACCCGGCTGGCAGCTAAACACCACACAGCCGTTCGCTCACCCTCCCCCCTCCCTCTCTGGGATGGGGGAGAGAAACGGGAAAGTGAAGCCAGTGAGTTGAGATAAAGACAGTTTATTAAGACAGGAATATAATAATATAAGGAATATAAGGAATATAATAATAACAATAATAATAATAATAGTGATAATGATAATAGTATTAACAATAATAATGTGTAAGAAAACAAGTGATGCACAATGCAATTGCTCACCACCCGCTGACCGATGCCCAGCCTATCCCCGAGCAGCCGGCCCCCCCACCCCGGCCAGCCACCCCTATATATTGTTTAGCATGACATCAGATGGTATGGAATACCCCTTTGGCCAGTTTGGGTCAGCTGTCCTGGGTCTGTCCCCTCCCAGCTCCTGCTGCACCCCCAGCCTGCTCACTGGCAGGACAGAGCGAGAAGCCGAAAAGTCCTTGGCCTGGTGTAAACACTGCTCTGCAACAATTAAAACATCAGCATGTTATCAGCGCTCTTCTCATCCTAATCCAAAACATAGCACCCTACCAGCTACTATGAGCTACTTTACTCTGTCCTAACTGGAACCAGGACAGTGTGTTTGTTGTTGTTGCTGTTGTTTTTATTTATTCCTCATGATTTTGCATAAACAAAACAGAAATATGTCATCAGTCTTGTGAGATTCTTTCTTGCATGCTCTACACAGAAGAGTAATTTTTTTTCTTTTTCTGCAGCTTCACTGGAACATTTTGATTTTTTCTTTTCATATTCTTTCTCTCTCTCTTCCTCCTCCTCTCCCCCCCCATCCCCCCCACCCTTTTAGGAATGCAAGGAATCTTCAGCAGTTAAATTAATCTCAGTCTTCATGTATCCAAAAGAACATGTACAATATGTGAGTGAATTAATTAAGTCTAAAAGTCGGGACCTCTGAAAGCCACGTTCTTAGGCAGAATATGTGCCCAATGGAAGTGCACACAAGTAATTAAACTCAACCGTAATTTTTTTAAATGTAATTGAATTTCATGGTGTGCATATTGTGGAGTTACCTACCAGGGATTTCAATAAGCTTTGGCAGCATTAAAGATAGCATGTTTATAGCATCACAGTGGGAAGTTTAAAAACCCAGCGATTCCCAAAACACTGAAACATATAACAAGCTTTTTGTTGTTGCTTCTTTTGAACTATCAATTCACATCTCCCCACAGATCTCCTTGATGTAGCTATGACTCTTTTTTTCAATATCTTTTGTTTGACAAAGGAAAAAAAAAAAGAAAAAAGTGTTAATTTTGGTTTTGTGGACTGGAATTCTGCTCATAACTGATCTCATCAGCAGGTGAAATCCACAGAATTCTCTGTGGATTTCGGTGTCCTTTCTCCTGGTGAGTCTTTGGATTTGTAACCACTCTTCATGCGCCATTTAAAAGCTGATCATTTCATGGCTTAGATTGTATCAATGAATTCCTGTTTTGGGTGAAAAAAAATATGAAAAAGGATGTTTTATCCTTTCCTTTTACAAGGCAGTTTCATAGCTGTAAGGCTTAGGAATGTTGTAAGACTTAAGAATCCCAAAATTGATATGCTTGGGAGTACCTTTATTTGTTTCAATGATGTATTTTGCATGTTTGTTCTAACCTTTCATATTTTAGAAGTAAGGTCTCAACTGCTTCTCAGATCTATCTCAAAATATACCTTTCTGTCCTAGATATATATAAAAAAAGAAGATCACGAGCTTCCACTGTGAATGCCAGCAATTTGTAGGAAACTTTTACTGCATGCATGAGTGGATGAGATTTGCACATTACAACATATAGAAAGCTAAAAGTAACAAAATGCAAAATATGACAACACATCTAATGTGACAAATCTCATTCCCAATTCATTAACAATTCTCATGTTGATATATATATATATGTCCAAGTTTAATAGGACTAAATATCAGATTAAGCTCTCAAAGCCATGTAAAAAAGTAGAATAATAGAATAATAGAATCATTAAGGTAGGAAAAGACCTCCAAGATCATCTGGTCCAGCCATCACCCTACCACCAATACTGCCCACAAAGTCATTTCCCTAAGCACAAGGTCCAACCTTTCTTTAAACACCCCTAGGGACGGTGACTCCACTACCTCCCTGGGCAAGCCGTCCCAATGCCTGACAACTCTTTCTGAGAAGAAATGTCTCCTAATTTCCAACCTGAACCTCCCCTGCTGCAACTTGAGGCCATTCCCTCTAGTCCTATCACTAGTTACCTGTGAGAAAAGGCTGACAGCCAGCTCCCCACAACTTCCTCTCAGGTAGTTGTAGAGAGCAATAAGGTCTCCCCTGAGCCTCCTCCTGTCCAAACTAAACAATACCAGTTCCCTCAGCTGTTCCTCATAGAACTTGTGTTTCAGATCCTTCACCAGCTTCGTAGTCTTTCTCTGGATACACTCCAGGGTCTTTATTCCTTTCTTTTACTGAGGGGCATTAAGCTGTACACAGTACTCAAGGTGTGGCCTCACCAGAGCTGAGTATGTGGGAATGATCACCTCCCTGGTCCTGCTGGCTACACTATTCCTGATACAAGCCAGGATGCCGTTGGCCAGCTTCTCGAGAATACCATGGGAGACCATGTCAAAAGCCTTGCTGAAGTATACATAGACTACATCAACAGGCTTTCTCTCATCCAGCACACGGGTCACCCGGTCATAGAAGGAGATGAGGTTGGTCAGGCAGGAATTGCCTTTCATGAACCCATGACCTTGACTGGGCCTGATCCCCCAGTTGTCCCGCATATGTTGTGTGATTGCATTCAAGATGACCTGTTCCATCACCTTTCCTGGCACCAAGGTCAGGCTGACAGGTCTGTAGTTCCCCGGGTCCTCCTTATGACCCTTCTTATAAATAGGCATCATATTAGGAAGTTTGCAGTCATCCGAGATCTCCCCGGATGGCCATGACCACTGATAGGTGATGGAAAGCAGCCCAGCAATCATATCTGCCAGCTCCCTCAGCACCCTTGTGTGGATCCCATCTGGCCCCATGGACTTATGACAGTCCAGCTGGAGTAGCAGGGCTCTAACTGCTTCCATCTGAACTGTGGAGGGTTTCCTTTGCTCCCCATCCCAGACTTCCAGGTTGAGAGGTTGAGTACCACAACAATAAGTGGTTTGGCTAGTAAAGATAGATGTAAAGAAGGCATTAAGAACGTCAGCCTTTTCCTTATCCTCAGCAGTCCTGTTCCCCCCTGTGTCCAGTAAAAGATAGAGATTATTATTTGCCTTCCTCTTACTGTTAATATATTTATAAAAATTGTTATTATTATTCTTATTTTTTAACCTTAACCATAGTGCTCAGTTTGAGCTCGTGTTTGGCTTTGGCCTTCCTGATATTTTCTCCGCATATGTTGGCAACTTCCTTGTACTCTCCCCGAGTTACCTGCCTCTTCTTCCACCGGATATAAAATCTCTTATTCTCCCAGACACTCAGCAAAAGTTCCTTGTTCAGCTATGCTGGTCTTATTCCCCATTGGCTCATCTTTCAGCACACAGGGACAGCATGCTCCTGTGCCTTCAGGACTTCCTTCTTGAGAAGCGTACAGCTTTCCTGGACCCCTCTGCCCTTAAGGACTGACTCCCATAGTACTGTATGCAGTAAGACTGTAGCAGTTTTACTGACCCCACTCCTGACTTCACCAAGGATAGAGAACTCTATCATTTCATGGTCACTCTGCCCAAGACAGCTCCCAACCACCACATTTCCCACCAGTCCTTCTCTGTTTGTGAACAACAGGTCTAGCGGGGCACCCCACCTGGTAGGCTCACTGACCAGCTGAGTCAGGAACCTATCTTCCACACACTCCAGGAACCTCCTAGATTGCTTCCTCAGGGCTGTACTTTATTTCCTGCACATGCGTGGGAAGTTGAAGTTCCCCATGGGAACAAGCGCTGACGATTGCACAACTTCTGCCAATTGAGAGTAGAAATATAAATGGATACATATCTGAGTTTATAGATACTTCTATGTGTAACAACTCAAAGCTTTTTCTTTAGCTGGTTCCGACTCCTTCCTAGTGGTGGATTATATAAAACTAGAGCATGACTGTTACAGGAAGAGCACAAAGCACAACAGCTATAGGAGAACAATGTACACTTCTTTTGAAGGCTCTAGCTGTGGTGCCATAAGATTTCACATGTGGTGGGGGTTGAGTAATTTTATTTTTTTTTTGAGAGTCTAAAAATGGTTTATTCATAATCACTATCAGGTAGGACTGAGATTAGCATTAATAAGAAAAATAAAATTATTGATAATTAAGGAAATGATCTCAAAGGGTATTTTTTATGATACATTTCTGAGGTGTTTTTTGTTTTGTTTTGTTTTGTTGCTGTCCCTATGCACTGATTCTTATCATAGTAACAGCATGTGGGTAGAAAAAGGAAAATTCAAAACTATCCAAAGCATCCTAGGAAAACAGGTCACACATTGTCATTAAATATTATTTAAAAAAAAATGGTGGCCATATCAATAGTTCGCTTTATACTTCATATTGTACCTGCTTTACAGCTTTCATCATAATCATTTTCCACAGACTATGAAAAGATTTGAAGACGATTTATCTGGATGGAATAAACCAACCAAACAAACAAACAAAAAAAAAAAAAAACAAAAAAACAACAACAGCAAAAACCAAAAACACAAAACAAACAAACACATAACAACAACAAAACAGACAACTCCTCAAAAAAAAAAAAAACAGTTCACAAAAGAAATTCTTTCAATTCTAGGCTAAAGGAGAATACTTTA
The DNA here is from genome assembly GCF_964211835.1 of Anser anser. Taxonomy (NCBI): domain Eukaryota; kingdom Metazoa; phylum Chordata; class Aves; order Anseriformes; family Anatidae; genus Anser; species Anser anser. The sequence goes on from NC_139721.1 coordinate 71,569,567, forward strand.
ATTAACAAACAATGCAAACTTAATTTAGACAACAATAATTTGTTTCCTATCCATAGGAACAGTTTACTTGTTTCACTGAAGGATACTTCCCTCAGTGTATGAAATTGAAGTGACAACTTTGAAAACATCATCTTCATCACATAAGTGCCTAAGAGCAGAGCTGCGTTGAAGCTCCTAGAGGGAAAGCAAGAAAATTCAAAATGTTCTTAATACAGCAACAACAACAAAGCAACAATTGTAGGTTACAGTATTGTTGTAGCCTCTCAGACATCTCATGAATTCTTTCATATGATAATGTCAGAAGCTTACTCTTCTGTCACTAGTGAGGGTTATCTAAGTGAAACAGTAATCAAAATCTGTTTCTAACTTAAATGCAGGATCATATATTCAGAAGACTTACATTACTTTTCGCCTTTTCTTCTGTCACAGATGAGAAACATTTTTCATCTCTCACGTCAGAACACAAATATTTAAATACATTACTGGGAAATTCCCTCATGCAGTTGTGCTCAGAACTTATTTATTTATTTATTTATATTATTTCTTCTCTAGTAGAATGATCATTTGTTCAAAACAAAGAAACAACTATTTTTTTGTCTCTAGAATAAACACATTAGCCTCAGCTTTATAGATAAAAAGAATATATTGCCTACAGAATACTGAAAATTTTGACCTTTAAAAATAATAACAGTTGGTAATCATAAAATACTACATATATTAAAAAGAGTCCAGGCAGTCTTTTTAATCATTTAAATGTTTGAAATTAAATAACTGTATTTAACAAGAGCAGTACATCCTTAAAATTTTAATTCTCATGAATGGAATGAGATGGAATGAGTGCAAGGTTAACAAAATATAAATATAAAATATTTATATAAAATATAAAAATATTTTATAAATATAAAAACATAAAAATAAAAATAAAAATAAAAATAAATATATAATATAAATATAAATACAAAAATATAAAAATAAAAATATAGAAAATATAAATATATAAATATATACTATAAAATATTATATAAAATATAAAGATATAAAATGGTGTTTATGCACTTTAATGTCTTTGAATAGGCCTTGTATTAAAAAAAAAAAAAAGTTGCATTGGACATTAATGTCTATACTTAAAAATCAGAAACACATATCTTATTATACCTAATGGAAAAGCTTGCAGATAAAACTCTATGCAGTAATTCAAATATTTACAGGTTCAAGACTTCCATAAATTGCAAGTTTAAATTTTGCACATTGTTGAAAAAACAAACAAACAACACGTGTTTTAACTGTAAAGACTGTCAAATCTATCACAGACTATTCTGTGTATATCAAAATGTTAGGCCACAAAATGAGTAAAAAAAAAAAAAAGTACTAACTTTTACATAGTCTTGTATTGTTTTATTTTTAAAGAAGATTTTAATGTTAACGAAATGTTAATTGAAGGCCAGAAAAGGGTGTAGTGTGGGTTTTCTTGGGAGGTGGAGAAGGGGCAGGAGGAGAGCAACTTTTGCCACTTCTTAATACATTGAAGAAGTCTTGTATTGTTGTTGACAACATACACCTTTTAAATCTGAAAGAACTTTCCAGATAGCCGAGTTTTCTGTTCAAACACAAGACGGTCAATCAGCAAGACCAGGAGAATATCCTTATCACCATGCACTCCAATTCCTTAATCAGAGTGAACATTTCTGTGCAGCAATAGGAGTCACACATTGATCAAAGTAATAGTTACATTTAAATCCTCAGAATGAAATTGTTTTTCTTTGAAAAGATAGCATTTTAAATAGCATAGAGGGAATGTCTAAGGTAGCAAGGCAAGTTTGTCAATCAGTATGAAATGGTAAGCCCTGATGATGGTTTACCATTGAAGACAATGATGGAAAAAAAAAAGAAAAAAAGAAAAAAAGAAAAAGAGAGAGAGTAATTGTACACAGACCCTAATGGAAAAGTCCAGTGAAATATTTTAGGAATGGAAGACAATACGATCCTACCAAAAAAAATAAGCTATTAGCAAAAACATGGGGAGTAATAGACTTAATCAATCCTCTAAGTTTTGTTGGTTTTTTTTTTTTAAAGAAAACAAAGATAACAAATAAGCATACTCTGATCATCTTATTATAATTAAATATTCCATAAAATACACTATGATTGCATGGTACTTTTAAATTGAAATATTTTCAGGTGTTATACCAATAGTAATGAAACAATTGTTACGACAACCATGCAAACTAAGTATTGCTCAGAAAAAAACTTGAGAATAACCTGGTTAAAGCCAATCCATTCTAAAATGCTTGCTAATATTTGAAATCTTGTTTTGTTCTCACACTGGAGACAGTTAGCATCTCCTTTTGGGGATCTGAAAATGAGACTCAGAATTAAGTATGCTTTTAAAGGAGTTGAAAGCAAATCTATCAAAACCATTAAATCGACCTAACAACTCTGATTTTTAGGAGTCTTTTCAAAAAATAACTTAGATGTTTGTGATTCATTCTCCCTGAAAGCAAATTTAGCTTAGCTTCTAAACTAAGTATTTTAATAGAAGTCACCTGGAGATTGTGGGCCATCCAATAACAGATCTCTACATTTCTGTGCCACTCCCCTGCCACAGATATAACTGTATCACCTGAGTATAACTTTGTAATGGAGAAATTTGTTCCGCCTCCCTGAAAAAACAGTGGAGGATGAAGGGGCTCATGTGCCAGAAACACCTATATTTATTTCATGGGATTTCTGAAAACCTGATCTTCATCAGTGCCTTTTGTAAACCGTAATGCTTAAGCCGTTCCTTGCTCTGTTTGGGAAAAGAAGGGTAGGATTATACGCTGCGCGTTGTACCTCAGTAAATGAGTTTTCTTCAGCTTGATGCTTTTTTCTCCTCTTCAGTTTTAAACCTTCAAACTGGCAAAGTTAAATCAACAGGGTAAATACTTCTAAGACATTTCTCTTGTAATAATTAATATTTTCTTCTATTTCTAAAATGAACTCAGTGTTAGCTTGAGGAATCTGCTGTTAGCTATTCAGTGTGTATTGGCCACAGAAGATCTGGCCTGCTGCAGAAAGTTTTTCTTGAAAACTGCTAATCTCTAGATCCCACAGTCATGATCACTGAGGTGAGGCTAGAAATAAAATGTCAGAAGCTTTATTCTGTATGGATCCGAAAAAGCTTCTTTGTGTTTGAAAAATAAGTGATCAGTTTAGTTTCTTTGGTCTACAACATTTACCAGACCAGCAAACAGATGATTATGCATTATGAAGGCTTTACAGAGAGGCAGGAAGATCCAAGATGGTGCTTTCATGTGCTATGTGATACATTACACACAATATGTCACATAACAGTAAAGAACCAACAAATATTCTTGAGAAATCTCAGAGTAGCCTGAGCTTTCAAAATAATAGAAATGTTTTTGCTTTTCTGTTTAGTAGGTTCTTCTAGACAATGGGAGTCTTTCTGTCTTCAGAAACTACTATAATAAATGATGATAAAAGCATCCAATGTAATTGCACACGCATGCTATCTGCAGGAGGAATTAATTTATTGTAATTTGAACTGAGCCGCGGACCATCACGATGAATAATAGGAGACTTTATTATTCCTATACCTCAGAGCTGCAGAAAAATATTTTGTGCGACTCAGAAAGTGTTCTGTTCCACACATTTGAGTGGAAATAATGCTGGCCTGCCTATGATGTTGACTATGCAAGTCAGCAGAGGCTGGGGAATAGCAGTTTCCCAAGTGGATTTTTCAGGAGACCTGGGTGATATAAACATCAATGACTTCTTGGTATTAGGTTCAAAAATAGTGATGTGACATAATACACCTTCCTCCATGATAAAGTTTCTCTAAAAGGAAGGGCTAATGTCTTTTCTCAACGTTTACCTCTTCCAAGACATAAACAGGAGATTTCCAAAACATGTGTCATTAAGCATGAAGAAAATACTTTTTGCACAAAGCAGACATCTCAAACATGCAATTCTATCTTGTACATTATACACTTATATTGCTATAATGGATTTTATTTATTTATTTATTTATTTATTTGAATTACATTTTTAGAGCTCATTCCCTCTGTTGTTGGATGTGCTCTGGCTGGTAACATTGCCATTTGTTGCTACGGAAAGTGATGTTAAAGGTTGCAGGGCTGGTGAGAGTATACTGGGCAAATCACTTAATGGAATATGACATTGTCAGATACCCATTATCTTTCATTTATAGCAGTTTAATTTTCTCTCTTACTTTTCTGGGCTGCTACCAGTAATAGTTTAATAGCCTTGTTACAATGGGTACTTTTTATGTGATGTGAGTTTATTGTAAATTTTAAGCCCGGTGTTATAAAGATGCTTCTTGCCCAGGTTTAAAGTAAATGGGCATTAAAAAGAATAGACCCCCATCCTCTGAGATTATATAAGCTTCATATCAGCTTTTCTTAGAAATTTGTGGGAAGATTGTAGAAGTTAATCTGCTCCAGAAGAGTAGATAACTAATGTCTGTTGTTTACGTCACACAAGCTAAGTTAGGCTGTGGCAGCAATTACATCAATACAGAAATTTAATCCAAATTTCCAATTGCCCTTTAATTCTGTGTATAATGCAATAAAACAAGGTTAGATGTTAGTGATAAAAGTGCATGGTACCAGGAAAAAAAAAGGCACGAGCTTTTAAGTTCAGTGGATAAGATTGCAATTGATATTTGAAGATGAAGTTTCTTTATCAGAAAATTATCTGTTCTACAGAAAAAAAAAGAGAGAGAGAGAAATTTTAATAATTGCATATCTATTGTTAAGAGAAGAACCAACTGTGTTTTTTTGTTCGTTTGTTTGTTTGTTTTTTATTGTTTTATTGTTTGTTTGTTTTTTTCCTAGCAGAAGCTAGAAAGCCTTCTTTACACATGTAAATCTGAGAATGGTCCTTAATGTGCCAGGTGCTTTTCCTTTTGCTCCTTTCCCTGTTCCTGGGCCTATCTTCAAGGCTACGCTCTCTGTGAGCAAAAGTGTTGGAGTGACACTAAAATAAGTTATTTTGATGTGCTTCACAGCTAATGATACGAGCACTATTAATCTTTTGACTTAAAAACAAGAAACAACTACACCTGCTGTCAACTAGCAAGGTATGGCATTAACTGTAGTACAGCATTTCCTAGGCTTAGAAAAATAAATCAATAAAATAAAAAGCACTTGCACTGTGTATTGGGAAGTGTTTGTATATTGCCAGTGTCTTGTATTTGCCAAGTAGAAGCTGATGTAATATAAATTTGCTGCAGTAGTCTGACCACTATATGATCTGGAATAAGTCTCTCTCTCTCTCTTAATTATTATTTTGCATAATAATTCATGTTCAGTATTCCTTATATATTAGTAATAATATATTGTTTAATAACATATAATAAAATAATCAATATTTTTCAAGGCTTAGACCCATTTCTATTAGATAACTGGAATATGACCAAAGGTTTAATTTAACTGTCAATATATCCTTAATGCTTTCAAATCCTGGGATCCAAGATGGGTTGTTGAACTAGATGGACCTTAAGTCTGAACCAGTATTTCTATGTATAATCTGGTTAATGAGACTTATTCTAGGTCCTATAGTGGTCAGGCTACTGCCGCATATTTATATTACATCAGTTTCTACTTAGTGTGTATGAGCGGACACTGATAATATGTAAATGTATAATATATTATATAATATAATATAATATTATATTATATATTAATATATTAATTATTAATACATATAATCAATATTTATTAATATATAATTATAAATTTATAATTATAAAATAAATTATGTAATTATAAAATATAATTAATTATATTATTATATTAAATATATTAATATTTTATTATATTTTTATTATAAATGTTAGTATTTATAAATGTTTCATCCCCCAATTAACCCAAATCTATTAGTTATATTCAAATAGCACTAAATAACATTTTATTTGAAAGAAAATACTACTAAAATCAAATAGATTACAACATAAAAACAAAGCATAAGAACTAGATGAGTCTTGAAAGCATGATAAAGTAGTGGTGAAATGAGATGATAAGCAGTAATCAGATGGATAGGTTATTTACCTTGGTTGTTTGTGAGAGAGGGCACTGGGGTGGTTTTATAAACTTAATACTAACTGTGTTTTAGTGGTAAAACTGGAAGGAGTCTTTGAAGTATCTTTGTAAGTTAGCTCTCAAGCAAGTGTTCGAAATGGTGGATGCAGTCTGATTATAGTGTTTTGTTTAGAAAGATGACATAATCAAACTTAGCAAGAGTTTCTGCCAAGATTTCATGCTTTGTTCTGAAGCAAAAGGGAAAGACAAGATGTTAGCAAAGCAATAGCTGAAACAGTGTTGTTCAGTAATAAAGAAAGGTGAAAGAGATAAAGTTGTTGGAGAATGAAACTTGCTGAGATTCATCCACTGCAGTAGTTGTCAGTCTTCTTTCTTCCACTGCTGAGCAACCTCAATCATTCTGCTGAAAGACATGGTTTTGATTAAATATGCTTTCTACTAATGGTACATAGAACTTTATTGGAAAAATTATCTTCCACATAAAGAATACACATTTTTGTGAACCTGTCAGATGTGGTTGCAATGAAGATTGTTAGACCTTGCTCAATAAAAGTAGATGTATAACTGAAGTAAGTAAATGGAGCTTTGGGGGAGATATTCAGGACTCGAGACTAAAAAGATATCTGTCTTTGTCTTTACAGCAGAGATGGAAAACAACAACAACAACAACTAAAACATGACTGTATATTTTTCAAAACAGAACTAGGTTGCAAAATTGGTTTCCAGCTCTGTTCTGTCTGAAAGCTTGGAAGTATTGATATTACAATGTTTTATTCAATTGCTTTTCCAATGTTCTGGTCCAATTTAATTTCTGTATACTTGATCTTCTCAAGTGAAAGTGTTATACAAACACAAAACAACAACAGAAATCTGACACACAGAAGAATGAGGTTTTAGTATAGTTTCTTCTGCCTAGCACCAGGCAGAAGAATTTTTGACTGCATGTTTATGTCTTTGTCTATGCACATTTCTTTGAGCTTATAATTGAAAGTTTTTTGTTTCCCATGAATGCTCTCCTTCTCTTCCCCCCACAAGAAAAGACTTTACTTCCTTTAGGATAGGCTTTTTCTCAATGAAACGGAAGACTAAAACATAAGAATTCTGGGATTTATTTTTTTTCCACTCCAGACCCTGTTTTACTCCCTCAAAAACATTAAATGGTTAGATAGTATTATTATTCACATGACTTATTTTGCATGTAGAGATCAGACATTTGATTCTTCTTTTCTTTTTGCAAAGCTCTACATTATAAACTCTATAAAATGCACCATAGAAAATATACTTTGTTCTGGGATTTTCACCTACGTGAGTGAATGAAACATAGACTACAGTGCACTATTAAACAGTGTGCTTCCATGTTGTTAGGCCAAAATCAGATATTTTGGCATCAGAAAACCCAGAAGAGTATATTCTACCCCCCACCCACTCTCCCCTTCTAAAGTCATCCAAATCTGACCAGATTTATCTATGACAGAATGTTCTTTATTTCTCTGTTTTGTACAGAGTACTCTCTACTGGCAGCTCCCTCAGTAATAAAATGGTGAATCATAGTGTTTACTAAAAGGGTGTTTTGCAGTCTTTAAAATTTTTCTCCTTATATTCTTTGCAAAGAGAACCCTGTAAGAACAACAACAAAAAAAATCTAATAGTCTCAATATAGCTTTGGAAGCTAAATACAGCTTGTTTTCTCATGCTATTCTCTATATATACACTACATTTTGCTCCATTAATTGCTGGAACTTCAAGAATGAAGTCCGACCTTCTGTTTTATCAACAATAAAGCAATCATTTTCAAAGATTATATCAAAATTGGGTGCTTACTGAACAACATTACAGAATCATGGATTTTCCTGTTTTCCTTGGTGTTTTTTATTTGTTTGCTTCTTTCATTTTATTTTGTTTACATGCTTTTCCAATGTTTCATTTGCTTCTTTGTTTTTGGTATCTGTGTCAGTAATTCCAGAGGTGACACCACACTTTCTTTTTTTCAGAAAATAGTTTAAAGAGGATCTGTTGCACTCTATGAAACTTGCTGCTTTACATTAGGCAATAATAGAAATGTCTTCATTTGGTATCAGGAATAAAATAATAGTCCTGTTAATTCTCTTGGTCTCCATGTATATTAAATCAGGGTGGAAGATAACTACTTGAGAGAGTATTGTTCTCATATAAGGTATTGAGTTATTTTTGATTACTTCTAAAATAAGCTATCTAGGAATAAAATAACTCTTGATATTACAACTTTATAACTTGTTATATACAAACATATGCACTCTTGCTTGAAAAGTACGTCCGTTGTCTGTTATCATTATAGTGTTGGTATAGACTTGCAAGGACATAAAAAGAATAAGTCATTCTCTCCAGCAGAGGAAACCTATTGTGCTCACATAACAGAAAAATGATCAAGGGGCTGGCAAAATTGACTTAAGAGAAAACAGTAAAGTAGCTAAATATGAATGAGGGTTTCACTACGGGATGACTAATGGAGAAAATCAGGAATAGAAACATGTAAAAACTATGTGTGGAGAAGAGTTATATACTGTGACTTTTTCCTCCAAAGGCATAACTAAAAGCAATGAGATAAAATGGAGAAAGCACCATAGAAAACTTCCACAGTGAGTTGAGTTAGACTGCAAAATAATCTCTCAAGAAAAAATGATGGAAATTTATTGTATACCGTATACAAAAAGTGGATTAAAGAAAACAAATCTTTCAAGTCATGTTGTGGAGAAATAAATGCCATTCTGTTGCCCTAGTCTATGATATCAGAATATGAAAGATTCTTTAGGCATCAATGTATGCAGAAATAGAATAGTTCCAAACATTTTATTTATTTATTTATTTATTTATTTATTTTACAATGCAATACAAATTATACAGATTGTCTAGTAATGATTTATTTATTTATTTATTCATTTATTTACTAACTGAAATACAAGTACAAGTACGCTGGCATGCTAGAGTGCTGGTAGATTTTTTTTTTTGAAACTTTTAAAGATGTCCTGCTATTAATGACTGCAAGACTATTATCTGTACATTTGCAAGGTACATTTTATTCATTCTAGAATAACTAAATTTAATTAACACAGTTCCCATTAATAAATTGGTTTGGGATTTTATTGTATGTAGACTGTTAACACAAGACTGCGAAAGAAATCTTACTGAATTTATTCTGGAAAGTTTAAAGCTTAAGAAATATTTGCAAACTGATTTCACTGTAGTGAGGAAAGTAATCCATTGTGTTTCCATGCTGCACAGTTCCCAGTCCACATTTACTCTGTATGAGTTTACTAATGCTGACCATACACAGCTGTTGTAGCTCCTGAAGGGCATTTTGAGATTGATTAACCATCTGATAGTTCTCACTGTAACAGCTCAGTGACAACACCATGAGGGAATTTGCGGTAGATAATCTGCAAAAATATGGGCAGTACAAATATTCCTTTTCCAGCAGCTGCTCTGATTGGTATTCTTGTTACTGCTGTTGTGTAATAGAATTAAGATTTGATCTGATCTTTGAGAGTTTATTTATATTAGTTCTGTGTAGAGCACCTAATTCCATTTTTTTTCTTTTTAATAAGGGTTCTTGTTTTTCTGAAGTGTCAGAATTTACTTCTTCTTTGGGCAGCATTATCAACACAAACACTATGCAATATATTAATATAATGGGAAAGTATATTTAGGCTTTAGGAGGGAATGTGCAAAGTTAGCACATCATTATTTGAACTGTACTGTATAAGCTCAAGCCTGGAACTGACAAGAAGTATTTCTAAATGAAGCAGAGTCAATATGCTAATGTGGTAAAAAAAAAAAAAAAAAGAGACCCAAAGAAATCTCAGATATCTCATATTCTATCACATAACTGATGACTATTCATTTAATTCTCGTGGTTGTTATTCCAGATAAGTTTCAGATCTATTTTAAATGAAAGTTGAACATATGGTGCAAAGTTTCTGATGCTGGGTGGAAAATAGCTGTCCAAAATATGCAGTGTGTTACAACACTAGAAATTTGCTCGTTTGTGCAAATGTGTTTTGACCATACTCTCTCTATATTTGAAAAACATAGTGTATTGTCAGGAGGTAAAATAATATTTTTATATGCACTTTACTCTTTCTAATACATACATATATTTCATAATAAAAATAGATATGCATATACAGAAATAGCAAAAATAGTGTGTTTGAGGGAAGGTTGGTTAAGATTGAACACTCTTTACTAGGATACAAAGAATCATAGAAACATTAAGGTTGGAAGGACCTCCAACTTCATCTAGTCAAACCGTCCCCTACCATCAATATTACCCAGTAAACTATGTCTTTAAGTACTACCTCACAGTGTAGTTGATTGTTTTTTATTTCTAATAATAAGTATTTAGTTCTAATAAATAAATATTTACATGAACTCAGCTGTATGCTAATGCTCTAAATTCTATTATTTATCATAGAATTATAGAATGTTTGGGGTTGGAAGGGACTTTTAAAGATAGATCATCTAGTACAGCCCTTCTTCCATGGGCAGGAATACCTTGAGGTTGCCCAAAGCCTTGTCCAACCAGACTTTGAAGACTTCCTAGGGATGGGACATCCACAAACTCTCTGGGCAACCTGTTCCAGTGTTTCACCATCTTCATAGTAAATTTCTTCCTTAAATGTAATCTAAATCTACCCTCTTTTAGTTTAAAACTATTACCTTTGTGTTATCACCACAGGTGGTACAGTAAAATTTCTCTCCCCATCTTTTTTATAACCCATCTTTGAGTATTGAAAGGCTGCAATAAGGTCTCCCTAGAGCCAACTCTTCAACAGGTTAAACAACTCCATCTCTTTCAGTTTGTATTCATAGGAGAGGTGCTTCAGCTCCCTGATCATCCTCGTGGCCCTCCTCTGGACGTACTCTTAACAGGTCCATGTTTTTCTGGTGCTGGGGGACCCAGAGATGTATGTAGTACTCCTAATGGAACCTCATGATATCAAAATATTGTTGCTGCTTGAATGATGGCAGCCTCTCAAGCTTCATACAGTGCTGCTGAATTTGCTTTTAGGAAATCTTTGTTTGCTTCTTTGTTTAATTCCAAAATTCTGTATTCTTTTGTGAAATACGTTTATGGTAATGAGATTTTGGAATAATAAATATTTAAAACAAAGCAGACCCAGGATCAGTTGACTTCTGCTTTGTGTGTATGTGTGTTTGTGTGTTCTATATGTGTGTGCTGTTATCATGACATTGATTTCTTCACCATACTCCAGGTCACATAACAAGATGACGGCCTTGTTGAGGGAATAGTGTCAACCCTCAGCAAGTACACCGATGATACGAAGCTGGAAGGAGTGGCCGACATGCCAGAAGGCTGTGCTGCCATTCAGCGAAACCTGGACAGGCTGGAGATGGGCAGGAAGTAATCAAATGAGGTTTAACAAGAGCAAGTGTAGAATCCTGCACCTGGGAAGGAACAACCGGATGTATCAGTACAGGCTGGGGGATGACCTGCTGGACAGAAGCTCTGTGGAGAAGGACCTGGGGGTCCTGGTGGACAACAGGTTGACCATGAGCCAGCAGTGTGTCCTGGTGGCCAAGAAGGCCAATGGGATCCTGGCGTGCATTAAAAGGAGTGTGGCCAGCAGGTCAAGAGAAGTGATCCTCCCCCTCTACTCTGCCCTGGTCAAGCCTCACCTGGAGTACTGTGTCCAGTTCTGGGCTCCCCGGTACAAAAAGACAGTGATCTCCTGGAAAGAGTCCAGCAGAGGGCAACATAGATGATATCTCAGAAGACTGAGATGGGATCTTATCAGTGTTTACAAATATCTTCAGTGTGGGAGACAGAGGGATTTGGCCAACCTCTTCTCAGTGGTTTGTGGGGATAGCACAAGGGGCAATGGCCACAAAATGGAGCACAGGAAGTTCTGCACCAACATGCGAAAGAACTTCACAGTGAGGGTGGTGGAACACAGGAACAGGCTGCCCAGGGAGGTTGTGGAGTCTCCTTCTCTGGAGATATTTAAGGCCCATCTGAATGCCTATCTGGGCAACCTGCTCTAAGGAACCTGCTTTGGCAGGGGGGTTGGACCTGATGATCTCTTGAGGTCCCTTCCAACCCCTACAATTCTGTGATTCTGTGAAGACAAATTTATCAGCAGCCTGGTGTTCCAGGAATATGTATGTCTGTCTCTGCCATTGCGAAGTTGCGGCCATATCCTATCTAAACTCAGCAGTTCTGTTGCAATTTCCAAAGGCATTTAGCTTTTTGGAGCTTCATAAACATACTGGATTAGTTAATATATGAGATTCTGAAGTGGGGTGTTCAGTTTGATGGAACCTGTGAATAACTTTATGGCCTTCTGAGGGTCATCTTTGTCCAGGTTAGGAGAGTAAGTCCATCTCTGTCTTACTGTTGGCCTGATCATTCTTCTCTGTTTATTTCCCTTGTCTTGAGTGTCAAACGGTCTGGTTAAGCAACTCAATGTTGGCCAGTTTATGAGATTCTTTTGGCAGTCCCGGTTGCCTTTGGATGTCTCTGTTCTTTTTCTGCAGACAGGCTTCTCACAGAACTCCACAGAACACCAAACTGCGTGGTGGTCAAGAGAATTCATTAAATTTGTTCTGTTCGCTTTTATTCTGACTAGCAACAGTTACTTCTCTATGTAGAAGCAGAGGAGTAAAGAACAATCTGAAATAAATGCTCATTTATTAACTCAGCAGAGAGTGGACCTAAAAAATAAAATCATATTTTGATTTTCTTTTATGTTTTATGACAGCTGTTATTGTTGTGCTCAGTTATATGATATCATTTGAACACTATGATGGCCCTGAGTTTCCATGAATGTTTTGACCATAATACACCAGATAGAGCATAACAATGTGGGATTTATTTATGTTTGTTTTTCCTCCTCTGCTCTACTATATCAATCACTTCTGTACTACATGCAAGAAAGTCCTTGGTAACTTTTGTTTGTTTTCTTAGGATCCCAACATTTTCACAACTGTAAAAACCTGAAAATGTAAAATGCTTTAATAAACTGCACAGAGCTTCTGACATTTGCTCCTCATTGCATTATCTGCAGTAATATAGTAGCAACACAAAATTTAACATGCTATAGCCAACTTGACTGCTGTTTTTAAGAAAGGTTCTCAACATATATTTCATTAATCATTTGCTGTTATTGCTCAACAGCTCTATTTTATTAGGGATAGGTTCTTCTTTAAACAGTACTTAAAATCAAATTTGAGTATAGATTAATCCCATGAGTATCATGACTTCAGATTCTTTAGGAAAAGAGATTTTTCAATCAGTTGATAGTTGTTCTGTAAAACTCAATTTAACCTGAAAAAAAAAATATAATAATAATAATAAATCAATTTAACCTCATTTAACTGAAATGTATGATTCACATCAAGTTTTTGTGCCTTGATATATAGGGACTGTTGTCTCTCCCTCTCCCACTTTGAGATATGACTTGAACAAGGGTTGACAGAGGATAGAAACTGTCAAATGGGTGCACATTTCTGTGGAGTATCAGAGTCTTTGTCCAGCAGTCTACAACTGACAAAAACAGTTGAGGAAAATGAGAAAAATGTTATAGTAATATGCAAGCAGAGAATATTATTAAAGAAGGATACCAAATATAGATATTTAAAGTTACATGTGGGTGTTCCATGCTGAACAAAGAAACACAAACAGAGGGTAGTGGAGGTCTATCTTCCTCTCACTTAGCAACATGCTTTGTTTTTTCACTACAATGGAGACTTCAGTGAAATGAGATCAGATTTGACTGTTTAACTCATTTAAAAGTTATTTTTGGATAGATAGTCAAGCTCAGTTTCAAGAGATTAGCAGAATTTCTAACATCAATTATCCCTTCTGTGTGTGTTCAGCATACCTAATACGAAACTTTAAAGATCTCTTTCCCTCTCCCCCTTATTCCTTGATGTCACTTTTTAACAATACTTTAAAAACACTTCTAATAATTTGCTTTCCTTCTAATGGATTCCTTCACGATAATGCTTTTTGAATGTTTTTCAATACCTACTTCAATGTAATAGCCTGAAACCCTCTTTTGATTTTATTTTATTTTTATTTATTTTTTTATTTATTTATCAAGGAATAAATACACTTCTTACTAAAAGACTTGGTTAGGGTTCATGCATACAGCCTCTCTGAGATTTTTTGTTCATATATCTGCAGATACTCAGGGGCTCTCAGCTCCTGGTTTCAGCTTCTTTTATCCAGTAGACATGACTAGGCAAAGGTCCTGGTGGTCTTCTAAATGCTCCAGGTACACAAGTGCTAAGCCTCAATGTGAAACGGGGTTTATCTCAGAAGTTCTACAGTTATTTCCATGCTGGTTGTTGTTGCATTTGCTTTGGCAGTTCCACAGACATATTACTTTGTTTGATGTATAAGAGGTTGAAGAGGGAGGTTCAGCCATTATATGTACACTAATGGTGCTTTGCATAGGCGGCCTTTATCCAGAGCAGCAAAAGCTTCTTTTTGTTGCTATACTTTGTTTGATAGTACCTGTCTGTCAAGTTTGATATTGGCCAACAGCAGGTACTCAGGCAAAGTATACAGGAAAAAAAGAAGTAGAGAACACACCTTCCTAATTCAAAAAAAAAAAAATATTTATATATATATATATAGTTTGAAGTGTTACTAAGCCAGAAAATGTACTAAAGTCATTGATCTAAACTCTAGCTCCTTCTACTACTTTTGAAAATTATCTTTTAATCTTCAATATTAAACAGCAAAACAATTTCCCCAGAGAATGTATTATGTGAAGAAGGATTTATTTTGAGTGGATTGATGTAGGCTTCAAGCTTTTGCATGACAATGTGATTATCTGTCCTATAGCTCTTGTGCTATTGGAAATAGAAAATTATGTGTGCTAATTCAGCATCCTATATAATTTTTAATGCGTGGAGAAAGACTCGAGAAGGTCTCTCTAAAGATTCCATTTCTCTCTTCTATAGATATTGCCTGCCTCTGACTCTCTGCTTTTTACTGCTTTTACAGTACTGTTTCTACATTGAAACATACTGTTCTACATACTATTTTCATGTTTCATGGTCTACATACTATCTACATGTTTCTACATACTGTTTCTTCTTGAAATGGAATTGGTAGAAATATATGTGATGTTGTAGACAAAGGAAAGATTAAGGAATTGTTTTCTTCCTCTTCCTTGTCCCTTGATCCTTCTCTAGTGCTCTGCTTCATTTATCCATTATCATACAATGCCTGACTTTAGCACAGTGGTCATACTGGTCTTATTTTTCAGATGTCTTAAATATGATAGCTCAAATTCTTATACAAATGTCCATGGTATTTCTGCAGTATTTAACAGCAATCACCTGTGACCTTCTTTGGGGCTTATGTGCTCCTCATGACTTCCAGCACATGGACAGTCATGAAGGTTCACTGCTCTTTTCAATATGATTTTGACTTCTACACGCTTCTAGTCTTTGCAGCCTTATAATAAGAAAGACCTAAATAAATTGTGAACTTGAATTTCTTCCCAATAATTTAACTTTTGGTTAAATCTTTCTCTATTTCTTCTATTTCTAACAAGTGTCAATTTGTCCTAATGTCCCAGGAGTCTTTATTTACATTTCAGTAGTTTATTGAACATTTAGATTGGAAATAATACAATTCTGACGATATTTTGGACAACATAAATAAATAAATAAATAAATAAATAAAATCCTTAGAATAAGAGAAATAATCACATTTTCCTGAAACAACTAAAAAAGAGTCAGGAGAGAAGTCAATCCCATATTTTGTCGCTTTGAAAGAAATATGTTAAAATATACTCTTCTTATACAGATTTTATAACGCATTACTTGAGCTGTGCTTCAGCTATGATCAGGTCTGGAACTGTAGGATTAATAACAAGAATTTAATTCATTTTCTCTTTGTCGTGCTTCACACAGCAAAAGGTAAATTCCTACTTTCAGAGGAAGAATAGATGTGTTTCTCTTGGCAAATCAACTGTGGGAAAATGCAATGTAGTTTTTAAAATCACTTAATAAAAAATGAAATGTCTTTAAACTTTACTTTCAAACAATTTAGAACATGCTTGCTTCTATTCCAGAGCATTTTCCATTCTTTCTCATTTCTTATTAAAAGAAACGGAGGTGTCATAACTGTCAGGAAATAAAAGCTGTATTTATGACAAACAGTGATTGATATCATATTATGCGGGACAAGTAATTTTGAATTTCGAGATGCTCATAGTCTTCCCTGTTTTACCACCCAGCTGAAAGTAATGTTTGAGTCACCTTTCCTTTGTAAGTGTCTGGAACAATAGAAATTTTAACCTCACATAAGATGTTAATTTTCCGTAAGTCAATTGCTTCAATGAATGTACTCATTTTTCCTTAAAAAGAAGACAAAATTTTTTTTGATTGTTTGTTTTTTCCCAAATGTGCAAGATGTTATATTTCAGTTCTACTATCCCTATGATATGAGCAGACTTCTATTAGGCTTTTCCACCCCACACTCGCCTCTCCCCTCCCACCCTTTTATACTTAAATATAGTCAGTATGAACGTTCTGCTGGGATTAATGAGAAGGCTGAGACCCTTCAGTTCTGGCTTGAAGAAGATGGAGGAACTCTTTAAATTAGCAGCTTATCACATTGTCATTTCTTATTTACGCTTGTTTGTATGCTAAATATTCTTGCTAATCTTGCATAATAAAGTTCACCATATAGATAAAATTATAGAAATATTTAATTACTGTAATGAATAGAAAATATGTTATTTTAATTTGACTAGAAAAGGTAGTTACTAAAAGCATATATAAGTACTGGATATGCATAAGTGAAAGTTACAAATGGCCAAAAAATACTGTAGACCTTTTTTGCTTTATCACTAGAATGTCACATGCATGAATTGTTACATATGTGATCAAGGATAAAATACGCTTATGTTTGCCATGTGCATATACACAGCCACCTGGAAGTAAATTATTTCAGTGCTGAAATAAGAAATTGTTTCAGATGATTCACAGGAACTGAATATATGTGTACACCTCTCAACATAGAGTCAGTGTAATCCCACTTAATTTGCTTTAGATCATGTCATTTAGATTGCCTCCAGACTTTCGATAAGGTTTTCCCCTGTTTGCTGTGGCATAGACACACAGACGCAGCTACCTACCAGGTTTAGCTGATGTGCTCTGAAATGTACGTTACAAAGCACTGTTTTCAGTTCTTGCACAATAGACTGTGGGTTTGCTGAGACTTGATATGTGTTTTTTTCTCTCATTGCATGGATACTACATGTGTACTTTTTTTTTCTTTTCTTCTGACCAAGAAAACCTCTAAAAGCATGAATTTGTCAGTTATGTAGCCTAAGCAATAACCACAATCTGATCACATAGCCTAATAAACATGCAATTCTCATTTGACGCCTTTCCCAAAATACAACACATACAGATTCTTATCTAACTTTCTAGCTTTGGTCTGATACTCCTGATCTTTGGGCTCCTCTCATGATGATATGCACACATGCAAGCTGCTGTTAAATAGATCCATGTAAAGTTTGTTCTGCCAAACTGAAGCAGAGTAAACTTTTTTGACAAAATTGTTTTGGTTCCAAAGTGCATTTATCAGTAACAGTTTAAAAGTATTTATAAGCATGAAACAGTCTTGTGGGCAAGCTTCCTTACAGGATAAAAATGGTTCTAATGAGAGGTCATATATTACAAGGGTAAAATATCAGCATTAGATTTGTGATTTGTTCACTTCAAATGTTTTTCTGACTGAGAAATCTAGACATGTATCTTTCTAGCTTTGATATTGGAAAAAACATATTTTTAAGGTTCCAATGAACATATAAATATATATCTAACATTTATTTATTTATTTATTCTTCTAGAACAGTGATGATTTCATTGTGTTTTGCTATGGATTTCCGTTCTTTATGGATCATTTCTGTCAGTTTTATATACCAGTAAGTATTAATTTGTCAAAATACTTAGAGACAGAATAGTATAAATAACTAAATTACTTATAACTCTCACATAGCCTATAAGACAAACCTTAGTGCAACTGCAACTTCCAAAACTTGTTTAAATAAAATGGAGATTAATGGAAGATTAATAAAGATAAAAGTATTTTAATTATTTGCATTACCATTGCAAATGGGAGCTCTAGTATGAGACCAGGTCTTCTACATTCCAGATGCTGTGCAAAAGCAAAAGTACAGTTCCTGTCCGTGAGAATTAAGAGTATGAATATGAAAGTCAGGACAGAACAGATAAGACCTGAAAAATGGGATAAGTGTTGGGGAAAACTGAATAATATTAACATGATTGGCAGTGGTCAAGGCATATCACCATAGTTGATTAGAAAAATCATGGCCTATACAATGTTATTTCTGACACATACTGTAAAATGTTTTCTCTCCAATGAAACTCTCAACATATACTATTAGCGTTTTTGACATTTGTGAAGTTTTAGTTAGATGGTGTTTGAGAAGCATAAGCAATGTCTTTATGGTTTATTCTGTTATTCTCAAGATTTGTGAACTGTCACATAAATTATTATTCTTTAAAATATTTTTTAAGTTATATATATAAAAAAATAAATATCCCTTTCTCCAATGAGAATTTTCAATTATTCATTCCAGGTTTCTAGCTAGGATACCAGTGCAATAAATAACGGGTAGAAGGCCTAAATTAAAAGTTCCTGCTATATAACTAGATAAAATCCCAAAGGCTCTTTGGAAGGTTAGTGTTGTGGTTTAGCCCAGCAGGCAGCTAAGTACCACCCTCTGTGGTCCTTCCTCACTCAGTCTCCCCAGGTGGGGTGGGGGAGAAAAATAGGAAGGTAAAAATGCAAGAACTCATGAGCTGAGATAAAGAGAATTTACTAGGTAAAGCAAAAGCAGCATACACAAGCAAAGCAAACAAGGAATCCATTCAACACTTCCCATCGGCAGGCAGGCGTTCTGCCTCTTCTAGAAAAGCAGAGCTCATCACATGTAATGGTTCTTGGGAAGACAAATGTCATCACTCCAAACATCTCCTCCAATTCCTTCTTCTCTAGCCCATCTTTTATCGTTGAGTATACTGTCATATGGTATGGAATATCTCATTGGCCAGTTTGAGTCACCTGTGCTGGCTGTGTCCCTACCTGACATCTTGTGCACCCTCAGCGTCCATGCTGGCAGGGCAGCACGAGAAGTAGAAAAGCCCTTGGCTCTGTGTAAGTACTGCTCTGCAACAACTAAAACCATTGGTGTGCTATCACAACTTTTTCATCAAAAATCCGAAACACAGCATTGTGTGAGCCTCTGTGAAGAAAATAAACTCTATCCCAGCCAAAACCATGACAGTTAGTTAAGTCACTTTTCCTTTCTGACTGTCCTTGGGCTCAGCTAGTCCTAACAGGTACCTCATAAGTTTTACTGCTCATCTTCATGTGAAGACTGAAGATATTTCAACATACATAAAATTATCCTTAATTAGTTTAAATAACATTGAAAGTCAGACTGATTAGATAGATTTTTGTTTATGTTTTAAAGACAATGATAGTGCTAATCACTTTTGAAAAATTAGCTCTGTGTTCGACTCTAAATTCCAGTAACCAGAGGGACAAAACTTACATCAAAAAAAAAAATACATCTCTGAATGTATGGACTTCATTATATCTTTCACATACATACACCTCTAATCATCCCTCTAGTCAACAAACGTTGTAGGCAAATAACTAATACATATTTATTGACAGCAGTGCAAATAATTTCCTAATACTATCTTCCATAGAGAAAGGCTAAATAATGTTAATAATCATGCATGACAAATCTAAAATAACCTCCCAAAACGTAAGATTTTCCTTACAGAGAATCATTTTGACCATGTAATAGTTCAGCAAGCAGGCTTACTGTAGCAAGCACAATGCCTTATCAAGGAACATTAGATGGTATTAGGTACATAAATATTACGGTCACAGAACAAATAATCCTAGTTAGAGCACATGACCTTTATTAATTAGAAACCTTAAAAACATTTCCTAAGATTCATTTCTAGATCAGGGTGTACTTACTAATACTAATACTAATACTAATACTAATACTAATACTAATACTAATACTAATACTAATACTAATACTAATACTAATACTAATACTAATACCAATACCAATACCAATACCAATACCAATACCAATACCAATACCAATACCAATACCAATACTAATACTAATACTAATACTAATACTAATACTAATACTAATACTAATACTAATACTAATCTATACCAGAAAAAAAAGTATGCTTCTCCTCTCCCATCCCCACAACACTATAAAATGTGGTATTTCTTCCTGTTTGAAATTTTTTATTGATATGCCTCAGGGTATCTGAATATTACAATGTACTTCTAGCCCAAATAAAGCCTAGAAGTGTCAGATTTGTGATGATCGATTGCACTTTCTAAGTGCAATTTAACTCTTATTATTTTCATTATTATTCAGATTATATGATTTTTCTTTACATAAATTGCTATTGTTCTCTTTATATCATAAGCAGTGGATAAACTGACCTTGAGAATTTTTATGACACTTACCTATGTCACTAATATTACCTTATTATAATTAGAAAGTTTACATAACTAATACTTGCACAGTGCAGTCTTTAATTTATTTATGTCTATCTGGGGCAAAAATTCACATGCTTACATGTTGCGTATAGCCTTTCAGAGTATTTTGTTGTTGTTGTTGTTTGCTTGTTTTGTTTTTGATTGTTTTCAAAAAAACTTAAAGATTCTAAATTGATCAGTGAAGTGCTTTTTCATAGGGCTAAAAACACAATCTCCCAACCTGAATATTTCAAGGAAAATCTAAGTCTAACCAAAACTATTGAGAAGTTTCTATATATTTTTACAAAAGACCATTATTCTTATAATAGAATGATTTTCTACTTAATATACTGCAGAACTTTGGAGTAAAAACACCTTTAAAATCAGACAAATGGTTACATAATAATTGTAATTAGATATTTGAATTAGTACGTTTTCTGTGTATTTGTATGTAGGTGTATGCATATATATATATATATATATACACAGACGAAAATCCTATACACATAAATAGAAATATAATTATATTTATTTAAGATAATGCCACTCATGGAAGTTCTTGATGGCATTGAATGCCATCAATTAAATAATGGTGGTTGATGTTAAATGCCTAAGTTGTGCCATCTCAGTATCTGCACTGGCCTGTTTGTGCAGTAGATCATCGATGTAGGAAATGGGAGCTGGAAGAGATAAAACAGTTTTGCAGGGTCAAGTTCTAATCCTTTTAAAATTGATAGGAAAATGCTAATGAGCCAGGGAAGACCGACAAACAAAAAACAGAACAATGCTGATAAGTAGAAACTGTTCTTCAGAACAAGGAATTTTAACTTTTTTTTTTTTTTTTAAGATAAGATCTAAGAAAAATAAGTAAGTTTGTGCAGAAGAAATACAAGAAAAGAAGAAAGAAAAAGGGTCTACTGCTCTAATGGATAAATCTATACAGACATATACCAGTTAATGAAGCTATAGCAATTTATTTTGATTCCAGACTTCACCTATCATAAATTGCTGATGGAAGTTATGTCACAGAAGGAAGGTTAAGGTGTGACCAAAAGGCAGATATATGTCAATGTCTTATATGTTATTAACACAGAAGAGCCAATAACAGAGATAGAAGTGTAGAGTTTGCCCATTTTGGTGCCTAAAGGTTTCTCCATACAATACAGATTTGGTATTTCTACCATAACAGTTTAGTCACAAAAATAACAAAGCTGGGGATGAAGTTGTAACTGCTTAACATTGCAGTTCAAGAAACAAAGCTAGTTGTAGCTAAATATAATACAAGTTTATTCCCATGTAGCTGCCTTAACTGTAAGAAGATGAATTTGTGAAATGAATGAATGAATAAATAAATCCTGTACATGTCCCCTGTACTGAAATTCCTAGGTTTAGAAAAGAAAGCCATAAGAGCTAGGCCTGTCTGTTGTAAATACAGAACATAATATTCAAACTAGGTAGAATGAAACGTAATGCTTATTGCTTGAACAATTTAAATGTATGGAAGACTAAATGACCAGACCCAAAAGCCTTTTTATTTTCTGGACATCAACAACATAGCAACGTCTTCATCTTTCTTCGTCACATGCTGAGATGAAATGGGACCTTCTTTCTCCACCTATTAAAAATATAATAATAATAAAATAAAATAAAATAAAAAAGTTTATATGAATTGATTGAGTTAAAGAAATATCAAGAAAAAAACTATGAGAAACTATGAAAACTGATAGATATTTAAAGATAAGACTACTGAGGTACTGCATACTACACATTTACATAATACTACATATTTGAAATATATTTTATTTAACAGCTTCTGGGTGAGCAATATACATGCAAACTCTTGGGGAAAAGATGCAGTATCTGCTATCATTTTCGAGTAAAGATGACGAACATGAAGGAGAGAATATTAATTGGTAGGAAACACACTACTTAACGGAATGACTTGATTTTACTAAAGGTCTATGTGAAACAGCAAAAAGGAAGTACTATTGCATTCGGTAGTTGTGAGCTTATTGGTCAGATCCTTGAAAGTCTGTGAGAGAGGAAAAATAATGGGAATTTTACTGTTTCTTAACTGCTTCTCTTCAACAGCTGCCAAGTTTTCTCAAAATGGAGCTCTTGAACATCTAAGGCATTTGACTTTTTAGTTCATTTGTGGCATTCAAATGGCACATGCATTATGGTTTTTGACACTAACTTGCATACCAACTGAATCTATCCAAAAGAATTTTTGTCCAAAACATAATAACATAAAATAATTGAACCAGCAGGTATCCTATATTCTTACTGACTGTGTATAAAAGAAAACACAATTTTTTTTGTAAAAATAATTCACTAACCACAAAATTCTCTGATGAGATTGGGGGGCTGTAAAAATAAACTAATAAAATAAGCTAGGAAGGAGACATTTGCATTTATAGCAATGAAGTTCTACTTTTACAATCATCTTAAATCAAGACTTATGAAAATGTAATGAAGTCCAATTTACTGATAATAGTTGTTTCATTTCTCTGAGAATAAACATTTTTTTTTCAATAAAGCACACATAGTAAATAATTTAAGCAGCATGGTACAACAGATAGTGTTATATATATTGCAAATGAAGCTGTTAAAGAAAAAAAAAAAAAAAGAAACCTAATAGTTTGACAGTTTGAAGACCAAAGTGCTTTGGGTAGAAGGAAATAGTGAAAGCTAAGAGGAAAAACAAACAGGTTTTCTAATGTTTCATAGATTCTTAAAATTATTATTATTGAAATTTAATAATATTATTAATTTAATAATTAATTATATTATATATTATATATATTATATATAAAAGTAATAATTAATTTTATTAATTTTATAATATTATTAAAATTATTATTATTAAAATTTAATAATATATAATAATAATAATAATAATAATAATAATAATAATAATAATAATAATAATGTGGTTCCCAGATTCATATAATCATTGAGTTCTCTTAAATTGTCTTTGTTGTGAGGGATTGTCTACCCAGGACTGGTGCTGTGCACAGGCCCTGAGCGCACTGAAGACCCCAAGAGCTCCCCAGCCCTGCCCAAGCCCAGAACCCCAGGTCAAAAGGCCATCAGCCCCTGCCCCAGCAAAGCCACAGGAAGACCGGTCTAGAGATCCCTACAGACCTTTTTGCCTGGCCATGGCCCCCACCCTTCCAGGTCCACCTGTGGGCCCATGGCCCAAACTCAGCATGTCCCCAGTCCCAGGGAGTTGCCTGGTTTTCAGATCTGGTGCTTCCCTGGTGTCTCCAGCTGTCCTGCTCCTGGCTAGGGTGGTGGGATGGGCCCTGACTAATAGACCCTGCCCTAACCTACCCCAGGGAGCCCCTGGCTATCGAAGCACCCTGACTATACATTTAATTGACTAGAATTACGACACAGTTGTAGAAACTCAAAGTAGAAACAACAGATAGTTCTGTAGACTCTCTTTCCTGATTCAGTATTAAGAATCTATTATCAAGATTTTTTTTCTACTTGTAAACTGAGGGTATTTCTAAGGCATTTATTTTTACCAGAGATTAAAGCTACCTGACACTATAATTTTGGCTTTTTGCTCCCAGAATAAAATTTCTTTAAATACTTTTGGTAACATTTGTTTTTGAATGGTTCTTCCACTACTCAGTTTTTGTTGTTTGTTTGTTTTCAGTTGCTAGCATGATGGATTGAGATAGGTGCCAATGATTTACTCTAAGAGTGGAAGCGGTATGCAAATGACCTCAGAAATCAGAGTAAAACATAACCTCGAAAGATGTCCTAACCACTCAAAAGATCAAAGTTATCTGAATAATTCTCTGAATCCCTCATATAAGAAGGTTCTTCAAGGAACTTTTTCTTATAAATTCAGCTTGCATCTGTTTCTCCACCAGGAAACGTGTAGTTTGATAGGTCTAATAAAAATCAACATCTGCTTTTTGTTTCAAGACAGTAAAATGCTGAATAGAAACATTCTCATATACTCTATGTTTAGGCCATACAAATCATGGTAATACAATTTACTTGTTTTTGTTTCTTCCTCTTCTTTGGAAAACAAAGTTTTGTTGTTGTTGTTGTGGTTTTTTGTTTGTTTGTTTTGTTTTTTAACATGGAAATGGTGCTCAAATACTCAAAAAGGTGTTTAAAAGCATATGCGATGATATTCACAGTCATGTAAGAATTTTGTCATATTTTTCTTCAGATAGGTTCTTCAAAGGTGCAAATGTCTGTCGTTCTCCATTCAATCACACATCAGTAGATTGGGCTCAGTAATTGCTAAGTCATAAGCAAAACTTCAGTTTTAATTATGAGTGGTTTAAGGCTTGTCACAAGGGAGCTGTGGAATCAAACGCTTGCTTTCAACATACAAAACCAATATTGGTATTCCCAAAAGCCTTTAACTGCTCTGCTATTGCAGGGTGATGTGGTTGTTGCAATATTTAAAGCTTACTTTATGCTTTACTTTGACAGCTTAAGCGCATCCAAGTTATTTTAACTAAGCTCTGGTGTTTCTCCATTTGTGTTTTCCCAAAATAGATATGCAGTCATAATTTGTGGGAGATGAGAGTTTTACGTGTGTTTTGCATGGCAAATATATATATATATATATACATTTATGAGTAAATATAAATACATAAATATATATACATATATTTCCATTTGTAGATCAGTGGTCAGAGTCCTCAAGACACAAATGGTACAGGTTTAAATAGAGATAAATTTGAACTCTCCTCTTCATAGAAGAATGGCATAAGTATGAATCCTTAGCCATACAATGAGATGGTGTGGTCATCTGACTTAGCCCCAGTGAGAGAACACTCTATTTTGCATTAAGTAGCCATCAGTCTAGAGAGTATAAAAGGAAACATTAAAATGTGCCATCCTCAGCAGCATAGAGCATACAACTAGCAGTGTGAAGACTACTTGACTACTGCTGAAGTCTACAAAAATGTTATTTCTTTATAATAAGATTATTTATTTATTTATTTGTTTATTTATTCCGGGCACGGTGTAAAGCTCTGCTGCATTTTGCAGCACGAGACCATGAACTATGCTTTGATCATGGTCAGCTGTGAGTATACAGAAATCCTCAAGGAGGGAAATTGCAAGTGGTCTTATATTCCTTATATTAGTTTTTCTGGTGGAGAAGTATCTTGGACTATCAAAGATTCAGGAGAAATCATTGCCTGAAAACTTATAGATGTTTTGATGGTGCCAGTAAAGGCTGAGATGTAGGAAAACGGAACAGAAAGGATCCTGCTAGTCCATGTACAGTATTAATAGTGGCACAGCATGCGTAAGGACTCCAGACTGCAAAGCATCACTGGCAGAAGGATAAATCTTCAAGAAATCAAATTCCATACATTTGGGACCATCTCACAGAATAAATCTTCTTTCCTTTCACTCCTCCTCTTTCCTCTCCACACACCAACTTGTTTTTATTGAATGGAATGGCTTCTAAAACCAAGGGAAGGGTGGAGGTGTTCTTGAAGGTGAGAAAAGTTGGCTTAAATATTTTCAGACAAAGGAGAGAACTAAATAAAGTTTCATGTTGGAAGAGTTCTCCAGTCATAGGGCAAATGGACAAAAGAAAACCATCATCATTTCTTCCTTAGACCACTGTTTTTAGATCTGGACAAGATTCTGGTGTCCATAAAATCAATAGAAGTTCTGCCATAATTCTGAGGTACAAGAATTAGGATCTCTGAATTTACTTGTGGAATAATATATTTTCAGAGAGTTGTTATGAAAAACTCATGATAAAGCCAAAGTTTTAATTTCACAAACATAGCAGAATGTATTTCTACTGATTTTCTGTAACATGAGCTTGGGATCCTTTCAGTCCCTCTGCAGCTCTGCTTGGCAGTTCAGTTTTACAAATAGAACTTCTCCTAAAATTAAGCAGCTTCACTGAGACTACTCAATGATTACAGCTGGGAAGCTTAATACTTACTTAGAAAAATATAACCCCTCATTTTCTAGAGCCAATAAACCTTCTCTGATTCTCCGAAGACATTAAGCGTGCTTTGTTAAACATTTGATTGTTAGTATTGTGGGAATAAAAATGTTGTTTTTGTAGAGTTACATTTTTTAAAGGTAAGCAATGTGGTATTGAGATATGCTTGCAGTGATAAGAAAACTTAGCAGGCGACCTTGTAAAATGCAGACAACCAGACTCCTTAGAACAATTAGGTGAAAATCATGGTGTCAAGTCAAGTCGGATAAGTGAAGAAACATTACCACTTCAAACAGTAAAAATGTCAAAAGAAATTTGAAATTTAACAGGCCGGCAACTGAAGGCCATGTATTGTCTGTGAAGCATTGGATAGGTTGTGAACCTGGATTACCCAGTCAATGAGGAAACAGGGGAGGGTCCCGGTCATTGAGAAATAAAGTATATAAACCATACTGTGTGACTAATAGGTGTGCTCCTGCTTCCGGGACGCCCGCCATTGCAATCACTAATAAATTACTACTTCACTGAGATCCTTGCCTGAGCCTAAGTTATTGGCTACGGAGTGTTTCTCACAGTATCCATCAATTTTTGAAGCTGCTAGTTAGAATTCTTTATGCTACATTACAGAAGTCTCTCTGATCATGTGTGGGAGTGTGGCCATGGGGGTCGACAAGCCCCATGGTTGGTGATAACATTGGACTCTTAATGATGAGGCCATGAGGAATGTAAAGAGTTTAGAGGGAACAAAGAAGGGTGATTCAGGACATGCCTTGCTGTCTTGAACTGCTTGTTCTCCAGCCGTTAAGACATGGAAGTTGCTGGGTGTTTGCGGTTGCCGGGAAATGTAGTTGACCAATGAATAGTTAGTGGAAAAGTGCTGCTGTGGGGCGAATGGTATAAGAAGGGGAAGTCCCTCAATAAGGGGAAGTTGAAGTTATGTCATCAATAAAGTAGTAGAGTTACTGATCCTAAAAGAACCCTGGTGTCCATGTGGTCTTTATGCCACAGTCATGATCAGAAGAAAGAGCAAAATTCAAAATTCATATTGATTAAAAAAAGAAAAAAAAAAAAGTCACACAAGGAAAGCTATTTGATCCCGATGGAAAAACAAGATACAGTGCAGATTTGTAGTTCATCTGCCTGTCTTTCAGATTTAGACAGCAGTGTCTTTATCTATGACAAATCTAATACAGATTAAGTTTGTATTAGTCTGTAAGACTTCAATATGCCTGTGAACTTGTTTTATTTTATCTTGGCCACTTTTTCTCAGTTTTCCTTGCTTCCTTTTCCCTGGCAGCTTTACATCAGAATATTAACTGCATGTGGCTAGGGTATGTTTCCATTAAAGGGAAATCCTTCAAATGTAAGAGCACCCTTTCAAACATGCTGTATCTAGGAATAAAACTCCATCTGAACAGGAATTTTGTGGTGGTCTTTAAGAAGCATTATTAATGGAATCAAGAAAACCTGTCTTTCTCTAGCAAATATCAGAGGTTAGGGCTGAAGCTTTTCCTTGAGTGTCCATTCAGACATGAATTATTTTATTTTTCTTTAAACACACTTTTTTTCACACCTAATGACAGCTGAGTGGAAGACTGATTAGATGTAAAATAGGCATAAAGCTAATAGATCCATATGTTAGATGACATTCAGCTGAAATAGGTAATTGTTTACATGACTTTGAATGCCAATAATACAATAAAGACAATCCCTATAGCTAGCTTCTCTACGTACTGCATTTGTTATCTATCAGAATTAACGTACTATTCAAGTCTCAAAACTTTCTTTACTTTTTTTTTTTTTTTTTTTAAGGGTGTCAAGCTAATCACTGAGTTCTAGATAGATTCTATTTTTCACAAAAAGGTCTAATGCTGAAAGCCTTATCGGTAAAAAGCCTAAGAAAGCAGCACACTGAAAGTTTAGAAAACTTCTAAGCGTTGGTCTAATTCTACTTGTTCAGTCATATTTAGCAGGAATATTCCTTTGCACTTATAGATTTATTTTGACTAAAAAAACTGCTTAGAAACTGAAGGTCTGTAGGTCTATGGATATTTGTGGTCTGAAATAATTAAGTTATGAGTCTCTGGAATTCATCATTTTTTTCTTGATTAAAGATGGTGTTTACTATTAATATTACTATCCTCCTCCTACCCCCCCCCCCAAGCTTCTACTTAAAAGCTGAGTTTTGATAAAGAGTTTGTGTCTTGATCTAGAATTTTTTTATTTCTTTAGAATAAGGAAGCAAACAAACAAGGTATTCTTGTACTTTGATATAGGTACGAGACAAAGGAATGTGGGCTAGAGTTTTCATGGTAAGTTTTTCATGAAGTATCTACTATTAACATTTATGTTCCTAAGGAACATAAAATATTTTCAGTATCAGAGAAACTTAGAAGGGCTGTTAGGAGAAACTAGATAAACACATACAGTTTAGAAATTCCAAGAGGTAAGAAGTAAACAATTTAAAGAAATAGGAAGTGGTTTTGCAGGATTCAAATTCTATTTAATATACTGAAGTTACACATTTCTAACCTCCAGGCAGTTATACAGTATTAAAGCAGAAATAAATCTTAAACAAAATAGAAATGGAAGACATTTATTTTCCTACTGTTTTAGGCAGAGAACTAGCAATGAAGAGTCTTGTATCCCAAAAGTAATATTAGTGTTCTGGTAGCAATGTTATAGTTAGGATTGTTTATTACATGAACATGAGTACAGATAGTATTTGTTACTTATTTTAAAACCTGTATTTGATTAAAAATACAATAGGCCACCACATGGAAATAACCATCAGTTTTAACAAATGTTGCATGCAATTATTGCATGAGGAGGACTATTAAGTAGGAAAAAGTATTTTCATAATATTGGAATCAGTTCTGTAATTCCCTCTGTGAAATGTACAAGGAATTCCTGAGTTTCTGTGGAGTATGCTTATTAGCATGTAGTGACAGAGACTTTAATTTAGATTGTATTTCTCTGTAATGCTGTTGTTGTTCCCTTGAGCTGTACTTTATATGCTGTTAAATTTTTATATATGAGGAAAAAAAAAAAAACAACAACACTGTACGGATAATTCCTAAAGAATGGCCTTTATTGATAAAGGATCACCGGTCCACAGGATAATTTGACATTACACAAATTTTCCAGAAATCCTCTCAAACCTCTGAACAGACAGATGAATCTTACTAAAAACGTGCGAAATATTAATTCAGGAAAAAACATGATGTGAAGGTCATAGAAAATAATTGTCCATTTTCTTAAATATAGGTGTTACTCTTAAGAAGAAATATTTTCAGATTCAGGGTGAATGTTGAATGAAAAAGTAAAATATATAATAAAATAATGCTTGCTCCAAAGCTGTAGTCATAGATTAAAATGCATATATGACAGTCTTCAAGTAAATCTTGGGACAGGGGGGAGGGGAAAGAATCTGCTTGTGAAGTCCATAAACCAGAAATATTTTGTTTAGATTAAATTTTATGGGGTAGATGGACTACATGTGTAGGCTTAATTTCTTCTTTTCCCCTAGAGAAGATTGACAATAAACATTTTCTAGAAAAAGATGTAGCTTAGAACTTCACAAGAAGATAAGGACTTCTCTGTTAGTATTGAAGAAAAAAAAAAAAAAAACTATTTACAGATTTGATGACACTGAATATCCAGAAATTTTTCACTTTTTTTAATTTCACATATTTTATTTAACTTATTTTTAATATTTCACTTATTTTATTTAATATATTTTTGAATCCCCTTAAAATCACAAAAGATCATACTATTTCTATGAAATAATGAATAACTTTAGGGTTAAGTCAAAAGAGCTAGAAAATCTGTAGGTGAAAGAAAGAAATTAAACAGTAGAGCTTCAGCTAAATAAGTTTTTCTTTTTCCTGGAGTTTTCCCTGTTTTAAGTGTACTCATATCATACATTTGTTTTAAACTTCTTGAGTGACATCCCAGAAAATGCCTGAAGCAAAATATTGGCAATGAGCTTCAAAATTCATTTTGAAATGGAAGGGAATAATATGGGAAGCTGTACCTATCAATAATGTATGGTCAATAAGATATTTCATTATTTATTGGGAGTCAAAATCTGCCTTTAAATGTTTCAAGATTTCTCTTACACTTATGAGAGATAATTTTCATTATTATATGCAGAAAAACTGCATGACTCTGACCTTTGGGACGCAGGCTCAAAGTAAGGTCATGGAGCTAGTAGGATTTGTTTGCATATAAGAGGGATTCTCATTGTTTGAGCAATAAGAAAATCCATACCAGTTCCAGCACAATCAAAACAACAGAAAATGCACTATATAGATACATATGTATATACTTAAATAACAACAACAAACAAACAAAAATCAGGCTTTGCTCTAGTTTCTGGGAGTAACTATAGAAAGCTAATGTCTCTAGCTTAAGTTCTTTGCAAAACTTGAATTCTTTTTTTTTTTTTTTTTTTCCTCTTCTTTTTTCCCCCCTTTTTACTAAATCAGTAAGCTGTGGAATTATAGCCTTTAAGTGGCAGCCTAAATATGTGACAAGATAATATATACAACGCTATTGCCACAAATGCCTACCTAGTATCTCTGCATTAAAGTTTCAGTATAATCATGACAGACGCCTTTTTCAGTTTCCAAAGACATTATCTATGAAACTTATCCTGTGAACAGTTTATTTCATTAAAGAGACAAACACACATGGATTCCTTTCTTCTCCCCCCCCATTAAAACAAAACAACTCCCCCCCCCAATTAATTCAATTAATTATTGTAGATGACACCAGAAAAGAAGGATTTAAAGTAACATGCCATCTGTGACAGTAAATCTATAAACAATGGAGTGTGTTAAAGATGAAATCTTATTTCAGACATAACTTGAAATTACTTTTCTTTCATGGGATTGCTTATGTTAAACTTTTCTGCCTATCCAAAAACAGGTGCAACTCCCACTGATGTAAATAGAAAATCATGCATGTTCAGAGATGATATAACAACATATATTTCCTGTTCTTGCTTTATGAGATGCTTAAGTCTTACCCATAACCCCACTTAACTGCCTTCAGGTAGTCCTCAGTTTTAAACTTCTGAGTTAAATTTTGCAAAATTTACTTAAATTTAGACAAGATACTGCATTCCTCATTTTAAAAACATTCTAACGAGTTTTTAAGCACTTTTTTTTTTTTCTTCAGCACATAATTCCAATAGGCATGTAATGAAATATTGGTTGTAATAAGGGAAATGTAAGCATAGTAATTTTTAGTACAGAAGTATCCATTTAGAAGAGCAATATATATATATATATTTAAGGCTTGTCTCTCTTCTGTTGCTGGTGCTGGTCAGCAATGATAATAGCAACATCTTGACATCTGTAGTAGATATCCACTCGGGATATCATCTCCAAGCGGTTGCCAGAGGTCCTCTGCTTTTGAAATTTCATAGACTATGTGAGCAAAAATATTAAGTTTTCTATCATGACCTATAAAAAGCAGGATTTAATAGAAAAGCTAGTTGTTAGAAACAACTTGGAAGGTAAGTTTTCAATTAGAATTTGAAATCTTCAAGTGGAAGGTGGCAAAGAAATACCGGGTATTAACTTTCTCTGTATCAAGAAACCATTTTTTGCATGATTGGAGAATACCTATCTGCATGTGTATGCTTATCATATGTGTTGCCCTAGTTTTATGCCAGTCAGAGCTTTCCTGAAAATGTAGTTTAGTTTTGTCCTATATTAAGTGATTCTGCTGAGTTTGCTCCCCATGCTAAGATTCCAGAATCCAAATTAAATTTTTTGTACATAATTAAATAAGTTAGAAAATTATACAACTGCAGTGACCGTAAGTAATGTTGACAGTATTTGTCTATTTCCATAAGTGGCCCAGATAAAATTGAGACCATATTTTTTTTTCCTCCTCATTTCCTTCGTTAGTTAGATCAAGGAATACAGCTGTTAATCCCCTGTAGCTAAATAGGTGAGAGATGATCATTGTTAATTTGCCTCAGATATCAGAAAAAATAACATCTGCTGCCTATAAACAATACAGAATTTTTCATTGTCTTTTTTTTCTTAATTTTAATATTTCCTAAAGAATTCTTTTTATTTTACTGTACTATACATTAGTATAAACCGATAGCAGTGATATACAAAAAACAAACAAACAAAAAAACCCACTATTTATTAGCACAGAATCTTTTGTATAGAGTGTATGACTTCCCAAACTCATGAAAGTACACTTATTCAACAGAGCAGTCAATCATACCTTTACATCTACACTTGAGTTTTTATAAAAAACTTTATTTATTTTTTTTGCTTCAGCAGCAAGATATTAAACTTGTTTCCTTCTTATTAGAAAAGTCCCAAGCAACTTGGGCAAAAGACACTTTTCCTTTCTGAAGCTGAATATCTATATGGAAAGGACTGGATTCAGAAGGCCTAAATCCATTTAAATACATAATATCAGTGTTTCAACTGGATAGACACCTCCAAAGAGGTATCTACCAGAAGAATACTCTAGATATTCAGAAAGAATGGGAAGGACCGGAGGACTGGATAAAATCTATAGGTATATCTAGAACTGGATTATGTGCATTTTTGATGCTGTCACAAGAAAATTAGTAGTTTTCAATGTTTAAATGTAAGGGAGCAGGGTGTCTCTGTGAGCAGCACCCCTGCTTAGGACTCTGTGCACCTAACATTTCAGACTAGATGAACAAAGAGACTAGATGAACAAACATGGTTTTGGCTGAGATAGAGTTAATTTTCTTCATATAATCTTGTATGATGCTGTGTTTTGGATTTTTGATTAAAATAGTGATTATAACACACCAATGTTTTTAGCTGTGGCAGAGCAACACATACATAGAGAAAAAGAATTTTCTGCTGCTTAATTTTCCCCTGCCACTGAGGAGGCTGGGGTTGCAAAAGAAACTGGGAGGGTACAAAGCCAGGACAGCTGACCCCAATTGACCAAAGGGATATTCTATACCAGAGGATGTCACATTCAGCAATAAAAGCTGGGTTAAAGAAGAAAAAAGGGTGTGGGAGATGTTTAGAGAGATGGTTATTTATTTATTTATTTTACAGAAACTACTGTGTGATGAGCTCTGCTTTTCTAGAAGTGGCTGAACATCTTTCTGCTGATGGGAAGTAGCAAATGAATTTCTCGTTTTGTTTTTCTTGTTTATAAAGATGTTGCTTTACTTAGTAAACTGTCTTTATCTCAACCCATGAGTTCTTGTACTTTTACCTTTCTGATTCTCTTCCTACCTAGGGAGAGTCAGCAAGCAGCTGTGTGGTACTTAGCTGTCTGCTGGGCTAAACCACAACAATGTAGGTACCTAAAAATCATGCATTGTAGCACTTAATAAATAGTTAACTTATTTTCTTACTGGGATGTAGCCTTTAAAGACTAACTGCTAAATGGGAAAGACTTCCAGCAGCTGAAGGGAGTTTAACAGAAGGCTATGTATCAGAGTTATTTCTTTATATTATACTAAAGAATACTAGGGAAACATTAGTGCTTTACAACAGTGTAAAGACAGAAGTTTAAAAAACAGACTTGCTATATATTTCAGTAAATAAAAAGCATGAGAAAAATGAATGTGAGTTTAATTCAAAATGTACTTAAATGGTGGGGAAAAGTGTTGCTAGGGACCTATAAAAAATATTATTGATCATAGCACTAAATGGGATGGTAGCTGACACACCGGCACTCTTAGTTACTAGTGGTGGCATGTTTTGAATTCATTGCTGAGAAACTGACTTTTTTGTCATAAAAATCAAACGTATTTTAACAGGACTTAGGGAAAAAGAAAGTATTGAAGGTGTATCAGTGAATACAAGTTAGCGAATGAAGAAATTCCTCTCATATTCTGGCATACAATGGAGCATTTTTTTTAAAGTTTATTTTGAAATGGCTTATATTAGAAAAGTATTTCTCACAGGCGTTTCCTCTCGCTGTTCTCTCAGAATCACTGTGTTCTTTTCAGTTCCACTTATAAGGAAAACAAAATGATTAAGTAATCTTGTAGCCCCCAGCATTTTTTGGCCTGACTCTTTTATCCCCATTTTGTATCAAGAACATTGCATAAGATCTTTTTTTTTTTTTTTATGTGTAAAATTGGTCAGCAATAATTTCAGTCAGACTGTTTTACTCTCCACCATTTTAGCAAGGGCATTAACCCTGACTCAAAAAAGACCTAATTTCCCTGCAGTTGATATTTCTGTGAAGCACTTGTAATATTTTGCTACCGTTTTTCTGTGTAATGAAGTTTTAGCCTGCGAAAAGATTTGCCCCAGAAGTTAATGGTGCTCCTCTACTTTGCATTAGCTAATATCAAGAATGAGCTAAGCAGTAGTATTTCTTCTGGAATGGAGCTCTATATTTTAAAAAGTAAGCTCATAAAAATTCATTTCAGTAAATACTCATTTATAACATAGAAGAAACTTAGCTTGATTAATAATAGTTCAATATTTGCAAGATATTCTCTTTCTATTTATTAGCTCCCAGAATGCATTATATTGGTATTCTTAAGATTTACAGGATTTTCTTTTTTAAAGGAAGGGATGGAATAATGTCCTAAAGATTAACATTTACATTTCTTTTTTCTTAAACACATGCCACCCATACAGGAGCTGAGTCTAAGTGTTTATATTCTTACCCACTTGTATGGTTTCAACTCCCAATAAATTTCACATTTTTATTAAAAGTTCTGTGTTTGTATCTTCAGCTTAATGATACAAACTTTTTCCCATTATATAGTGTCCCTTACACATGGTATGAAATTTCACGGAATTTTCTGATATAGAACAAACTTTATAAAGTAGGTATAATGGAGACAGCCTAAATAGCCCTAGGAGTAAAGGCACCACAGCGCACATGTGCACACACAAAAAAGTGATGCAAAAAGAGACACCTACTACATCCCACAAGTACACCAATATCCATCCAGTCTCTAAATACACCTTTGTTTAGTTCAGAATTAGCTTACGAGCACCCCTAGTCTAATTGCTGAGAGGACAAAGAGGGGAAAAAAAAGGAAAGTGGTGACTATGTGCAAGTACTGTTCAACAGTACCCAAAACACTGCTGTGTTGTTCACACTGTTTTAATATTAAATCCAAAACTTAGCACCATACTGTCTGCTACGAAGAAAAATAACTCTATCCTACCCAGGCTCATAAAGCATACCTTGACAATAATTCATGTCAGTATCAACAAACTTCACCATAAGAAATACAAAATTGTTACAATTATACTCTTGCAAGTAAATAAGTGAGCACCAGCACTAACTGGATCTGTTGTTTTGGTTTTGGTTTTGTTTTGTATGTTTGAAATTTTCTGGCTGTCCAAAACATTGAAGCTGCTTCGCATTTGAGCATTTTTGATGGGAGAGCAGCAGTGCCTGGTGTGGGTAGATTCACAGATGTCTAATACCATGAGAGAACATGCTAAAATATTTTCAGAAATTATCATCCCTCCCCTCCCCTCCCCCCCTTTTTTTCTTCCACTTATATACATATATAAGATATATACATATATGTATATAAACATATATACAAGAAAATACCATATTTTAAAACCCTTCTGTGAAATTTGTTTTGTGATGGTCAGTACTAAGGACCTGAACTCATATTTACAGGGAGCATGGACATAGAGGCTTTGCTTCTCTTATGGAATTAGGCTGATACCTTCCACACTGAAAACTTAAAGTGTTGTTAGTGTTAAATGCAAGACTCTAAACTTAGAAAGGAATAATCAGCTGCATCCAGTGCTTTCATGAGTCACAAGCAGCATAATGCTCATAATCGTATTATCATCAATTTAATAATAATAATAAAAAAGAAATTTTAAAAAAAAAAAAAAGAAAGAGGGAGATTACACCAGGGTGAATGAATAAAAATATTGTGTCAGTTTGCTTTGTTTTGTCAAGAAGGAATTCTTGGTGATTGTAGAGAGAACAAATCAACAGAAACGAAACTATGTCATAATCTGTCCCTTTATTTTCAGATTTAATTTAATATTTCTTGTCTTTCTCAATTTGTGAAGTATTAAATAATCTTATAATGTCACTCCTATTGCTGATAAGTTAAAGTTATTTTAAAATAATGTTTGATTTTACTTGCATAATATCCAAA
This sequence comes from Anser anser, assembly GCF_964211835.1. Lineage (NCBI taxonomy): Eukaryota > Metazoa > Chordata > Aves > Anseriformes > Anatidae > Anser > Anser anser. The sequence goes on from NC_139721.1 coordinate 71,606,286, forward strand.
CCACTATGAATGTTGTTGATGTTTTACATAATTTTTTCTTGGTCTAGGTAATGTATTTTTTGTTTATTTTGTTTGTTTGTTTGTTTGTTTTAGTATGTAATGTATATCAATTTTTGGTGGTTACACAAAGACTGGAACGTGAGTGGGTAGTTTGAATTGCCGAGGCGATTGGCTCCGGGGCAGACACGTTCTGCAGCGGAGCGGGGGATCTGGACAGGCAGGGCTTTTTGTCCGACACCGAGGCCGCCCGAGGGAGCCACCAGGACCCGGCAGCCCCCACGAGGGAGGCTGACAAGGCGTAGGCGGAGCCAGCAGCGCCCCCTCCCCGGCCGTTCAAAAGCAGCCCCTAGGGAGCGCGAGCGACCAGGAGCGCGGTGAACAGGGCGGGCAAAAAGGGCGTGGCGTGTCAGAAGGGTGGGTGCGGCAGTTTGCATGGGAGTTCGCGCAGGGAGGGCGGAGAGGGCAGAGTTTCCCCCCCGCCCATAAGAACAACATCTTTAACGGCTGTCGACTGTTAGCCGGGCTGCGATGATCTTCACCAGGCAGAGCAGTTTCTCTAGAAAGTCTGTGGCCACCCAGACTCACTGCCTGCTCAACAATGCGGCAGTTCAGGTCTCTGGGTGCAGGGACTGCCTGAGCCTGTTGCTGCCATCTGAGGGAGGCAGAGGCGCCGTGTGTGTGAGGTGCGAGCAGGTGGATGACCTGGTCCGCCTGGTGGCAGAACTCAAAGAGGAGGTGGAGAGGTTGAGGGCTATTAGGGAGTGTGAGCAGGAGATAGACTGGTGGAGTGACTCCCTGCAGGGCCTGAAGGAGAGGTACCGGGGTGAGACACCCCAAATGGGGATGGACCCCCTGCCCTGTCGCTGTCGGGCAGAGGGAGGTGACCTAGAAGTTGAGGAGGGATGGAGACAGGTCCCTGCTCAACCTTTCAGGCAACGCCCCCCCCTACCGGCCCCACCTTCCCAGGTGCCCTTACGTAACAGATTTGAGGCCCTGGAGCTTGAGAGACCGGTGGGTGAGGACGAGGTAGAAAGTCTACCCAGGAGGATGCCTAGGGCGATGAGGTCGACTCCACGCCTCAAGACTGCCTCCACCAAGAAAGACAGAAGGGTGATCGTAGTAGGCGACTCCCTTCTCAGGGGAACAGAGGGCCCTGTTTGTCGACCTGACCCTACCCGTAGGGAAGTCTGCTGCCTCCCTGGGACCAGGGTCAGGGATGTTGCCAGAAAGCTTCCCAACCTGGTTCGCCCCTCTGACTACTACCCTCTTTTGATAGTCCAGGCTGGCAGTGATAATATTGATGAGAGAAGCCTGAAGGCTATCAAACGGGACTTTAGGGGACTGGGACGGTTAGTGGCTGGAGCGGGAGTGCAGGTGGTGTTTTCGTCTATCCCTGCAGTAGCAGGGAGGGGTACCGAGAGGACACGGAAAGCCCACCTGATTAACACATGGCTCAGAGGCAGGTGCCAACACAGAAATTTTGGGTTTTTTGACCATGGGGCGCTTTACTCAGCACCCGGCCTGATGGCCGCAGACGGGTCCCTATCTCTAAGGGGAAAACGGATCTTAGCCCAGGAGCTGGCAGGGCTCATTGAGAGGGCTTTAAACCAGGAAAGAAGGGGGATGGGGCTGAAAGAAGGCTTGTTGGAGCTGTGCCAGGGGGAACAATGGCAAAGCCGGGGAAGAAGGCAATGGCCTGACTGAAGTGCATCGACACTAATGCACGCAGCATGGGCAACAAACAGGAGGAGCTGGAAGCCATCATGCAGCGGGAAGGCTATGACTTGGTTGCCATCATGGAAACGTGGTGGGACCACTCTCATGACTGGAGTGCTGCAATGTCTGGCTATAGGCTCTTCAGAACGGACAGGCAGCACAGAAGGGGTGGTGGTGTGGCTCTCTATATTAGAGAGTGTTTAGATATTGAGGAACTTGAGTCTGGGAATGATAAGGTTGAGTCCCTATGGGTTAGGATCAGAGGGAAGGCCAACAAGGCAAGCATCCTGGTGGGGGTCTGTTATAGACCACCGAACCAGGATGAGGAGACGGATGAGGAGTTCTACAGGCAGCTGGCAGAAGCCGCGAAATCGTCAGCGCTTGTTCTCTTGGGGGACTTCAACTTCCCAGACATATCCTGGAAGCACAACACAGCCCAGAGAAAGCAGTCTAGGAGGTTTCTGGAGAGCGTGGAAGATAGCTTCCTGACGCAGCTGGTTAGAGAGCCTACCAGGGGAGGTGCCCCGCTAGACCTTCTGTTCACAAACAGTGACGGACTGGTGGGAGATGTGGTGGTCGAGAGCTGTCTTGGGCAGAGTGACCACGAAATGGCTCAGTTCTCTATTCTTGGCGAAGTCAGGAAGGGGACCAGGAAAACCGCTGTCTTGGACTTCCGGAGGGCTGACTTTGAGCTGTTCAGGACACTGGTTGGCAGAGTCCCTTGGGAGGAGGTTCTGAAGGGCAAAGGAGTCCAGGAAGGCTGGGCGCTCCTCAAGAAGGAAATCTTAATGGCTCAGGAGCGGTCTGTCCCCACGTGCCCAAAGACGAGCCGACGCAGAACTAGACCGGCCTGGCTGAGCAGAGAGTTGTGGCTCGAGCTTAGGAGAAAAAGGAGGGTTTATAATCTTTGGAAAAGAGAGGGGGCTCCTCAGGAGGACTACAAGGATGTTGCAAGGCTGTGCAGGGACAAAATTAGAAAGGCCAAAGCTCATCTGGAGCTCAATCTGGCTACTGCCGTTAAAGATAACAAAAAACGTTTTTACAAATACATCAACACAAAAAGGAGGACTAAGGAGAATCTCCATCCTTTACTGGATGCGGGGGGAAACTTAGTTACAAAAGATGAGGAAAAGGCTGAGGTGCTCAATGCTTTCTTTGCCTCAGTCTTTAGCGGCAAGACTGGTTGTTCTCTGGATACCTGGTACCCTGAGCTGGTGGAAGGGGATGGGGAGCAGGATGTGGCCCTCGCTATCCATGAGGAAATGGGTGGCGACCTGCTACAGCACTTGGATGTATGCAAGTCGATGGGGCCGGATGGGATCCACCCGAGGGTACTGAGCGAACTGGCGGAGGAGCTGGCCAAGCCACTTTCCATTATTTATCAGCAGTCCTGGCTATCAGGGGAGGTCCCAGTCGACTGGCGGCTAGCAAACGTGACGCCCATCTACAAGAAGGGTCGGAGGGTAGACCCGGGGAACTATAGGCCTGTTAGCTTGACCTCAGTGCCAGGGAAGCTCATGGAGCAGATTATCTTGAATGTAATCACGCGGCACTTGCAGGGCAACCAGGCGATCAGGCCCAGTCAGCATGGGTTTATGAAAGGTAGGTCCTGCTTGACGAACCTGATCTCCTTCTATGACCAAGTGACGTGCTTGGTGGATGAGGGGAAGGCTGTGGATGTGATCTACCTTGACTTCAGTAAGGCTTTTGACACCGTTTCCCACAACATTCTCCTCAAGAAACTGGCTGCTTGTGGCTTGGACTGGCGTACGCTTTGTTGGGTTAAAAACTGGCTGGACGGCCGGGCCCAAAGAGTTGTGGTGAATGGAGCCAAATCCAGTTGGAGGCCGGTTACTAGTGGAGTCCCCCAGGGCTCAGTGCTGGGGCCGGTCCTCTTTAATATCTTTATCGATGACCTGGATGAGGGGATCGAGTGCACCTTCAGTATGTTTGCAGATGACACCAAGTTAGGTGCGTGTGTCGATCTGCTCGAGGGAAGGAAGGCTCTGCAGGAGGATCTGGATAGGCTGGACCCATGGGCTGAGGCCAACTGCATGAAGTTCAACAAGGCCAAGTGCCGGGTCCTGCATCTGGGGCGCAACAACCCCAAGCAGCGCTACAGGCTGGGAGATGAGTGGCTGGAAAGCTGCCTGGCAGAGAAGGACCTGGGAATACTGGTTGATAGTTGGCTGAAGAGCCAGCAGTGTGCTCAGGTGGCCAAGAAGGCCAACAGCGTCCTGGCTTGCATAAGAAGCAGTGTGGCCAGCAGGTCTAGGGAGGTGATTGTCCCCCTCTACTCGGCTCTGGTGAGGCCGCACCTCGAGAATTGTGTTCAGTTTTGGGCCCCTCGCTACAAGAAGGACATGGAGGTGCTCGAGAGAGTCCAGAGAAGGGCAACGAAGCTGGTGCTGGGTCTGGAGAACAAGTCTTACGAGGAGCGGCTGAGGGAGCTGGGGTTGTTTAACCTGGAGAAGAGGAGGCTCAGGGGAGACCTCATCGCTCTCTATAGGTACCTTAAAGGAGGCTGTAGAGGGGTGGGGGTTGGTCTATTCTCCCACGTGCCTGGTGACAGGACGAGGGGGAATGGGCTAAAGTTGCGCCAGGGGAGGTTTAGGTTGGATGTTAGGAAGAACTTCTTTACTGAAAGGGTTGTTAGGCATTGGAATGGGCTGCCCAGGGAGGTGGTTGAGTCGCCATCCCTGGAGGTCTTTAAAGGACGTTTAGATGTAGCCCTTAGTGATATGGTTTAGTGGAGGACTTGTTAGTGTTAGGACAGAGGTTGGACTAGATGATCTTGGAGGTCTCTTCCAACCTAGACGATTCTGTGATTCTGTGAATTATTCTTTCTAAGTGTGTAATATGCTCACCAAATAATATGTTTATATCTGCTAATACTAGATCCTGTAAAACCTAGGTCAGATCCTTTGTTGGAAATGTTAAGGTGTGTTTGAACAACTTTGTCCTTGTTTTAGGCACAAGTCAAATGTGTATGTTGTTCATCTGAGGTTCTTTGGAATTTGTGCCACATTTGCATTGGAAGGTACTGTGAGTTATACTAAGTTGTCAAGGTTTTTTTGTTTGTCTTGAGGAAGTATCTTTCCTATATGAAGGAAATAGAAGAAAATCTTAATGGGCTGAATTTAATATTCTTATTAAATTAAATCCAATATAGGAGTGAAAGTGCAAATCAGGTGGCAAAAATTAGTTGCACGTATTTAAGAAAAGAAAATATATAGTATCAGAGTAAGGATTATTCTGAAAGTTTTGTTTTCTAACCTTTCAAATGTTTTTCTCCTTTCATTTCTCTCATTGGGATTCCAGATGAATTTCCTTGTATGAGCTTAGAACAGTGGTCTGGAGGAAGGTTCTTCAAATCCGTCCACGTCTATGCTCTTTTAACACTTAGCCTCATACCTTTAAACAAGGGTATGGTTTTCCACTTTCAACTTCTAGTAGAGACCTCTTCCATAGTCCCTATGATCCTGTGACCCAGGTTATAAACCAAGGATGACATACAGTTATGATGCAACTAACTCTGGTTTTGTTTCAAGTCCAGATAATTCAGGTGGTGTCAAGGGATGTATATTTAGACTATTAGAATTTCAGATAGAAAGCATACTTACATTTGTTTGATTTCCACTCTGAAATAAGGTATGGACAAATCAATCCTCCTGGTTCTCCTGTGTCCTGGTTTTGGCAAGGATATAGTTAGTTTTCCTCCTAGTAGCTGGTATGGTGCTGTGTTTGGGATTTAGGTTGAGAATCATGTTGATAACACACTGATGTTGTAATTGTTGCAGAGCGGTGCTTATACTAAGCCAAGGACTTTTCAGCTTCTCACACTGTCCTGCCTGCGAGCAGGCTGGGGGTGCAGCAGGAGCAGGGAGGGGACAGAACCAGGACAGCTGACCCTAACTGGTCAAAGGGATATTCCAGACCATATGGCGTCATGCTGAACAATTATATGGGGTGGCTGGCTGGGGAGGGTGTCTCGGCTGCTCAGGGATAGGCTGGGCATTGGTCATCGGGTGGTGAGCAATTGTATTGTGCATCACTTGTTTTGTATACGTTATTATTATTATTATTATCCTTTTTTTTTCTATCCTAACAAACTCTCTCTATCTCAACCCACAGGCTTTTTTATTTATTTATTTATTTTTCTTCTGATTCTCTACCCCATCCCAGGGTTCAACCACTACATCCTGCAAACATTATCTTCCATTCTCCCTCTGAAGTGTTCACTCCTTTTTATAACAGTAGGCAGACATGGAGTATGGCTTTTCAGAATAAAAGTGTTCTGTATCCACAGATATTTCATTTGTAGGTCATATTTCTTGATTCTGATGATATTTCAGTCAAGGCCTTATTTCAAATGTAACAAGAACAATAGATGGCTAGTTCCTTGGAGGACCTGTATTTAGAAATGACAGAGCTGATGCCCAATGTAGTCCCTCACTATACACTTCAGTGTTAAGAAGCTGCTGTAAGGAAACCTCTGTGTATTAAATGTAATATGACTGCATGTTTTAGAAAGAAAGGCAAAAATTGACTTATTTGCAGATAATCCTTTTAAAAAGATGGGACAGATAGAGATGGAAGTAAAAGACTTATGGCAGCAATCTTATTTTCTACTTATTCACATCAGTGAAGCTATTTTACTATTGTTTTAATAATAACCATAACATGTTAAATGAATGGTTGTTTAGGCTTATAACCAAGAATGTTGCCAAGACACTGCAGTGCTGCAGTGCATTTTTTTTTTTTCTTTTCAATGTTTCCTTGCTTAAAGGTCTGCTACATTACCCTAGCTGTATGCAGGAAAAGCCTCTTTCCTCCACCCTCTCTTGAATCTTTGTTTTAATGGAGTTTTTATATGCATGTTATTTTGAAGTACAAGAGGTCTAACCCCACTTATCAGTATTTGACAATCTCTTTGGTGATCATTTTTGGAAACCATTTACAAACCAGCTTACAGAAATTGAGTAATCTGAGTAGTCAACGCATGTCATCCATATAAACGTCTCACTGAAAACAACATGGTTTAGTTCTTTTTTGCCTAATCCTTGAATGAATATTCCAATGCCTTCTAACAGTGGCATACTGATTCACCAAGTGCATTTTATGGATTAGTTTAAATACCTGTTATAGATTCTCCACTCCCCCTCCTCTCCCCTCTTTACTAGGTGCTGTAATTTTGTTTTCTGTTATCATTAATATTGTCCAATATTCCTTTCGCTCTTCCAGAAGTCATTAGTTTATGTCATCAAAAATATTCATACATTTGCATTCCACAGAATGTTTTGTTTCAGTGCCTGTCCGTGTTGTTAACTAGTTTCCTGAAATTTCTTAGAAAACCTTGGAGCTATACTTTGACTCCTCTGTATTCAGTTGTGCTACTGGTGAGCATTATAAAACTGACAAGGTAGACAAGGCTAAGGAAAGTGCTGTTACAGGAATCAGCTGCCTATTGTCTGACACAAAAGTTTGTGCAATAGCAAATATGAACCAATAGGACCATCTGCTGTCATTCATTTTAAAGCTACAAATGGCAAGGTGGGAGGAGTGGGTGGGTAAGTGGGAGAAGGATGTTTTGCAATAAATGGTAAACTTAAATTTCTCCTCAGGAGTAAAAAATAAAATAAAATGCATGGGACACATTTGAGAGATGAAATAGGGAAAGAAAAACAACTTGAAACACTGTCAGATACTGTCGGAAGGATTACGGTGTTTCATGACTCTGTGCTTGCCTCAGTGAAATGCTATGATAAAAACATTACAGTTCAGGATCATATTTCATCAATCTGTGGATGTTTCGGGCCTTTCTACTCGTGAAACAGCTCTGTAGAACTCAGGTCTCCTTGCTGACAGTTCTTCACAGGGTTGTTTTCATTGTTGATCTGTTGTGATCTAATATCTGACCGAAGGGAAAACAGTCAAAAGTTTTGACTCTGCACAGAAATCAGAACCTTATTAAAGTCTATATCTATGTTCCTTATTAGCTACTGAACATACTGAAGACCATAACATTTTGCATAACCTTTTCCAAGTTTTGTTGTTTAAAATATAAATTACTTATAACTTAAGGAACTACTAATTTGGGTTTCCTTGTTACTTTTTTTTTTCCTCTCATTTTTGATACTTTCTCCCTATTTCTAATAGCTAGCTATTTCCTTTTTTTTTTTTATTCTAATAGCTTTTCCTTTTTTTTTTTTAATATATTAAGAAAACATATTAAAAAAACTCCTTTAAGGAGTCTTTCAACAGCCTTTTCCCTCTCCTGCCTTTGTATTGGAATGTTGATACAAAGCTTGTCAGTAGGTTTGATTAATCAGAAAGAGAGCAGTTTGTATTTTATTATTATTATTAATTATTACTTACAACACAATCCAGGATTTATTCTACTGTCTGTTTAATTTAAATACCTTATTTTATGAATGAAACCTTTATCGTCTTTAAATCTCAATTATTCTCATTCTATGAAAGAAAGAAAAAGATACTTTTATTGGTGTGATTATAAACTGGGAGTAAGCATTTACTCCAGTGTACATTTACACATTTTCATGCTTGGATTAGCTTTTGATGTTTCCTTTAACCAGTAGGGTCATATCCTCATACACCAAACTGTAAATGTACATTACAGTATATCTGTAAATGAGTAGTTGTTTTGATTTGTTGTTGAATATATTTCAGTGTTGCTGTCTCACAGTGTAAATTGTTATCTTCGTGATACGTAACTTCTTTCACAAAATTAATATCTTAGTGTGCTAGTTTTTAAATACCATAAAGATTGCCTTCAAATATCTCTTCATTTTTGTCTAATGTAAAATAACATTCAGCAAATCTTGAATTTTGAATCAATATGTATTTATGAGTAGGCTAGTTATTGTTCCAGAAAACATTCTTTTTCCATACTGTAACTGCTGATAACATTAGAGGAAAATAAAACATGCTGGATCCAATGGCCTGCGAGAGGAGAGGCTGCTGCTATTCCATGTCCCCAAGTCCAGCCTATACCAACGCTGAAGATGTTTTTACAGCAGGCACACACACGAAGCACACATATAAAGCATATATATATATATTTGTTGTTGTTGTTTATTTTTTTAATATGTAGTTGCTGTGTTCACACTCACATACATGCACATGCAAACAGAATAGAGTTAGAAAGGCTTTTAAGGAAAGGCACTCTGTGCAGGGCATGGCCAGGCAAGAATATTGACTAGTCAACTATCTATATAAGACTGGTTCTTTTTATCTTTTTTATCCTTTCTATTTATATTTTATTCTTTTTGTCCAAAAAAAAAAAAAATATCTAGATCGCTGCTCTCCATGATTTATTGGTTTGGGTTTCGTACCTGGATACTGGCTCTGTCTTTGCTGGGACGGCCCTGGGAGGGACACAAACAAGGTGATCATTCCTCAGGACTTCTTGATTTGGATTCCTGCCTGTGGAATTCCTACATTAGTGGCCTCTTACGGATTTGTGCAGATGGGAATGGGAATAGCCTGGGAATAACCTGGCAGGGTATTATTTGGGCTCCACACTCAGATGCAGAACTGAAATGGCCTAATGCCGTTTCTCATTACTTGTGCTTCACAAAATTACCTTTTTGTGTTGAAGGTAGAAAATCTCTCTCTTCATTTTGTTCCAGGGTGAAATGGTCTCAGTAGGTTTTGAATATTCTTGTATTAAGCAGAAAGAAGATTGGTGGAAAATTTGATTACAACTGACCCTTGTTTGTCTGGACAGTTCAAAGCTACTTTCAGAAGCTAGAAATATACTTCTGTTAGTCTTTAAAATGATATTAGGAGGTTTGTTGCACCAAAAATCATATCAAAATAATCTTCAAGTGTATAAATAGTGATAGAAAAAGCAACCAAAATAAAAGTAAAAAGGTAATAAATAAAAAGTAAGGAATGCAGATATAGGAGGTTTAAAAACAGACATTCAGGGTCTCAAAAGTATCATAAAGGCAGAATGTAATAAAATCCAAACTATTTCCAGAAAGAGAGCAGTTTGTATTTTATTATTATTATTATTAATTATTAATTACAACACAATAGGGGAGGGAGGAGGGGGAGGGGGAGGACATTAAAAAACACTTTCAGCTACTTTGTATTCCTCACAGGTAGAAAGGTCCTGTCTCCTCAGTCCAGAGGTCTTTGGAAAACAAACACCAGACAAGGAAATCCATATCTAGGGTCATTTAGAAACAGTTTGAAATCCTCACTATATACTTCTGTAAGAAAAATATTTCAGACAGGACCATCTAGTACACTTGTGAGTCCTCAGCCTTGAAGATTTATTTTGTGCTTTTTTTTTTTTTTTTCTAGTGGAGAAACCCGTATTATCGGCCAGTCACTGGGTGAATTTTAATATCAGTTGGCAGATGTATGGCAATGACTGACAGTTTTGGAAAAAAAGAAAACAAAAACAGTGATTCTCCTTTAAGTTGTTGGTGCACTCCTTCTTTGGCAGTTTTAGGTTTCTACACTTCAATGACTTTTTCAAGGACTTTAAGACCTTTATATATCTAACCTGATTAATCTCTTAAAGACAGTTTCATTTTCTCTCTGTGTTTCTTATCTACCACCCCTTCATTCTGATGCTTATTTCTTCAAGCACTTCTGTACTCCCAAGTAAAAACATTTTAAAAAAGAAATCAGGCACTGAAAAAATCACTGGTTCATGTAACTGATGTTCTCTTCAGCCATTACCACCAAATGTCCTGTATCAGCACAGTAATTAATGGTTGTCATCCCCACTGACTCTTTGAGGAACCATCATGAACAGGGACACTATTCTGTTTTCTAATCACTGTCCAATGATTGCTTCTTGCTGCAGACAGCTGATATATCATCATCAGTGCTGTTGTGCTATATGGATGTTCTTACCTGTTGGCATCTCAGTTTGCAATGGACTACCAAGTAATTTGCTGAGGGTCTAATGGAAGAGTACTTTACTAGGCTAGTTAAAATAATCTACTGTGATAATGATCACACACACACACACACACAAAAGAACCATATAATTGTCTTTCTTGTTTTTCCATTCATCTTGAGGATACTTAAGGATTTGAAGGAATCTCTTTTGCATTGTTTCCCAGTACAGCTGCATTCTGAATGGTCTACCTAGAAGGTAAAGTTCATTCATTAATCATATTTTTCGCTAGTACCTTTGACAATATAAGCAGGTTTGGAGATGTCCAAATGAATCAGCCTTTCTTTTTCTCTATCAGACAGCAACAATTGATAGCTAAATGAATAAAGGATACACAGATTTTTGACAATATTTGACCCTGAATATTTAGGCTATTTATTGTGTGCATTGTATTGTGTGTTTTCCTTCTTTAGTGAAATGCTCCCAAGTGCGTCACTGTTTAGTGGTTTCTTTGTCTTGCCAGTATTGAACTTTATCACACTGATACACAGCTACACTTTTCCTTTGTTAACTTACTTGTGTAGTGTCTAACACATAGGAATCCATATCCTTTAGCAGTATCCTAGGTTGCTAAGGGTAATACAAATACACTAAATTGTGAATGTTTTCGACAAAAGTATTTATACGTGCACTAGATGAACATACAAACACACACACAAAGAGAGAGAAACTACATGTTTTCCTACTGTCAGAAAAAGGATGTAGCATTTCTCCATGGGTGGACTATTGGAGGATTTTTAACTATTGTTTTCCATAAGAACTGTCTGTAAATTATTCAAATTCTCTGTCAAAAAGAGAATAAATATTGCTTGATAGTCAAGTCTGTGATATATGGAGTAATAAATCATGTCAAGAACTCTTGTGGTTCTAAAGGCTCATAATCAGACCCCAAACCAACAGAGATTCAATTGGCCTTGGCCAAATTCGAAGCCAAGACACGAATTAATGACATTCAAAAGAAGAGGAGGGATTGTGATATATGGATATATGTGGATATTGTGATATGTGATATATATTCATTTCAAGAAGATGGTTGATGTTAATAAAGGAAGGGGAGATGTGGGAGTGTGGCCATGGGGGTCGACAAGCCCCATGGTTGGTGATAACATCAGACTGTTAACGATGAGGCCATCAGGAATGTAAAGAGTTTAGAGGGAGCAAAGAAGGGTGATTCAGGAGATGCCTTGCCCTCTTGGGTTGCTTCTTCTCCTGCCGTTAGGGCATGGAAGTTGCTGGGTGTTTGCTGGTTGCTGGGCAAAGTTGTTTTGTTAGTGTTGGGGGAAAACCAAATGAATGTTTTGATGTTTCTCAGGTGATGGATCATAAAATATAGATAAGCATTATCAAATGTATCCACATTATCAAATTTATCTATGTATACTGAGATATTTGTTATAGGGAGTATACCGAATGGTCAAATGAATCCTTGAAAGGGACCCCTGAGAGAGAACAGGTACAACTTGACCTTTGATAAGAACCTGAAAATGTTGAAATGAGTTGAACCAGAACCAAGGAGCGGAGAGAGCATGCGTCGAGGGGGAAAAGTGAAAAGTTTAACAAAGAAGACTCCTTACTTCATCTGGACGACCACCTGGACGACCACCGGAGGGCACCACGCATGTGCAAATGGGAGGAGAGCTAATTAGAATGGAATGCGAGGCTGATGTTGCAACCTGCAATGAATACGTATACCTTACGTAATGTTGAAGGTATAAATAATGATCGGGATGTAATGGGACTTGAAGCCAGATTTGGGCACCTGCCCCGGCTTCCAGCGCTGAATAAAACACCTTCATATAATCACTTGGTGGTTTTGTGGTTGCTACGCTAACAGTTTGACCAATGAAGAGTTAGTGGAAAAAGACCGCTGTGGGGCGAATAGTATAAGAAGAGAGCCTGTCCTCAATATGGGATGTAACACATATACAATGAAGTTATGTCATCAGTAAAGAAGTAGCAGTTACTGATATAGAACAATGAAAAACACTGAGTAAACTGTTAAAATTTGTTGTTTAATGTTACAAGATAATCATATTATTAGTGTGGTTTCAAGGGTTAACGAAATGCGGGAAAAGACGGCCTCACATAATTTAGTGTCAATCACATTTTGTTACTTTCGGGAACCTTGTGGGGGGCAGAGCATGCGCAGAAGAAGAGGGAGCCGGTCAAAGCTGCCCCTGCTGTCTGGATGAGATAATTATAATACGAAGCGGGGATAGGTCATACATATGTATAGGCGTAGTCGGTTTTCTTATGAATATGTAAAAGCAATGTTCTATATATTTAGAAAGTTTGACGGTTGTGCGTGCGTGTTGGTAGAGTGTAGACTCGCTGCGCACCCAGCGCTGTTTACTTGCCTTTTATAAATATTACTAAATTCACATTGAGTTGTATCTTCATTTATAACAAGTCCTTTGTACCAGGGAATTCATCCTTCTAAATAAAACTAATGTAATTACTTTTTTTTTTTCCCTCACACATTCCTGTACATCAGTCTTTTTAAAATTAGCATAGAATCCTACAGGATTACTTATCATTTTCTTTTTTGTTAGTACTGATCATAATCTTGGATGAAAACATTTTCTAGTAGTTTGGAGGACTACAAAGGTCAGAATCACTCAAAAGATCCCTTTTTTTTTTCCCCCTTTTTTTTTTTCTCTTTAATCATAACTTTTTTAAATGATGGATCTTGTTGCTACTCCTTAGGATGTTGTTATTAATTTTAGGTTTGCTTTTTCTCTTTTTTTTTTTTTTTTAAGGAAACACGTCACCTGTTACTGATTAACATGGTTGTTGTGATTCCCAGAAATTACAAAGCCCTGTTCACTCCCAGTAAATTCCAGCTGCTTTACAGAACCTCAGTGTCACAGAGCAGCTGTAAAGAGTTGTAGAGATGGCTATCCAATTAATTGGACTTCTTTTGCAGCTGCTTTACATCACTGAGGAGAATGAAAGCTGTTGATGCACATGAGGTAATCTGGCCCACATTCCTTTATGTATGGTATTTGAGTAGAGGTCTTAAAAATAATCTGTTATCTTCTCTGGTTGGCTGATGAATTTTAAACTTGTCTCTGAAAGTTTTATTTGGATATTGCAAAGCTGTGTATGTTGCTGAGTGTCTGTCTATAGGTGTATGTTTATAGTGGTCCTGAAGGTTATATCTAATACTTTCCTTGTCAGAAAACGTTCTTAACTTTATCAGCTATGTCAAACCAAATAGCTTAGATAGGCTCCATTTGATAAACTATAGAAGATAGTCTCTGAAAGTTTTTTTTCCTAACTGGTTAATAACAGTATTTTTGTTTCTCGTTCCAGACCTGTCATTTGTTTCATCAAACAGTTAGATTTTAAATAAATAAATAAATGAGTTTTAGATATCTTCTTATAATAGATTTTCTTGCCAATAGATTTATATCTGTATTTGTTCAATACAAAAACACACACAACACTTGAGATACTTAGGGAAGATTGTAGGTTGTCAGGTACAGAATTCCTCTGACGACAATACAAAGCCTAGTTAATAACATTCTGTTAAACATACAAAAACATAGTATAAAAGATAAGTTAATTACCTAAAGCTGGAAAGTACATACATGCTCTGCTCGCAGGTCCCCTAACCTATATCTCCACATCCACGCTTCTGAGATGTAACAAGAAAAAATACGGAATTCACCTCCAACTAATAAGGAACTCAGTCACTCAGAGCAGGCAGAATTGAAGTGCCAAAACTGCACTTCAGAATTGCTTACTCAGGTCACTGAGCACCTTTATTTTATGGTAATGTTCTCTCGTTGCTCAGAGTTCTGATTCTGAACGCATACAGAAGAAGGAGGTCTGAGAATTTCTCTCTTTCTTCATGTGGTCTGATTGCTATTTAATACTGAGGTAGGCTTTTTTTGTTGTTGTTGCTGTGTTATTGTTTGTTTGAGTTGCTGTTTATTTTATCACAGGTAATTGATGGGTCTGTTATCACCCACAATCTTAGAGTATATCTTACTCATGCAAGTAGTACTGAGCCTGTGCTGTACTGTTCTAGATGAAGCATAGTTGTATCCACCCTCTTTCAAAATTTTATTTCTTCTTTTGCCTAGTTCATTATGGAAATGATGGAGGGGTGATGAGTGGTGAGAACAAATCACTAGTCCCATAGCTGAGAAACATTCAAAGGCTCAAAATATTGTTTTCCACAAGGAGGTTAAAGTCTGTTTTCCTGTGGTAGGACAGTGACTGTCCTTATTGAAGCTGTGGTACTGAGAAGCAAGAATATAATGTTTGCATTTACTGTTACAAATCTGGATCGTAAGAAAAGCTGAGGAACAAAATATTACCATTAATTCACTTGTCAAAATAGAGAGTGCTTTTTCACACCTTGTAAAATAAACTTTTAATGAAGCCAGATTTAGACTCATGCCTAGAATCTCTGTCATATAATCAAGGTTGGAAAAGACCTCCAAGATCATCTGGTCCAGACATCACCCTACTACCAATGTCACCCACTAATCCATGTCTCTAAGCACCAAGTCCAACCTTTCCTTAAACACCCCCAGGGACGGTGACACCAGCTCTTCCCTGGGCAGCCTGTTCCAGTGCCTAACTGCTCTTTCTGAGAAGAAATGTCTCCTGATTTCCAACCTGAACCTCCCCTTGTGCAACTTGAGGCCATTCCCTCTAGTCATATCACTAGTTACCTGTGTGAAGAGGCTGACCCCCAGCTCCCCACACCTTCCTTTCAGGTAGTTGTAGAGAGCAGTAAGGTCTCCAGCGAGCCTCCTCTTCTCCAGACTAAACAGCCCCAGTTCCCTCAGTTGCTCCTCATAGGACTTGTGTACCAGGCACTTCACCAGCTTGGTAGCCCTTCTCTGGACATGTTCCAGGGTTTTGATGTCTTTCTTGTACTGAGGGGCCCAAAACTGAACACAGTACTCAAGGTGCAGGCTCACCAGAGCTGAGTACAGAGGGACGATCACCTCCCTGGTCCTGCTGGCTACACTATTCCTGATATGAGACAGGATGCCATTGGCCTTCTTGGCCACCTGGGCACACTGCTGACTCATGTTCAGGTGGGCATTGACCAACACCCCCAGATCCTTTTCCTCTGCAGAGCTTTTGAGTCACTCTCTCCCAGGCTTGTAGCGCCACATGGGTTTGTTGTGGCCAAAGTGCAGCACTTAGCCATTTTGAACCTCATCCGGCTGGCCTCTGCCTATAGACCCATCCTGTCTAGGTCCCTCTGCAGGGCCTTCCTACACTTTAGCAGATTGACACTTCCGCCCAACTTGGTGTCATCTGCAAACTTACTGAGGGTGCACTCAATTCCCTCATCTAAGTCATCAATAAAGATACTAAAGAGGTTGGGCCCCAACACCAATTCCTGGGAAACACCACTGGTGACCTGGAACAGTGGTCTGGCTAGTAAAGACATTCCTTTCCAACCTAATATTCTTTGATGAAGTTCCCTCACATGTTGTATTAATTCATCCTCTAGATAACATAGCTCTACTCTCTTCTGAGGAGTGAAGTAAACTAAAATTTTCTTCTGAAGTATACTTCATTCAATTCCTATAAACTCATCATTTGAAATAATACAATATTAAATTTACACTTCATCAAGTACATCACACATTATGTACTGTGAGAGTGTCAGGGATTTTCAAAGGAGTTGTAAAGTGTAAAATATTTTAATCCCATTGGTGTTCAATGGGTGTTTAACATCAAAAAAAAAAAATTTTCTGCCAAAACAGTCTTGCTTGGGTCTATTATTTGTTTGATGTCAAAGAGCTGTTATTAACATTTCATCATAAATTAATTTTCTGCTATGATTAGAAGTGATGAGTTCCATTAACTTCTACTGTTCAGTAAATATTATCCTCAATTGCACTATTAGAGTGATATCAAAATAAGATTTTACCTATATTTATGATCACTTTAAAATGGACTCTACCAATCACAGTTCTGCTCTATTGTCACTCATGAGGTATGTGTTTCTAAACTCATAAACTTACGTAGATACATTTAATGCAGTAAGTAGAAGCACATTTTTATGAAAAAGAGGGTTAGAGATAAATATGTAGTATCATATACACGGACTCTGTATGTATTTGGGAGAGGTAAATTTATGTTGGCTTTACTTCTTTTTCTTTCTTTTTTATTTTTTTTCCCTTAAGCTATATGAAATGCAGTTTAGTCTTAAATTAAAATGATAATAATAATAAAAATATTTAGTCATAGTTGGCAATAGTTGTAGTATAATTTTCTGGCATCATTCTAAGGAGAAGGAGATTTACCTTGTTTTCTGAAGCAGTGATGTGTTGTAATTACATCTTACATGCACATTCACCACATATTGCTGGTATCCAGTGGCTAATTTCAACTTCAGAAATAGAATCCTGAATTGGCTTGGTTGGTTGTTACCCTTTCTGTTGAAGAAAAAAACACTCAGCCAAAGATCTTTTGCCCTAAAAGGCCAGTCAGCTCAAGATAATTTAGACATGATCAAAGATATCTGTGACTTGTCTCTGTTGCAAGGCACATGCTCTTGTGGCCAAATAGCTGAATGTACATTATATTTCCACTTTGTATTTTTGTCCATATACAAGGTTTTATATCAGTGACAGCACTGAAGTCATTGGGTATTATTGTCATCTTCTTGAAACAGGCAAAATGACAGCATTGTACTTAGACTGGTCCTACAGTAGTCCTCAGAGGGGCCTGCAGATGAGAAGAAAGTGTTTGGTGGTTTTAAGTTTTGTTTGTTTGTTTGTTTGTTTGTTTGTTTTTTAAGATATTAAATGACATGAGATAGGGACACTTGTTCATGGTACCTGACTACATATAGTCTGAAGTAAAACCCTGGACAGTGTAGAAGGATGCAGTCTCAAAACAAGCTTTTTTTTTTTTTCTTTTTTTTTTTTTTCCCCTGTGGATCTGGATCTAGTAAAGAGTCAAGATAGGAAAAGAGTTAGTCCTACATGAGTATAGGGCACAGTCAGGAAAATGAAATTCCCTATTTAATATTTTAATTAATTTGAAATAATAAAGGATTAAACCTGTCTTCTTCATTTTATTTCTTCTGAACCACTGTGAGAGAAAGCAAATCACAGCAGAGGTTCTATTTTTTGATGAACTGAACTAAAGAGCAGAAGTGTATTGTGTTTGCTTGTTGGCATTATTTTCCCACTTTTCTGATTATTTATTTATTTATTTGTTATGTTAAAAAGCAGCAAGACTTATTTTACAGGCATGTATAGTGTGCATTTGTTAAGAACAGTTCCTATACTGAAAGTAATTTGGGGTTGTTGTGCTAGAAGTAAGGAATGTTTTATAACTGATCATTCTAAATTTCTACATTTTCTTTAAGTAATTGGGCACAAACAGCGGTTCTCTTTCCTCACAGTTCCCTGAAGACACATTCAGGAATAAATAGCCTTATATTAGTTGATGGTTTGAGGTGATATATGAAGAATTGCTATTTCTTGTTTATTTCTTTCAGTTTTTTCCTTTCATGTCATATGTCAATTGAAACCAATTTCCACTTTAATTTTTTGTTAGCCTGAAGAAAAGATGTTTAATGAGCAGAGATCATACCAGTGAAAGAAAAATGAATGAAGCTGTTATATTTAGTTGAAATCTACTGAAAAGAAATTCAGCATATATCATCTAAATTAGAAGGAATTATCCTATAACTTCACCAGAAACAGAAGTTCTAGGTAAATTGATCCAACAAATTTTTAAAGGAGGGTGGATCTTTTCTTTTTTTTTTTAATTAAAAAAATAATAAAAAGCTTAGTGAACACCGACATAAAAGTTCAAGGGAATAAACTTTCCTCTGTTTAGAAAGGTCATATTTAAAAATTTTAGCCTTTTAAAATTAATAATTTTAATCTCTAAAATTTCAATCTGTGTTAGTTAGAGATACCTTGAAAGGACATAGCTGTCAGCAAGTTAGTCTTCAAAGCACTCTGAAGGCCTGTAATAATTCAGGTTGGCTGCTGGAGAAAGCTTTCTCCTACTTGCATATTTTATGTTTGTGCATGTGTGTCTTAGTTTAGTCAATGCAGAAGTGAAAGCCATTCAGCTGGCTTTAGATATTGCTGAATGAGAAAAGTGGCCAGTTCTCTATCTCTATACTGACCCAAGGATGGTAGCAAATGCCCTGTGGGGGTGGTTACAGCAATGGAAGCAGAACAACTGGGAGTGCAGGGGCAAACCCATCTGGGCTGCTGCATTGTGGCAAGATATTGCTGCCCGGGTAGAGAACCTGGTTGTAAAGGTATGCCACGTAGATGCTCATGTGCCCAAGAATCGGGCTACTGAAGGACATAAGAACAACCAGCAGGTGGATCAGGCTGCTAAGATTGAAGTGGCTCAGGCGGACCTGGACTGGCAACATAAAGGTGAATTATTTATAGCCGGATGGGCACATGACACCTCAGGCCATCAAGGTAGAGATGCAACATACAGATGGACTCGTGATCAAGGGATGGACCTGACCATGGACACTATAGCACAGGTTATTCATGATTGTGAAACGTGCTGCAATCAAGCAAGCCAAACGGTCCAAGCCTCTTTGGTATGGAGGACGATGGAAGCAGAAACTTAGTTTGGATTTTAACCTCTGTAGTCTGCTTCTGATGAGACATGGAACCAAAGGAAGAAAGGAGCAGATCGGTTTAGCCTCTGGCCCCTTGGTCAGGTTAGGAAATGATCTATGTCACCCCTAGCCCCCCAGAAATGTGAAGGAAGTGCTTGCTCCAGTTGCAACTCGTAATCAGAAATGAAAATGTGATTTTCTTGAAGTGTTGCAGTAGTTCAGGATATTGAATGTGAGGATAGAGACCAAGGCTGACTTGAATAGCAATTAGTTTAGTAAATTGTAAAACCACACACAAATGTGCACATCACAAGGTAGAATATAGAAAGACTACTGAAAATCCAGGAATAGCTAACACCAGAGTTTGTAATGTATACACAACATATATCTTTCCATATACTTTGAGATAACTTAATAAGGAAAACAAATAAAATATTAACAGCTTGTTCTGGATGTCATCTCCAAGCAACTGGAAGAGAAGAATGTTATGAGGAGTAGTTAGCATGGATTCACTGAGGGGAAATTGTGCTCAACCAAATTCGTTGCCTTCTATGATGGCATCACCAGCTGGGTTGATGGGGACAGAGCAGTGAATGTCATCTACCTTGACTTTAGCAAGGCTTTTGATAGTGTCTCTCATGACATCCTGCTAGCAAAGCTGAGAAAGTGTGGGATAGAGGAGTAGACAGTAAGGTGCATCGAGAACTGGCTGACTGGCCAAGCTCAGAGGGTGATGATCAGCGGCACAGAGTCTGTCTGGAGACCTGTGACTAGCGGTGTTCCCTAGGGGTCGGTGCTGGGTCCTGTCTTGTTGAACATCTTCATCGATGACCTTGATGAGGGAATAGTGTCCACCCTCAGCAAGTATGCCTATGATACAAAGCTGAGAGGAGTGGCCGACATGCCAGAAGGCTGTGCTGCCATGCAGTAAGACCTGGACAGGCTGGAGAGATGGGCAGGAACAAACTAAATGAGGTTTAACAAGAGCAAGTATAGAGTTCTGCACCTGGGAAGGAACAACCGGATGTATCAGTACAGGCTGGGGGATGACCTGCTGGACAGGAGTTCTGCGGAAAAGGACGTGGGGGTCCTGGTGGACAACAGGTTGACCATGAGCCAGCGGTGTGCCCTCGTGGCCAAGAGGGCCAATGCGATCCTGGCATGCATTAAAAGGAGCGTGGCCAGCAGGTCAAGGGAGGTGACCCTCCCCCTCTACTCCGCCCTGGTCAGGCCTCACCTGGAGTACTGTGTCCAGTTCTGGGCTGTATTAAAAGGAATAGAGCTGTTATTGAGTAAATGTCTGCACCTATCAGTATGCATAACCTAATTTAAAAACAAACAAAACCCACAACATAAAAGGAAAAGCAAACAAATCAACAACAACAATCAACAAAACACCTTCACACTTTTCTTGGAATATTTTTTTTCTAAGTATGTCTCCTAAAGATATCTGTTATCTAGTTTTTCTGTTTATTTTTCTGTTTCTGTAGAAACCCATATAGAGGCCCAGTGGCCACAGCCACTACTGTTACTTACATCTCTGTTTCAGATAGTAATCTGTTACCTAAAAGCATAACGTTTTCAAGGTTCAGAAGGTAGGTAGTGGCAATAGAAAACCCTCAAAACCAGCATAACTACCTGTTAAGGCCGTCACCTCTTATGAATATTCTGCAGGAGGTCATTCTCAGGTAGTACCACTAGCGTTTCCTATGGAGAAACTTGTCTGAGGCTCATGGTTAATGTGCACTGCAGGGGCATGATTACATGCGTTGAGGAGAGGCTCAACTGTCAGTTATCCTGCTGCACTTCGACCAAGGACCCCTTGTAGTGAAGAAATCTCTGCAGCATGTGCCATGACAGCTGATGCTTTGTAGGCAGCCTGATATCAGTCTGATTTCAAATGGCCTATATGTGGCAGTATGGACCCAAAGTATTGGACATAGGGAAACCTATGTTTTATTATTGTCCTATCAAGTACAATCTGGAGACAGCTCTTACAACAGAATACTAAGCAGTGCCTGCTGATCCAACAAAACTCTGCGTGCATTGTAATCCAAAGGTGTAATGCAACAAGAGTAAGCACAAGCTACCTTTCATCAGTTTCAGCTGTAGTTCCAGAGCTTCATCAGAAGAGGTGGAACCATGTGCTCTGGTTGAACTGAAGAGTGACATTATATTCAGTGTTATCAGTACCAGGAACAAGTAAAAATAGTTTGAGTGTGTCTACAAGATGAAATTATGCTCCCAGTTACAAAGAAGACAATTTGAAATAAATAAATAAATAAAAAGATTAACAAGGCAGATGTTATGTTCTCTTGTGAAAGAAGGCATTCAGCTAGAATTTGTTTGTTTGACCATGATGTACACAGAATAGCTGAGATAGATGAGATACTAAATAATCCTTTCTTATTCATTATGTGAGGGTCATTCTATTTTCTGCAGAAACATAGAATACCTTAAACTCTCAGTACCTCATGTGAGGGTCAACATGAAACTGTAAGTCAAGCTTTAACTCTAGCTCCAATGTCCAAGAGGCTTTTTTAATCTCCATACTAAATCATAAGAACCTGAAGATCATTGATTTGACAGAACTTTGTTCCCATATTTGTAGCAGGGTTCCCATATTAATAACATAATAATAATAATAATAATAATAATAATAATAGGAAAAGGATGTTGTTTAGTGTAAGATTAAAATGAAGAGGATGAGGTTCAAGTTATTTTCATAGTTATGGTAACTTTTATCAATTCATATCTCTTTATCCAGAAGAGCTAGAGTTGGAAAAGGATCTATAAACAGAGACCAAATTTTTGTTGGACCAAAACCCCTTTTGCAAACATGAAGTGATTTTCTGTGAATTTTCCAGTCTGTCACCCATCAGTCCTTTGTGCTTGAATGAAGCCCTGTTTCTTTTTATTGACATACAAAATTTGCTGAGTAAGGGCAAAATAATAGGGCATGCAAAAAGGTTTTTTTTTTTTTTTTCCCTCATCCATGGTTTCTCAAGTTGAAATTTGTTATGTTAACAGAGCTAACTGAGCAAAGAAAATAAACCAAAACACCATCCTGTTGCAAGATTGCTGCATAGTTGTTTTGGCCCATACACAGAATAGGTCTTTTTTTTTCTTTTTTTTTTTCTTTTTTGTCTGTGGAAAGCGAGGTGCTGTAATATACTGTGAAATATACTGTACAAGAGAAGGAAAAGAGCTCAGTGACCTTTGGCAACAACCTCCATATCAGAATCTGAATGGAAAGTGTAACACCACTCAGATCTTTGAAATCATCTGGGCAAAACAAACATTGGGAAGAATGTGATATGACAGGAGCTTCTTTCTACAGGAGATGTTCAGAAAAGCTTGGCCCTCACTGCAGATTACACTGAAACTGAATTGAGTTTATTACATCTGCAGCTGAGAACAAAATGAATTAGCAATTATTGGTTCCTTTTCCTTTGTCAGTTACCCAGAATTGGCTTCAACTTTGTAACTTTGAATTATGTTCTTAAAAGGGATAACAGAAATATGCAATGTGCTCCAAGTCTTCCTACACTGCCTTCCACCACCTTGAACTTGGTCCCAATTTGTAGAACTCCATGTGTCAAACCTGGTTGCCAACACTAATCTTCAAGTGCATTAATCTCCACTGCATTGCCAGTAGGAAGCCTTCAAGGTAGCTCTACAAGCACGTAGTCCAAACTCACTGAGCCTTCATAGACTGTCTGTCATAGGCTGACAGTAGTTATAGCTGACTAGCTAGCTGACAGATACACAAGCTAATTTAATAACCAGTTTTGAATAAGGCAAGCTGAACACTGCCTTAAATTAGAAAGCATTTTGTTTGATGATCACGGACACCCATTATATCCCTTTTTGTTTTGGTGAGCCTGGACATGGAATACAGTTTGGGGCCTGATAGTTTGAGAAGAAATTTCTCAAGCAATACTGACTCTCTCTCTCTTCTCCTTCCTTCCCTCTCTCTAATGATATCCGTTAATAAGGGCTAGAATGTGCAGCTTTACTAATTCATATGCATACAGATATACCTACTGATTTTAACGGAAATATATGTACTCCATGAGTGTCTGCTTATTTTTTTTCTTAGACGGAGAAAACTATTAATACTTTTTTTTTTTTTTTTTCCCATGGACTGAGTGATATTACATCTGGAAACTATGACTTGGAAAGACAAAAAAATATTGTTACAGAAAGGCAATGGTTATACAAATACTGTAGCATTCAGAAAGTGGTAAAGTTTGTAATCGTGCTTAATTGCTTACAGATATATTGTTAACAGTCTATTTTGGATCACAAACATACAGAACACTCCAGAGGAAAGAGTATGCAGTTTACAGGGTATTCATGACTGGGTGCCTGTTTAATATAGATATAGACACAATAAGTTTTTCAGTGTTTGAACTGCATAATAAAGATGAAATTGAATGAAATAGAAATAATGGAGAAAGTAGACACCACTGCAACTGGACAGTTATTAATATTACATATAAACAGATACATAATTTTAAATACATTTTAACTTTATTTGCAAATCTAGTTTGGAGGTGTATTCTTTACTACCTGAAAACAGTGATGGAAACAACACCACGGTGTTGTTAACAACTTGGTTCTAATTTTGTTGTGCTAAATCAAGTGATTAAGAGTGGTTCAGCTGATCTGGAAGAAAATAAATGTTGCCTTAAAAAGTTACGTGGAAGTCAGATTTCTATGAATCTATTGGTACTGTGCTTCTCAAGTTTTCAAAAATTATTCCTACAGTGCTTCCTGCCTTTCACCTTCTTTACAGGAGGCACAGCGTTAATGCATCAGCTCCTGCTGAGAGAAGCATTCAATGCCTTGGAATGATATAAGCAATAGGTGTTTTGTAAAAGCTGTTTGGAGTCCATTATTTACTAAGTAAGAGCATATTTAGGTATCAATGGCAATTACTCACTGAAGTTTTTTCTCTTTTAATTAAAACTCAGACTTTAAAACAGTAAATCAAGACAAGATGTCCTCAAGAGGAACACTTTGTCCTTCACATTTCCTAGCAGGCACAGATATTTTCAAGACTCTCCAAACAGTGGGCAGTCTTTTTTCTAATCTGTTAACTTTATGCACTTCAACATCAAGGCACTACATGTGAGCTATAGACAAAATTGATGTCCTGATACTGCAATTACTAGGCTTTTGCATAATTAAAGTTAGACCTGAATATATATATATATAATAAATATAAACATATATATAGTGCATATATATAATTTAAAGATGCTTATTTACCATTTTGAGGTAGTGAAAGTAAACAAATTATCTGTCAATGAATTGTTTAAGTATGACTATAAAATGGAAAAACTCTTTTTAAGGTGTTATGTATAGTTATATATTCAAAGAGTTACAAAATTTCACTCTTTTCCCAATAGAACATAAAGGCTTGGAAAGATTGTTTTGTCATGTAAGTACTTGCATAAAGTTTACTTTATATTCCTATTTTTACACAACATAGGGCTGTGTCATTTCATGTAGTCATATACATATAGCCTGTTTTTTGTTTTTTTTTTTCTTTATGTGTGCCAGCACAAAATCTTCTCTTAATATTGATGTGAAAACCAAACCATTCAGATATCTTATGTAGGCGGGGAGTGTGGCTGGAAACACAAACACACAAAGGTGAGGAAAAAAAGACAATAGTAGTCAAATGGATATATATATAATATTTAAATAATATATATAAATAGTAGCTAAGTGGAAAAAATATATATTATTTTATTCTTGCATTGTCCCCACATTTTAAAGTTAACTGCAGACAATCCCACACAAACATATGAAAATGTGTTCTTATGTAGAAACAGAAATTATTTTTCTATCTTCTTCAGTGAACAAAGACTGTTTCACCTAATCTTTTCATTAAAAAATTATAAGAATCTTTTGGTAAAGTTTTCCTGGAGCCAATGAAAACACCCTTAGATAATCAGCATTCAAGACATTCACTTGGATACTTTGAAGTTCAAGTTTGGTATGAAGATGTTTAAGAAAAGTAGCTGTTAATATATTATGCTTCTTTATTCTTGACTTTTTCATACTTGGGTATTTCTGAAAGTTATGTACGAATACCTAATGAGCTGGAATGAGTTCATTGCTGTTTCTTAATTTTGGTATACACAAAGTCCTAAATTTTCCTCATAAATAATAATTTTGAGCTAATTATTTTCATAGTGGGTTCAGATAATGTATCATTTCAAGCAGTTTACATGTTTTTAAAGTTAAAAAGAAATCAAATTTTGAATTTGTTTATGTAATATAAAATGTGAGGCATAATTTAGATGACAGATATATTTCTCCTTTGTCTCTCAAAGAGTGCTTGAAGTGTCTTCATATGTTGCTGTTTCTTGAAACTACTTGTCAATGAAGTGATAAGGAATAAAACCAGCAGTGTTACACAGATGACAACAAATGCACATTTGGTTTTGATTTACTTCACTATAGAAGCTGGATGAAGGCTGTACAAAATTGCTGAACTATAGTTGCAATTTCCTGAGAAACAGAAGCATGTCTGGTAAGAAGTTCACCTGTGCTAGAAGCACATACTGCTTCTTTCCTACACTAAGAAGACCTAAGAGGATGAAAATGACTTTCAGTGGCGTGACCTCAGATGATCTACTATGAACCTTGTTTGGCTAATAAGCTAACTTCAGAAATAAAGAGCATCTCTGGGAAGATGTTCATGGCTGAAAGATAAAAACAATCCTCATATTTTAGATAAAATTTTAGCTAATACCAAAGATTCTTATTGTATAGACTGCATTATCTTAACCACTAATTAAGGAGCTCGCCGAGGTGAGGATGTTATCTAATTTTTAAAAAGAATTGGATTCACACAATTCACTCTAGCTTGCTGACACTAGACAGAAAGACTTTTTCACAGGTTTTCATTGAAAAGTAGTGGAGAACTTTGTTGTAGCTCACAGGTTGTTGCATCTCCAGATTTTCTAATAATTCAAAGAACTTCTTTGTTCCTCTGTAGTACTCAATTCCCCTCACCATCACCACCCAACACTTGTTTTTCCATTTATATTCCTATCTTATAAATATATATATATATATGTAGCAACTGTTTATCGGACATTCCAGGGCTGAACTATAGTTCCCTTAATTGTTGTAGCGGAAAGATTAGCATATGTATGGACAAGACTGTAGAAATTGAAAGGTATGCCTGTGTTGTGAGTCTTTGGGTATTTTATGTGTTGATATCTCCATAGGGGATCAAAAACAATAAAGAGGATAAACTTTTACTACATTTTTATATCATCCTTATGCTTCAGGGTTTTTACTAGTCACCAGCTCAAGCTAGGAAAGCTATTTTTCTCCCTTTGTGCACAATTTAGTTTAAAAGTGTGTTCTGAAATAGTGAAGATTGTTTAGACTAAAAGCAAGATATGTGGCTGAAGTATTTGTTTATGTTCAGAGTGATATTGAGTCTTTCATCTGAGATATTCTATGTAATAGGTTCATTTCGTCATTTTAAGATTTGTGGTGCACAGTTCAGAAATACTGTACCAAAAACAACAAAGTAAGATGATTATTGTTATGGTGCCTGAGTTTGTGAACAAGGATCAATAATCCTAGCAAGGTCTTCTAGTTTTGCTTTACCAAATCAGACGTAATACTTAATATTGCTTTTGGGTCTGGAGCTGGCACTTTCACTGTTGTGTTGAACACTGAGACATCCTTGTTTTACCATGCCATTTTCCTGCATGAAAATCATAGTTTTATTTTTGATGAAAACCACCAAGGTAAGATTACGTTTGCAATAGGAAACCAATAGACATATACTTCAAATTCTAAATTGATAAACTCCTTTTAAGTCCTTCAGTATGCATATAGCTTAAGGTTGTCTTCTGCCTTGTGGCAGCGCCCTGTGGATCCAATCCCAAGGAAATTCGAAAACTATTTCCTTCTAAATTAACTTTAAGCAATATTGAGAAATGCACCCCCATACAGTTCAAAGGAACTTTGCTTATACTTTGTAGACTGAGTGGAACTGAAATAATCCATTGATTTTAGACATAGCAACAGATAAAAATCAGTTATCAGTTTTCTTCTAGACACAGACCAGAACTGACAACCTTCTCATTTATTTCTTTACAAAAACCATGAAAATATATATATATATATTATTGGGCATAGCTTTCTAGCACAATATGTCTAGAACATGAGTGTGGTTGAAGCTTTTAGTTTAGTATTCATAGTAGATTAGTTTTATGGTTCCTAAAGAGAAACTTATATTGGTGGGTTTACCATGTCAAAAGGACAAACTCCCACTCAGCCACTTGCTCACTCCCCCTTTCTTGACAGGGCAGTGAGGGGAAATAGGATGAGAAGACTCTCCACTTGGGGGTGGAGATAAATACAGGGAGACCACTTACCCATTACAAACAGGCAAAACAGACTCAACTTGGGTAAAGTTAATTTGATTTATCGCCAATTAAAATATTTTTTGGGTGGTGAGAAACAAAGAAATACATTTAAACAACTCCTTTTCTCCTCCTTTTCACAGGTTTGAGTTCAGGAAAATACCTGCTCCACTGTGGTGTTTTGAGGGGCTGCAGGGGTATCTCTGCTTTGGCAGTGGAAGCCACCTCCTCCTCTCCTTCTTAGTTAAAACTTTACTGTTCTTTCTGATGTTTCTCACTCTTTTTTCTTTTTTTTTTTTTTTTTAAGTCAGGCAGTCTGGCTTTTCTTAAATATGTTTCCCTGAGGCACCACCGCCTTGGCTTCTGGGCCCAGCTGTGCTATGCAACGGAACAGTTAGAGGGAGCTGTCTGGAATTGACTGTATCTCTCTGCAGACCTTCCTGGAGCTCCCCACCACTGCTGTCAATGCCTGGACACCTACATCCAATTCATGTAAAACTATACAATTTCATTAAAAAAGGATGTACTAATTTATCCAAGTTAAAACAAACAAACAAAAACCCCAAACTCCTCATGAAAAATGATATTTCTTTCAATGTTTTCTTGTACTATTGATAACGTGAAACATAACCACAATGTGTATTATCTCACAGTACTAGAATTATGTGTTTGTGTAGATGAGAAATTTAGGTCATTAATTAAACAATATTAGGAAATTTGAATTATTTTCTTTCCTTTTCTTCTGAACATCTGTTTTAATTTGACAATTCTTTCTGAAACCTTTACTTGCTCTCAAATGTAAAATATTCTGAGTTCATCACATACAGAAAAGAAACACACAGACAGATAAAGGATCAAACTGTTTTTGTAGGAATTCAGATCATGGTCAGGAAAAAATATACACGTGCTAAAGCTGTTTGTCAGTACAGTAGGCATCAGTGGGAGAAAACAGTTAAAAAAAAAAAAAAAACTTTTTTTCTTTCTTTCCTTTTCCAGAGGAGACACTTCCTAAGGTTACGCAAGATTCCAGCATAAATATGTTGCTCAGGGCTAGCTAACTGGAAGAGCAGTCAGTCAAACTAGGACCTAGATCTGTAAGTGTTAACCATTCACATTAATCTGAACTCGTTGCAGAATTACCCTAGGCTTTGGCAGGTCTGCAGCTACCTCTAAGCACTTTCCGCAAGCCATTCTTCTGAGGGCTAGGTTAGTTATTTGGTTGATAGGTTGCCTTACAGAGACTTCATACAAGAGGATTTGTTATCTCATACTTTTTATCATGCCTCTGGGTTGCATTCCTGAAGACTTGACTTTGACCTCATTACTGTCTGGTTTAATTGTAGTCCTGAATTCCATCCTGTGGTTTGCATGTTTTCAATTTCCTGACGTTGTCTTGGCTACTTGTAATTGACTTTCTCTACATCCTGGTAGAGATAAGCTTCTTTATATTTTCTTGACCTTGCTTTTGCTCAGTTTATAGTACCAGCTGCTGTGTTGACTTCCTAATGTTTCCAGCACCCTTCTACAATGGGTCTTCCACAGAGTAACAGCTATGGGGGGAATGAAAAGATATGACTTGATAAAATTTTGGGTCAAAATTACTCAGCTAAATATTGGTTGTACCTGTTGAAGATTAAAGAACCAGTTGTGGAAATGACAAAATTCTTACAGTTAATTAACCCCAACTGAAACTTGTTCACAATGTTTAGTTTAAGCCCAACTGTGGGGGTGGAAGCTAGAATTACTAGGGTGAAAGTACACTTATACCATGGGGTTTCTCTACATCTCTTGCTGTTTGAAGCAAAGGTTGAGAAACCAAATCAGGCTAATGCTAGAAGCTTGCAAAAAAACTTCCATGCAAACTGTGTAACTGTATGATAGTTGGTAACTCATACATATAAAAAATAATTTTGTATTTTGAAAGAAGTTGTGCTACCTGTGTGAACTATACCCACCAAATTAAGCCAAGATTGGACAGTTTTCAAATCAAGATTGTGAAATGGATCCCAAATCTGAAACACCTTGTAGAAATAAATATCACAGCCTGCTGGACAGCAAATCAGTTATTGTAGTGGTCTTTTCAAATGTTAATTTTCAGAAGAATGTCTCCAATGAATTTGTAGAATTACTCATTTAGCGATTAGGTTTTGTAGACAGAATTTATGTAACTGTGTTTTTGCTCTCCTTATTTCTAACTTAGAACTGTGAAACTTCATTGACACATTAAATTTAGTGTGAGTGCTGTTCAGCTGAAATAATTCCTCTATTTGTAGTATATTTTCACAATTAAATCAAAGGCATTAGGACTGGAGGAACTTATGTTCTTTTGTGCCTTTCTACTCCCTCCAAAAAACATCAAATATTTTTTTCTTAGGCTTAAGCTTAAACAGGGCAAAATATTCCAGGGAAGGAAACAAGTTTTTGCAGTGTTGCTTTCTGATAAATTCATTCCCAGTCAAGAACTAGGAGATCTGGGGAAAAAAAAGAGCTCAGGAAACTCATTCCAAATAAGACTAGGCTATCACAGCTAGAGATTAAGGAAACAAAAATAAACGAATAAATAAAAATGATGTTAAGCACACAATACTGTGCTTAAATAAAAAGGAATGACATCCACAAAATCTCAGGTTCCATACCAGGATTACAGTGCCTTGGAGAAACATCCTTCTTTTGTTATTATTAATATTAAGTAAGTTAAACTATTAAAATAATCTGAAAATGTTAACCTATCAGCATATGATACAAAGCTGGGAGGAGTGGCCGACATGCCAGAAGGCTGTGCTGCCATGCAGTAAGACCTGGACAGGCTGGAGAGATGGGCAGGAACAAACTAAATGAGGTTTAACAAGAGCAAGTATAGAGTTCTGCACCTGGGAAGGAACAACCGGATGTATCAGTACAGGCTGGGGGATGACCTGCTGGACAGGAGTTCTGCGGAAAAGGACATGGGGGTCCTGGTGGACAACAGGTTGACCATGAGCCAGCAGTGTGCCCTCGTGGCCAAGAAGACCAATGGGATCCTGGCGTGCATTAAAAGGAGCGTGGCCAGGAGGTCAAGGGAGGTGACCCTCCCCCTCTCCTCTGCCCTGGTCAGGCCTCACCTGGAGTACTGTGTCCAGTTCTGGGCTCCCCGGTACAAAAAAGACAGGGATCTCCTGGAAAGAGTCCAGTGGAGGGCCACAAAGATGATACGGGGCCTGGACCATCTTCCCTGTGAGGAAAGTCTGAGAGACCTGGGTCTGTTCAGCCTGGAGAAGAGAAGACTGAGATGGGATCTTATCAGTGTTTAAAAATATCTTGTGTGTGGGAGACAGAGGGATTTGGCCAACCTGTTCTCAGTGGTTTGTGGGGATAGCACAAGGGGCAATGGCCACAAAATGGAGCACAGGAAGTTCTGCACCAACATGTGAAAAGAATTTCTTCACGGTGAGGGTGGTGGAGCACTGGAACAGGCTGCCCAGGGAGGTTGTGGAGTCTCCTTCTCTGGAGACATTCAAGGCCTGTCTGGATGCCTACCTGGGCAACCTGCTTTAGAGAACCTACTTTGGCAGGGGGGTTGGACCTGATGATTTCCTGAGGTCCCTTCCAACCCCTACAATTCTGTGATCTGCTGGATAACTAAATGTGGGCTAATTTGGAGTTAAACTGTTTCTCATACATTTACTCTTGGAAAGATCTGACTACTTCTTGCAAGTTTTCTAATGTTTTTGTTTGTTTGTTTTCCTAATAATTTATAGTTTACTAGTGTCTCTAAAGTTATACTGGAAGTAAAAAAAAAAAAAAAAAAACTGTCTGGATTTTTTACTTATTTTTTTATTACTCCTCTTATCATCTTGCCCTTATTTTTCAGCTACCCTTTCTTCTCATTAATCTTGACGAAACTCTTACAAAGACATCTTAAATCCAGAGTGGAATTTCTAGTTCATTCACATTCAACTTGTGGCAGTAATCATGCTATTCCTTGCTTATTCTCACTATAAAGATAAGTGACTAAAACCTGCCTATGTTCAGGCTTCATCATCTTGGGATAATTCACTCTAGAATTAATGTGTTAAGTGAATGTGTAGAATTCTAATATGTAGAATTAAAGTGTTAATTCACTTAGATTTTGAAGCAGATCTGATTATTATCCAAGTCTTTTTATGTGCTAAAAATGACCAAATTAGGTTGTGATTCAACATGCTGGATTAAAATTAAATTTTCAGGCTTCAGTAATACCAGCTTCTAAGGATGACTTTGTGCAGTTCTTCAGCATTCAGAGTAGATGAAACAGTGCTGAAAGGTTTTGGCAATAATTGGTTGGAATGGAGTATCAGATTTGTTTTGTTGCCAGCTATTTAGGGTGATTTTAGGTAGGATTTAAGTTTTCATGGAATTTAGAAGAATTTGGATTTTTCATGTTACAAATTCTATTCTGTGATTTATATGGTATTTTAAAATGAGAGTAAATGTTAATCTGGACTATCTGTTGCTGAGCTAATTCTTTGTTGTTGTTGTTGTTTATTTTCTATGGTAGTGTTCAATGCTTCCTGCTATTTATTCAGCATCACTAAATTAACCTCTAGGAACATCGAGATTAGCTAGATTAAGAATGACTGGTTTGTGGAGGTGAGAAGTAGCTTTGTGCTCAACTATGAATTAACTAAGGGTTTCATTTATAAACCAATTAATCACAATTTAGACAAATTTCCTGCGGCTTTGTTTTAAGAAGAATTAGAGAATGAATTTTTATTCTGTTGCTGTGCATTGCTACCATTTATTTGTTTATTTTGCCCATTTTAGGAACTGCCTCAGTCCAGGATCTGAGATGGTTGTAAGAGGATGCAATTATAGTACATCCCTGAAGATCAGGATTGATAAGCCACTTGTGTTTAAGATGCCCTTGATTTTAGTGTTATGCTGACTGGGATTACTTGTTCTTCCTACTTCTTTGCTAAAGATGTTCTCTGTAGTGCACTTTCAAGTGCCATAATTGTTTGTGTTTCGTATATTCACTTTTAAAAGGATCCTATGGTACAACTGCCAAAGTCAGGAAACGTAAACACAGAACAGGCCAGGAACACTGGGATCTGCAGTGAATTGAAAGACAAGTATTAGATGTAGTGGCTCTTTCTAGTCCATAAACTCCACAGGAAATAGGATCTGCTGCCTTAAGAGAAATCTAAGTTTTGCCCAGAAGGCAATTAATACAACCCAGGGAGATTCTGCCTCCTCCTGAAGTAGTTTATAACCAATCAGATGATAACAGGTCTCTTCCACTGGTGTCAACCTCCAGTTCTAAGAACTATTAAAGAATGTCTTTGTATTTAGTTAGGGCAGAGAAATACTGCTTTGTAATAAGAGCCAGTGACTTATCCACACAGAACAAAGATTCAGCTATGAATTGTGCGTATGTTCAGAACTAGGCTAACAAAATAGCAGTCCATGTGAAGATACATCTAACTTCAACAGGAGCTTTGATTTTACCTCCAAATAGTCAGAATGCCACCTGATTATGGAAAAAAAAAAAAAAAAAAAAAAAAGTAAAAAGTCTGACTATAATTTTAGTTGCAATAGAAATGTTTTGAAAACACAGTATTTAGGATGGGTACCAAACACAAAGTACTCACAGTACACAGGACCCTATGGCCAAGAGGATTGACAGAGAATGTAAGAATCAGAACCTTAGAACTGAAAACTTGCAATGTTTGGCTACAGGAAACAGCTTTGCCTACAATCTTTAGTGGAACTGCATGCAAGAGGAAGATTGCTAAGATCTAGGTTACGAAACCAACTGGGCAGCAGCCTAGATTCATGAGAACATCAGGAAAAACTCAGGTAGCTCTTGCCATAGTTAGGTTAACCATGCCCCACATCTGAGTTATTGTCATTTTAGCAGGTTAAATATTAAAAAAAAGTCTGACTCATAGTTTAGGGGAGTATTAAGAAAATCTTAAATATCTTTTCAACAAAAGGTGGAAATGTATAGTAGAAAAAAAAGCAAGGTGGATAAATGAGTATCGAATTGCCTACATTTGCCCTTTACGGAGGGAAAATTTTTACTAAGCTCTGACATGCACTTTTGAACAGATATGTTGCTATGCATCTGAGTCTTTTGTAACTTAGCACAATCATGGAACTTGGTATTTTTTTTTTCTCCAGATTTCAAAATATTAACTTCAGTAAAGATGTTTTTCATGCTGTAAAGATGTTTTCAAAATATTATGTGGAAAACCAAGTCATCGACCTGGATTTCATCCTGCTTTCACTTACACTAGAAAAAAAAGCTATGAAACTGACATTTAAGAGGTGTTAGATTTGGTATTTCAGATGCCTGCCCAAAGGAAACTGAAACACTAAATCTTCTCAGACCTTACCCATCCTTAGTAAGTGAGGATTTTAAAAACTCTAACATCTGTTTGATATAATGCTGTAATATTTGCCTGAAGCCTTGCCATGATTTAATTTAGAAGTATTCTCATATAATTCTAATGCAGAAATTATAGTTCAGTCAATGAGTGTTTCCAGCAATCTTGTTAGGAAAAAGAGTGTCCTGTACCATTTCATTTCTTGTCAACATCAAGAAAAAAAATGGATATTGATTACTTCTCTGGTGTTTTCTACACATGTATTAACAAATTTCCATTCTGGTCTAGATTGTGAAAATGAAGTGTTTGCACCTTGTGCTGTAAGTGTGAATATCTTCATGATGTAAACAGAAGGGTAAATCTGAAAATAAATAAATAAATAAATCTGGAGTATAATATTTTGCATGAGATCATAGAGACATATTTTAGTTCTTGTATTAAAAGCACTATATTGTACTGTTCTGGATGAGACTGTCTTAGCCTTTTGCAATATTTTTTTACAGAAAGAAGAATTATTTAGATATCTTTTATTCCTATAGAAAGGAAAAAGGTCATGGAATCAAAATGTTAGCTCTTGCTCTAATGTTCATTTACAATGTGGATGGTCTTTAAAGCTACAACTCAACAAAACCTGGAACCCATTTTTCTTACTTTAAATAAAGTTATTAGTATGTAATAAGAATAAAAGTAATTTTTCATTAAAAATTATAATGAAAGTGTTAAAAGGTATCAACTATTATTGGGAGGACAATTGTTTTGATTGGCACGAAGGAGACAGAACCTTGTGACGAGGAAAAAAACTAAAAGCTCCATGAACCAGTACAAACAGAGATTAAAATCAAGCTATTATAGCTGAGGTATGTAACAGATTGAAATGCTACACAAATTGGACACAAGGGGGAATTCATAGGTAAACTTTTGACAGGAGTATAGCCTGAAATGTTGTCCCACACCCTTTCCCCCCAGAAAAATAAATAAATAACTTTAGGAATCACAGTGATACTTCAGCACCTTATACCTAGAGCTGAACTTTGATAGAGAGGATAGTCGACACCTTCATCAGAGGTACAGATTAGAAACTGTACTCATAAGGGTTTTGGTGGTTTGGTTTTTTTTAGTTTGTTTGTTTCAGTGATACAGGAAATGTTAGAGGTGTGTGGAAAAGTTTCAAGCTGACTGACAGGAAATAAGAGTGACTACAGAATCTGAAGGGATAGGGAAAAGACTATGCATGACACCCTGTAGCTCTAAAGTAACAGGGTGAACCTAACTGAAGAAAGACTGTAAACATTTTGCTTAGATGTTTTCTTTCTCCTACCTAATTTGTTTTATCAAGTTCTAAATAGTGAAAATGTATTAACCCCTTATCTGCCTTCAATGTTGGAAATAAATCAATTACTTGCACAGAATTCCTTTTTATGTGGATTTGTTGAGAGGGAGAGGTGGGAGCTGGGTAGCTGCAGATTATATCTGGAGGTTAAAGTTGAGACTTAGTGGCCCTTTTAGCTGCATGTGTCAATGGGAAAAGTGTTCATACCTGTACTGGTTTGCTTACAGATTTACAAGATCTGAAGATGAACCAGAGTGTATTCCTTGCAATTGGAAGAAAAAACAGTACATTTTTTGTAGTATAAAGGATCCTTTGGTTTTCATTATATAAAGCATTCTTGATTTTGCATATCGTTTATTTCATACTTTTTTGTTCTCTTTAATTTTGTCATAGCTGAATTATCTCCCAATGTTTCTGTGCCAAAAGAATGACAATAATATAATTACACCATCCTAAAGAAATGTAATTAATAAGGTCCTCTGAGCTGCAACGTCATTGGTAATGGAATGTGTATAATAAATCAAAAAAGAACTGGGTGCCAGTACATGATTTCAACATTTACATCTCGCTTTCTTGTATAGCAATAGACTCTTGTTTCCTAAGTGTCTTAAATTATATCTCAACTGTTGTGTTTATGTAGTAAAACACACACACATACAAAAGTTGAGACAGCATTCTGAGAAAACATGCATCTCACAGGACAAACGAGATGAACAATGTCAGAGAAACCTAAGCAGTAAACAGGAAATCAGATCTAGAGGGGATGTGAAGGTGCTTCTTCTCACTATTTAAAATTATACACCACATGTAAAGCAGTTGCAAATATCTTTATTTGAAGCAAATATACTAAAAAAAAAAAAAAGGAGAAAAATATTTTCTTTTTTTTTCTCCACTGTAGTATAGACTTAAATTACTTTGGAACCAGTTATTACTGTGTAGCTCTACCAGGTGGATATGGAAATTAACTGGAGACTTCAGTAGGAGCTGTAATAAGGTTAAGCTGGTACGCTGGCTAAAGGGAACAGGAGAAGAATTTTTCTCCCATGTCCCAGTGAAATTATGTACTATTTATACCTAGCTTCTCTAGGTAAGACCTGGGATATGGCTTTGTCTCCTGTCAGCGATAAAAATCTTGAGATTTGCACTAAAAAAGGAACTGAAAATATGGTTTGCCAATGCTATTGAAATTCAGAGTGGGCATTCTGTAATATTAATAGGTACAACCCATCCTCAAATCAGCTCTTTCAATTTTTCAGTATTTTGATTACTGTGAAGAAAAGCATGCGTGCATGCACACACACACCAAAAAAAAAATAATAAAATAAAACAAACAAACAAACAAACAAAAACAACTTTGCAAGCCTTCGAAGATCAAAAAGGAAAAACAATGAGGACTCTGAAACAGCAAAGACTGTTTCTTCTAGAGAAAACAGACATGGCAAAGCTTATGCAGGAAATACACTATATAGTGTCAATGTTAGTGTTAGAGCTCATATTTACTTTTCAGGTCAATTTTTTCTGCAAAGATACATCATAAAAAAGTTATGATGAAACTCGGAGGAGTGTAATTTATTTATGTATTGACTTCTGTGGCTTCTTTTTTTGTGCTGTCCTCCCCCCTGGCCCAGGGTGTGCGCGCACGCGCGCACATATACACACAGACACACACAGAGACAGATACACACACACTCCTCCCGACTTCTGGTTTATGAGTTGTTTCTGCAGGAATATGGAACTGGGTGTAAAGAAGCAAGTATCTTAACCTGGGGATTGGGTTAACTGTCTTCTGGATGAGTTGCTGGGGTTGTTCCACATGAGCACAGGAAAGATGAATTAAAGGTTGAACTAGAAAGAACATGTCTCTTGAGACCTGTGTGGAACCTGTATATGAACCAGTGACTCAGGGAGCCCTTCTGAAAATGTAAAAAGTAAATGAAAATAAAATGCATGAAAGAGATGTATTAATTTAAGAGATGCCATAGAATATGAGAGTTATCTAGCATCCCCAAGTTAAACAGACTTTTGAGAATTAAGTATATGTATCAAATATTTTTATAAAATAGAAAGAAATGGCTGATATTCATATCCATATATTCATATATTCATAGTATTCATAGTATGCTCACTAATGAGAAATGCAGCCAAGGCTATGGTCAAATGCTCAGTGGTTACTGTACTTGGAGAACTCTGGACCATCAAAATAAAAATTCTTGTGAGTGACATTGCCTGAAAAAGGGTTTGAGATCAATTCTGTACCCGAAAAATAAAACAAGTTGGATATAGCTTTTGAATAACAGATTCTTTC
The DNA here is from genome assembly GCF_964211835.1 of Anser anser. NCBI lineage: Eukaryota > Metazoa > Chordata > Aves > Anseriformes > Anatidae > Anser > Anser anser. The sequence goes on from NC_139721.1 coordinate 71,643,923, forward strand.
ACTACTCTTGCTGATTTATTTTTTTGCTGGCTCTCTTAAAGTAATTGTAATGAATTAGAAGAACATACAATTAGTTTATCGGATTTTTAGGAAATATGCAATCAAAACTGTAAAAACAAAATCATATAGTACAAAACACTTGCCGAGGCGACCGGCTCCGGGGCAGACGCGTGCTGCAGCGGAGCGCGGGATCGGGACAGGCAGGGCTATTTTTCGGGCATCGAGCCTACGTGAGGGAGCCGCCAGGCACCGGCAGCCCTCGTGAGGGAGGCTGACGAGGCGTAGGCGGGGCCAGCAGCGTCAGCGTCAGCTCCTCCCCCCGGCCGTTCAAAGGCAGCCCTTAGGGAGCGCGAGCGACCAGGAGCGCGGCGAACAGGGCCGGCAAACAGGGAGTGACGCGGTGGGAGTGACGCGGCAGTTAGCGAGGCAGTGAGCGCGGGCAGGGCGGGCAGGCAGGGCGGGCAGGCAGGGCGGAGCGCTCACACCCGCCCATAGGGACAACTCCTCTAACGACACTCTCCCGTCAGCTGGGCTGCGATGGTCTCCACCAGGCACGGTGCTTTCTCTAGGAAGTCAGTGCACACCCAGACCGACTGCCCGTCCAAACATGCGGCAGTTCAGGTCTCCGGATGCGGGGAGTGTCTGAGCCTCTTGCTGCCATCGGCGGGGGGCAGAGAGACTGCTTGCGTGAGGTGCGAGCAGGTGGACGACCTGGTCCGCATGGTGGCAGAGCTCAAGGAGGAGGTGCAGAGGCTGAGGGATATCAGGGAGTGCGAGCGGGAGATAGACTGGTGGAGCGACTCCCTGCAGGACCGGAGGGAGAGGGACCAGGGTGAGACGCCCCAAAGGGGGGTGGACCCCCTGCCCTGTTGCCATCGGGCAGAGGGAGGGGACCTGCGAGTTGAGGAGGAATGGAGGCAGGTCCCTGCTCGACCTCGCAGGAGATGCCCTCCCCTTCCGGCGCCGCCTTCCCAGGTGCCCTTGAACAATAGGTTTGAGGCCCTGGAGCTGGAGAGACCGGTGGGTGAGGATGAGGTAGGAAGCCTACCCGGGAGGATGCCTGAGGTGAGGAAGTTGACTCCACGCCTCAGGACTGCCTCCACCAAGAAAGAAAGAAGGGTGATTGTTGTGGGCGACTCCCTCCTCAGGGGAACGGAGGGCCCTATTTGTCGGCCTGACCCCACACATAGGGAAGTCTGCTGCCTCCCTGGGGCCAGGGTCAGAGACGTTACCAGGAAGCTTCCAAACCTGGTTCGCCCCTCTGACTATTACCCGCTTTTGATAGTCCAGGCTGGCAGCGATGATGTTGAAAAGAGAAGCCTCAGGGCCATCAAACAGGACTATAGGGGGCTGGGACGATTGGTGGAGGGAGCGGGAGTGCAGGTGGTGTTCTCGTCCATCCCTACGGGGGAAGGGAGAGGCACGGAGAGGACATGGAAAGCTCATGTGGTTAATAGGTGGCTCAGAGGCTGGTGCCAGCATAGAAATTTTGGGTTTTTTCACCATGGGGAGCTTTACTCGGCACCCGGCCTGATGGCCCCAGATGGGTCTCTATCTCCAAGGGGAAAACGGATCCTAGGCCAGGAGCTGGCGGGGCTCATAGAGAGAGCTTTAAACTAGGTAAGAAGGGGGACGGGGCTCAAACAAGGCTTGTCGGAGCTGTGCCGGGGGAAACAATGGCTAGGCCGGGGAAGAAGGCGATGGCCCAGCTGAAGTGCATCTACACTAATGCACGCAGCATGGGTAACAAACAGGAGGAGCTGGAAGCCATTGTGCAGCAGGCAGGCTACGACTTGGTTGCCATCACGGAGACGTGGTGGGACCGCTCCCACGACTGGAGTGCTGCAATGCCTGGCTATCGGCTCTTCAGGAGGGACAGGCAGCACAGAAGGGGAGGTGGCGTGGCTCTCTACATTAGAGAATCTTTCGATGTTGTAGAACTCCAGGCTGGGAATGATAAGGTTGAATCCCTGTGGGTTAGGATCCGCGGGAAGGCCGGCAAGGCTAGCATCCTGGTGGGGGTCTGTTATAGACCGCCGAACCAGGATGAGGAGACGGATGAGGAGTTTTATAGGCAACTGACAGAAGTTGCAAAATCGTCGGCGCTTGTCCTCGTGGGGGACTTCAACTTCCCGGACATATCCTGGAAACACAACACGGCACAGAGAAAGCAGTCTAGGAGGTTTCTGGAGAGCGTGGGAGATAGCTTCCTGACGCAGCTGGTCAGTGAACCTACCAGGGGTGGTGCCCCGCTAGACCTTCTCTTCACAAACAGAGAAGGACTGGTGGGAGATGTGGTGGTCGGAAGCTGTCTGGGGCAGAGTGACCACGAAATGGTAGAGTTCTCTATTCTTGGCGAGGCCAGGAAGGGGACCAGTAAAACTGCTGTCTTGGACTTCCGGAGGGCTGACTTTGAGCTGCTCAGGACGCTGGTTGGCCGAGTCCCTTGGGAGGCGGTTCTGAAGGGCAGAGGAGTCCAGGAAGGCTGGGCGCTCCTCAAGAAGGAAATCGTGATGGCACAGGAGCGGTCCGTCCCCACGTGCCCAAAGATGAGCCGGCGTGGAAGAAGACCGGCCTGGCTCAACAGAGAGTTGCGGCTGGAGCTTAGCAGAAAAAAGAGGGTTTATAATCTTTGGAAAAAAGGGCGGGCCACTGAGGAGGACTACAAGGATGTAGCGAGGCTGTGCAGGGAGAAAATTAGAAAGGCCAAAGCTCATCTGGAGCTCAACCTGGCTACTGCCGTTAAAGACAACAAAAAATCCTTTTACAAATACATCAACGCGAAACGGAGGACTAGGGAGAATCTCCATCCTTTACTGGATGCGAGGGGAAACCTAGTTACTAAGGATGAGGAAAAGGCTGAGGTGCTTAATGCCGCCTTTGCCTCAGTCTTTAGCGGCAATACCGGTTGTTCTCCGGACACCCAGTGCCCTGAGCTGGTGGAAGGGGATGGGGAGCTGGATGTGGCCTTCGCTATCCATGAGGAAATGGTTGGCGACCTGCTACGGAGCTTGGATGTGCGCAAGTCGATGGGGCCGGATGGGATCCACCCGAGGGTACTGAGAGAACTGGCGGAGGAGCTGGCCGAGCCGCTTTCCATCATTTATCGGCAGTCCTGGCTATCGGGGGAGGTCCCGGTTGACTGGCGGCTAGCCAATGTGACGCCTATCTATAAGAAGGGCCGCAGGGCAGACCCGGGGAACTATAGGCCTGTCAGTTTGACCTCAGTGCCGGGGAAGCTCATGGAGCAGATTATCTTGAGGGTCATCACGCAGCACTTGCAGGGCAAGCAGGCGATCAGGCCCAGTCAGCATGGGTTTATGAAAGGCAGGTCCTGCTTGACGAACCTGATCTCCTTCTATGACCAAGTGACGCGCTTGGTGGATGAGGGAAAGGCTGTGGACGTGGTCTACCTTGACCTCAGTAAGGCTTTTGACACCGTTCCCCACAACATTCTCCTCAAGAAACTGGCTGCTCGGGGCTTGGACTGGCGTACGCTTCGCTGGGTTAGAAACTGGCTGGATGGCCGGGCCCAGAGAGTTGTGGTGAATGGAGTCAAATCTGGCTGGAGGCCGGTCACTAGTGGAGTCCCCCAGGGCTCGGTACTGGGGCCGGTCCTCTTTAATATCTTTATTGATGATCTGGATGAGGGCGTCCAGTGCACCCTCAGTAAGTTTGCAGATGACACCAAGCTAAGTGCGTGTGTCGATCTGCTCGAGGGCAGGAAGGCTCTGCAGGAGGATCTGCATAGGCTGGAGCGATGGGCTGAGGTCAACTGCATGAAGTTCAACAAGGCCAAGTGCCGGGTCCTGCACCTGGGCTGCAACAACCCCAAGCAGAGCTACAGGCTGGGAGATGAGTGGCTGGAAAGCTGCCTGGCCGAGAAGGACCTGGGAGTATTGGTGGATAGTCGGCTGAATATGAGCCAGCAGTGTGCCCAGGTGGCCAAGAAGGCCAACGGCATCCTGGCCTGTATAAGAAGCAGTGTGGCCAGCAGGTCGAGGGAAGTGATTGTGCCCCTGTACTCGGCTCTGGTGAGGCCGCACCTCGAGTACTGTGTTCAGTTTTGGGCCCCTCGCTACAGGAAGGACATGGACGTGCTCGAGCGAGTCCAGAGAAGGGCGACCAAGCTGGTGAGGGGTCTGGAGAACAAGTCTTACGAGGAGCGGCTGAGGGAGCTGGGCTTGTTCAGCCTGGAGAAGAGGAGGCTCAGGGGCGACCTCATCGCTCTCTACAGTTACCTGAAAGGAGGCTGTAGAGAGGTGGGGGTTGGTCTATTCTCCCACATGCCTGGTGACAGGACGAGGGGGAATGGGCTAAAGTTGCGACAGGGGAGTTTTAGGTTGGATGTTAGGAAGTACTTCTTTACCGAAAGGGTTATTAAGCATTGGAACGGGCTGCCCAGGGAGGTGGTGGAGTCACCATCCCTGGAGGTCTTTAAAAGACGTTTAGATGTAGAGCTTGGGGATATGGTTTAGTGGAGTACTTAGTGTTAGGTCGGAGGTTGGACTCGATGATCTTGAGGTCTCTTCCAACCTAGAAAAATCTGTGAATCTGTGAAAAGGCCATATTTTTCTTCCTCCTCCCCCTTCCTTCTTGATGTCAGTTATGCACCAATCTCCCTTGTTGCCAGCTGGAATGTTTCAATTATTTTTTCTAACTTTATGTTGAAGTGTTAACATACACCTGTTGAAATATTTATAAAGTTACTGGAACAAACTTACATTTATATAAGAGATGAGCAAAACATGTGCACAACAAATGTGTCAAGTGTGTGGAGACACGCACAGAGCAAACTACACTGAAAAACAAACAAACAAAAAAACCCACCCTATGTTGCATCTGATATATCTACACAGAGTAGACAACCTGATTTTCTATTGTAGATAACAGTGATTAATACATTAAATTCCTAGGAAATAAATCATACAGTCTCATATAAAACTGAAATGATGTATAAAGTGAAAATCACATGGAGTCCTCAGGTGCAAAATGATGACAATGCTGAAGTCCTCTTTCTTCTCAATGGAACAGGTACTGCTAGCATAAGATTCAGCATTCATTCAAGAACTTAATTCAGGTCGCAACAAGAGAAGTAAGGGAGATGGGGCAGCAGATTATGTGAATTTAATTTGTAACAGTTGGTTTGGGTCTCTGTCTAAGGTGTAGAAGAGTCAATATTTTTCTTGAAAGTTTGTAGATGTGAAGCAAAGGGGAATGTTTTGCCTTGTTTGTGAAGCCAAATACTGGAACAACTTTTGGAGCATATATTATTTCTTGTTATAATGAAAGGAATTTGACCTGTAGGGATCCGAGAATTTCAGTTAAAGTCATTCTGTAAACCTCATTTAACTTGTGAAAATAACTAGATGGAGTCTGGAACAAGTAAATAAAAGCAGGCAAATAAATGAAAGCTGTCTTTTATACTGCCTTGCAGTGTTTAATATATTGCTTCACTACAGTTATTCTGAACAGGAAGTGCCACCTAGTAAAAACTGTGAAAAACCTGCTTTCTCTTTTGATTTCTGGCCACTGTTGAGTGTCTAAAGGGAAGCTAACTTTTCTAGTTATCACTCTACTATATATTGGAAACATCCTCTCTGATTTCTGTGTGGTATAAAGATCACCTGCAGTTACAGAATAAAACAAACTAGAAGCAACAAATAATCTGAGTTCCGTATCCTGAGAGAATTCTAAGTGAGCAAGATACAAGTTAGTTGCAAGTTTCAGGTGTATTTACAGCCAAAGTTTTGGTTAACTCTTATTGAGTGTGTACATCTGATGACAGTGTACAGAAGCTTGAGGAGAGCATGGCTACTCCTAAGGTTCTTACAGTAAGCAGCTTAGAATTTCAAAGAGAAAGTTTGTAGGAGCTAGGTTCTGTTAATCCTCTCCCACGGTGTTGCTTCAGACAAGTGTGCTGAGAAAAGGACTCATGATTCATTCACTCTTAACTCTTCAAAAGTGTTCTTTCCTCCATGCCACAGTTCATTCAAGACTCTCACTTAGAGGGTAGTTTTGCAATAGTCTGAGAACATGCTTTTTATAAGAAAAAAAGTAATTGACACAATGGGTGTAATAATTTTTTTAGCTTAAACCCAGGGGCAAACTTGAAGGGAGGCAGGTGGTTTTGGAAGGTGTGAGGTAGCTTGACTGTAAAGTGATATCTTCACTTAGTCTAATTTTCCTTTTTCATAGTCAGTGTTGGATTCTGGATAGTAAAGTTTAACAATTTGTCAGCTGAACTTTGAAGAGACCTTTTCTTTACAGTTTTGCTTACAATGGGCAAATCAAATATAATATAACTTTTTCTATGTTTATGAGTATATGACCATGTTACCTAATAGATACATTTAAAGTTTGATTGAAAATTGAGGGTTTGATAATCTCATTGAAGTGAGAAGGGCTATAGAATGGAAGACGCAGAATATTGTTGTCCTTGTATTAGCAGAAGTCTTTGAAGGAACAAATATAATGATACAAACTAGATTATGTTGCTTGGTAGTTAAGAAAATACCTTGTTTTCGAATAGCTGATCAGGTGCCCAGTAGATATAAGAAAGCTTGAGTTATCCAGCTACTCAAAATAATACAAGTTCTCTCTTGGTACAGACTTGTTTTCATCATTTACCTGAGAAGAACTGTGATTTATTATTTATCGGGAACCAATTTATACATTTACTACAATCATGAGGTTTTGATTTGTTGCCGACAGACCTGAGAAAAAGACAGATAATCTATGGTTTTCACATGAGTTCACATGGTACTAAAATGAGTTAGAGAAAGAGAAATAGAAAGAAAGAAAAAAGCCCAGCTAATAGACAAAAATGAAAAAGAAGCCATAATATCTCCGGTTCATCAGTTGCTTAATTTGACTATTATTACAGTAACAAAGTATTTTTTTTCCCTTTCTTGAGACTGAAAATTCAATCTGCTGGTATCTTTATTATTCAAAAAGCTTTGTTTTTGTAGTTTTTGTTTAAAAAATATACAAAAAAAAAAAACCATCAAACTGTATAATTTCATGATCAATAGAAGGTATTTGAACCTTCACCATAGATTACCAGGGTAGACTTTAAAGACTTGAGTAGAAGAAAGATTGATAAAATGTTGTAGGTGCAAGTGGTTTAGTAGCATTATTTCATGTTTAACAGATATTCGCTTATTTTTCAGATTAGAATTACCTTATGCAAATAATAATCTTGTACTGATCTGAAGAAAAATAAATCCAAGTATCTTGATGATTTAGGTTATAGGACTATTGTGACATAAAATAAATTTTAATTTTGAGGACAAAGAATTCAAAGTAAAATTGTTAGTTTCAAAAGTTTCTTTCTGGCTTCCAATTTCAAATGCACAAACATGTTATTGTAATTAAGAATAATTTTCAGTGCATTTTTTGTGGCATTAGGTACCTACAGTTGCATGTTATTCAAGTTTTAAGTACAAAAAATGGACATTAAGAGAACTTACTCAAATACATTTTTAAAATAATGTTTTTAATATATTGTATCTGCACTCTAATGTACATAACGTAATGAATTAGAATTACTCTCTAGTATAAAGTCATACAATTTAGAAAAAAAATATAGGCCATATTTACAAAATGCAAGTTGGAATGTTTAAAAAACACCAGCTCACCAGAGCTTGAAGACAATCAGATATTAATTTAAAAATATTAGTTTACACTACGAAATCATTACTTCAAAAATCTAATACAATTCCTAGCTACCAATACTGAGCGAGAAAGTTAAGTTTTCTCTTTATCCTGACTGTGGTTGTTAGGAAAATACTTACAATTTTGGTGTCTATGCACAAATAAAGGCGTTGAAGACCTAGAAGGTACACAGAAGAAGCTTGAGTTAAAAGCACAAATTTGTTATTAAAGACTCAGGGAATTCAAACCATGTTTTGTTTTGTTTAGTTTTTTTTTTTTTTTTTTTTTTCAGAGAGCTATTGTTTTCAAAGATCAGTCAGTTAGTTCAGAGGAAACAGAAAAAGTTAGTTTTTAGATAGCTGGTAAATATAATATGATCTTATGTTTCAAATACATGAGGTTGATGTAAAATATAAACTTGATGAAACATATTTTAATTATGGATCATTAATTAAGAATCATTCCGGTAGATCCTCCATCACTGGAATTCTTGAATTAAAACTGGGATGTTTTTCTGTTACATGGTGTTTAGTTCAAAGAAGAATTACCACAGTTTCATTTCCTTTAGAGAAGCACTAGTGTATACTTGTGTACTAAAACAATATTAACATTTTGTTACAATTATCTAAAATTAAAAACATTTCATTGAAATACTGAAAACACTGAAATAGGTCCAGGGATTATTGAGTCCAATTAGGCTTAAATATATTCATATAAATATTTATAGTGAATCTTGTTGGTTTTAATCTGCGTGAGTTTCTTGTACTATGTTGTCCTGGACAGCTTTCATAGATTCTACGCTCTTGATAAGAACCACAAGAAAAATAGAAAAAAAAGAAAGCAATAAAGGTTTATTGTGTCAGCATTTAAAATCTTTATAAAATTTTATAGAAGCAAAAGAGACTGGTGTTCCTTTGCCTAGAAGGAAGCTCTACATACAGATAGAAGTCACATGTTTATTTAGTCATTACATCCGCTTTCACACTTAAGTGTAAAAATATCTCTAAACACAGACGCAGAACAAAGCATTTACCTAGACCCTTCTATGTTAAAAGCTCTATTAGAGTGCTTCTCAAGTGCTTTCTTAAGAAGAAAAATTATGAAAGAGCCTTCTTATATATATATATGTGTGTGTGTGTGTGTGTGTGTGTGTGTGTGTGTACTGCTGGGTCTTATGAATAAATTTATTTGAGTGGATTATTTTGCAAAACTGACCTATTTTCAAGGACCAGTTATCACAGTGAGAAAGGCTATAAGAAGTAACAATAATAATATCTCTACAGGCATGATAAATGTATCTGTGATTGGACCAATTGTGATTTCATGGTCTGAAGCACTATGAATTTGTCAGTTCTGTTCAATTGTTTCCAGCACAGTGACACCATCATATTGTTCATGGAAAAAAAAAAAAAAAAAAAAAAAAAAAGTTTTAAATTAGATTGTGTACTGACTCCAGGCAATTGGTTCTTGTCCAGAATAATTTTCCTATCTGTTGATAGATTCTTGCTGTAATATTCACAACTCATTTGTGGCTAGTCACAGCCCATTAACCATCTGTCCCTCTATTAAGCAAGTTTCTTTTTATAATGTAAGTATTTAATTTTAATAAACTTTATCTGCTAAGCATTTATCTTACACGTAATAAGGAATGGTTTCAAACATACTCACTGGGCCATATAAAAGTAATATTTTCTGAAGGACTCCCTTAGATATAAAAGGGAAATACATTATTATGATAGTTAGAAAATTAGAAAGTATTTAACATACACATTATTGTAAATAAATACTATTTCTTTAAAGTGTAATATACAAACATATAAAGCTTTTTGTTCATATTTGCCTGATTTAACAATACATGAATAGAAAGTGAGCTTTGGAGAGTAGGTTGGTTTTATAGATTACATTGTGCAACAAAGTTAAGATCTGCAAACAGCAATATTTATGAAACATTTTAGGTATGGAGAATAGATATCTAGTGTGTTTTTAAAAATCCATTTACCTGTCTTGCTTGTTTAAGATGATTTGGCGAACATAATGAATAAAATACCAATCAACATGCATGAAATTATATCCGTGAATTTTCAAAAACATTGCAGTCTCAAGAGGAAAAAAATAACAGAATTAAGATTGCCAGAATCACCTTAACTTTCAAAATGTACACATGTGCATTATGATAATCTTTAATTATCTAATTATAATTTATTTATGACAAACTTCTGAGTGAGACAGAACTCCCACAGAAATTCAGATATGTGCCTACCTCTAAGA
>NC_139721.1:71654046-71800266 GCF_964211835.1 Anser anser
CTTCTTGGCTCTTTATTTTTATGACTTTGTTTCTTGTTTAAAAATATTCCACAGCAGCTTTCACTGCAGTTGGTCTGGTTTATCTGAACATTGTTTTCACCCCAGAGAAATGTTTGCCTACCTATTTTTAATTATATAGGAAATAGTATGGCTATAGAGATAAAAGATTTTCTTATAGTATCTTGTATAAAATAACAAAATTCAGATTAATTGGTTTAAATAAGAAAATGTCTAAAAGGATTGCTTTAAAAATTTTAAAAAATCAGGTCCTACAAAAAGGGCTGTGAAAATTATAGCATTCACATTCCTTAGGATTTTCTAAAAGTATATATATAATAAATTTTCTCTTGAAACAGATGGAATATTATCCATGGAATTAAATTCAGAAGCTTCCATGTTAAAAAGTGAAAACTTAGTGACCTTGTGGATTTAAGTATTTGGACACATCCAGAGAGAGAGAAAACAAAAAAAAAAAAACAAAAAAAAAAAAACAAACAAAAAAAAACCTCCATTCTGTGGTTTTCTGAATAAATGGATCTTGTTCTATTTCCCTTGTGTCATTGCCCCTATCCTTCTGTAGCTTCTGAATTCTCATATCTAGTGAGGCTGAAATTGAACAAAGGATAAACGTCTCCAAGACTAAGTTCCAAGACATTTTATTAAAACAAAGGGCTTCCAGAGAACAGAGGCTTCTACAAAGATGTTGCTAAATTAGCTTAGTACTTATTAAAAACTAAGCGATATGGAAATTCAGCCTTATGCCACAGAGGAAGACAAGCTTCATTTCTTTGTGGATCATGGAATTATTAGATTGACTCAACTCAATTTTCTGTTGTTGACAATTGCAGTGCCTTCAAAAAGTCATAAGACAGAAATCAGAATTTGAAGGAGATATTCTTTCAGCTGAGACACCATTTAATGGTTTAGTCTCGATTTTCTTAAATTTCACCTTGGGTATAACTGAACTTTAAGAACAAAATCCCACTAGGTTAATGATGAATTTTGTTTCTTAATTTATTTTTTTAACTTCATATACTGAAGCACTAAGTCAGCCATTGGCATGGTCTGATATTAAAGATTTGATGGTAGCTAGAAAATTCAGTATTAATGCTAGAAGAAACTAGTAATACATTGGGGTAGGTACCATAAATGTCTAGCTTTCATAAAACATTCTTCCCTTTCATTATTCCTCAATTCGAGGAGTGTTTCAACCCATTTTACACAGCACATTGTATTGTGCTCTTCAGTTTATTAATGTCTTATATCTGTCACTTCATCTTTCTTTGTATGTGTGGGTTTCTGAATATAAAACATTCTTCTTCCCAGCTGCTTTTCTGCTTCTCAGGAAACTTTCACCACTCTATTTTAGACCAAAAATTTGTCACCATTTCCTCATTAAAGTAGAAAACATATAGTTACTGAAGTTTTGAAGATGTCATATTAATTCTGATTTCAGTTCTATTAATCTTCAATTTTAAAGAAAAATTTTAAAGAAATTTTGAAATTTTAAAGAAAATTTTAAAGAAAAGTTATCACCTCTCACTTGTGTGTATTAAAGGTCAAGCCAATACCTGCACAAGGAACATGATAAAAATAGAGAGATAAATATTGTAAACAATTTCAGACAGAATAATGAAGTTGTATGAATTCCTGAATACTTTCCCAGCTCTCTTTTTCGGTTACTTCAGATTTCATTTCACCAGTCCAAAGAGGAAAAAGCCGAGAGTGAAAAGAATAGAGAACACACAGAATCTGGCCTAACTGTTTTCAGATTCTGTAGATGTATATTTGCTTTGTTTTCCTAGGACAACGAAGACAGTCTTGGAAAGCTCTGTTTTAGAAGTGGGCTGCACAATAGTTTGGAAACATATCACAAAACTGTAATTGAATTACTGTGTATTTGGAAGAAAACTCTATAGATGACATTGAAGCCCAGTCCCTATATAGATTTTGGTTCAGATGAAAGAGGTTCTATCAAGCAGACATGAAAATATATTCTAGCACAAGTTAGAAAGTATGTTGGTTTAAGGTTAAATATATTCAAGTTAGGGTAGAACATTTAAGATGTAGTTTTGTAGGGGGTTTTGTTTGTTTCTTTGTTTTATAATGCATATTCAACAATAGCCATTGGCATCATTTGTAAACATTTCAGATGACATTCTGAAGATGGAGTGTGTAGACATGCACTTATTCGTGTCAGAACAGGGACTTCATCTCAACATTCAATGGAAAAATGGCATGAACCAAATTCAATTTTATTTGGGTTAATATTGATTTAAATATTTGTCATATTCTTTTTTTCAGAGTTGTCCATTCACTTTAGAACGTATTAAGTCCTCTCATCCTAAAAAAATAATAATAATAATAATAAAAATATCTCATACAATACTAAGGTCTTTTGCAGATGTATATTGGCTTAGTTCCATTGAATTTAGTGAAACTATATCAGTTTTCTGTGGTTGGTAATATGGTTATTTTAATTTAAAAATTAGGTTAAGTTCAAAGAGATCTTCAGTCACAATGTTTAACATTTTGTTCAAAAAATTAATCTTTCATTTGAATGTTGCCCTAACTCCAGCCTTGTCTGTCCTTCTGATTTATATAGATAGCATCAATATCTTGCTACAAGCAGACATATTTATTGCTTTATATAGCTGTTAAATCAGGTAGTTAACAATTAAAGAGAGGTTTTTCTCTCGTTTATAGACTGTTTATGAATTAAATAGGTTTTTTGTTATTGCTGTTGTTTTTGAAGATTGCTTAATAGACCTTCCTTGGAAGTTGCTATAGAAACACAGTGCAATAAATGAATCTTAAAGATGATGTCTCATTTAATGCATGCAAAGGGAGAGAATATAGAAGTCCTTTTAATAATTCAATATATGTTTAAGAAGGGACAATAAAAGTGGCAAAATTCCTTTTTTTTTTTTTTCATGTTCTGTTAAACAAAATGTGCAAGAAGAAGGCCTTTTCAACCTTTATTCTCTCATCTGTTCAAGTAAATATGAACACAGTCATGAATTTTAAATTTATAGTTTAGCTATGAATGCAATCCAAATTTGACTTCCTGAGAATTAAGTTTGTTTTCTCTGGAACTGTTGCCATTCTAAGGGACTCCAGCCCAGTTTCTCAGCCAAGAGGCTGGAGTGGCAGCACTTCCATACAGAAATTTGTAGTCATTCACTCGGACACAAGATCATGAAATAAACAGCTTTTTTGTACACAGTGATGTTCATAAATAGTTTCATTTTAGCATAGCTGGCTTGAGCATCAGAAGGGTCTAGGCTAGAATAGAGCTTGAGTGAAATAGTATATATTTTCCAGATTTGAATTCCAAGGGTTGAACTATACATTATAATCAGAATTAAACTAGGTAGCAGGGATAGTGACATATTGCACTATATTGCATCTATTTTACCTATCTGATGTGTTGTCATTTATATCTCTAGGCAAATTTATACCATATTAAGAAATTCTGTTGTAAACTGATATATTTCTGTATTCTCCAGTATATAGCAGTACCCAACAATCCTAACCAAATTAAAGAAAATTTTGTCCTTTATCTCTATAGCTCTTGCCAAGAATGGTTACTGTTCTTACATTGCTCTTTGTCTGCCTGTATATCAGTTCCCCTGCAGTGGTAGTCTAACACTTCCTAGTGACAGACTTAATTCTTTGTATTGCATGTTCAGTTTTGCATATGATGTCTCCAGATTTCGATTGTGAATTAAGTTAGTCATGTCAGCAAATCAGTTCATTAAATCTATATGTCTTTAGTTGAGGTTCTGGTTGAAAATACTCCTGCAAAATTAACAAATTTAACAAAAATCTCAAAAGAAGCCTGACTTTGTAGACAACATATACCACTGGAATTTTAGTAGAAGAATGTTACCAAGAACAAAAGCTTAGGATCAGTATGTATTTCAGTGTATAATCCAGGGACTGGAGATGTATTGAATAGAAGATAAATGCAGTTTGTGTACTAACATGTCACCTGTTTGAGCCACTGCTGAGATAGAAATTGCAAGTTTGGTTTCATGTAGCTGTAGTTCAGAAATTGTGTTATAGGTTTGATGGAGTGTTAATGGATGTGAATGCATGGTACGTATCATTTAGAAACACAGCCTGAGCAGTGGGCTTTTCTATCCTTGAATACTATGCAACCAAGATTATGAGTTCAGAGGTATGTCAGGACACTGCTGAATGGGAGGACAAAGCTGAGATACATTAGAAGCTGTTCAAATTGTGAGAAACTTAAACTATGAAGTACTGATTTATTTGTTCTGATCCTCTTTTAGCATTCAAAAATTTTGTAACCCATTTTCAAAAAAAAAAAAAATCATGATGCTACAGCTTGAGAAAGTGGGAAAAATCACAAATATTCTAAGTGGAAAATCACGAAGTGTGTTGGTAAATTGTTTCATAGATTAAGCTTAATGTGTGGATTTTGCAAAGAAGCGATAGGAGGCTGAAGGTATAAAAGTACATCTGCTGACAGAAGAATAGTGGAAAAAAATAGGATTTGTAAGTTAAATATCGTACTGTTAAGTTATTTTATACTCTGAGGTCTATACTGGAATGGTAATTTTTAAATGAATACAAGGACTGAGACTTAATAAGGCTGATGTTAAGGTAAGATGATAAGCACTAGTTTTCAGCCTCATTGAAGACTCATAAAATCCCTTCATAACATGACAAAATCCTCAGGTTTTGTACAACATGAAAGTAACAACAACAGCAAAAAAATGATAATGTATTTTGCTTTAGAATTGACACTGATGGATGCTGTCAGAATGGTGAAAATTACTCAGGTTTCTTCATTCTTAATCCTCCAAAATCTAAGTTAGTCTGTGTTGCTTGGTGTCTTTAATGAGTATCAGAATGCTATGACAAATGTGCCAGATTTATCAAGGTCCATAAGCTGTTCTTTGACTGAAACAGAACCCAAACCATAATAGTGTTATTTTCCATAGACAAAAAGAGAGGCATAAAAACAGGAGGAACTTCTGGTCTGGTAAATCCTTAATCTGAAGGGAACTATCAATATCATTTAATTTTGAAACACAGGCTATATTAAGTTTCAGTGTGAATCAGTATTTTTTATTTATACCATCTTTTTCTGTTTGGTTTGGGTTCTGTTAATTTAAACAAATTTATGAATCAAATCTGCTTAATAAGAATTAAATTTCCAGGACTGTATAGATGCCTGTTTTCTATTTAAGGCTCAGTTACCATTATTTTTCAATGAGATTTGGGCACCAAAATTTGAGTTCATTCCTTCCAAGGATCTAGTACTGTGCATAGCAGAGTACTTTGGCACTAGCAAGATGCTAGAACATGGATTCTGTGCCAATGAAATCAGTGAGATATGTAGTAACTGAAATGCAATGACAGATCAATGCAGAGTGGTCTGTATGGTGAAGATCCGAATACAGGACCACAAGCTAATCACACAGCAACGCTTTCTGGTTGACTGCTTGGACTACATCAAAGGTCTTTTGTATAAACATCAAAATAAATCTAGCCAGATGCTGTGAAATATGAATGAGGAGGAAAAATAAAAATGTGGTCGTCTTTTATTGTGTGTGTTTATTAGTTTGTTTTTATGTACTTTTACCTTAACATATGTACAAGATAAGGTTGATTAGGGCACTAGAAACTAGAATGTTCTCTTTCTTGAGAGTTCTACAAAGAAGGTACAGTTTTCACTAGAACAGGTTGCTCAAAGCTCCACACAACTGTTCTTAAACACTTCCAAGGATGGAACATTTCTCTGTTGCATATTATTTGGGATAATCCACAGACACTTGAAGATGAGTTACAAAGGCCACAGAAATAAATTTTCCCTGTAATTACAGGAGATGTGATGGGGCAATGTCCATGAGTTACAGTTTTGGATTGGATCTTAGGAAAACGTCTTTACTGTCGAGAGTAGAGATTTGGGGTGCAGATATATATGGATATAGCATAGGATCAGTTTACTTGTAAAAGTCATGGCATCTCCTTCCTTGGTAATTTTCAAGACTTTAGTAGGCAAAGCCAAGGCTGATTTTACCAACTGCTCAGGATAATTTCTCTTCAAATAGAAATTAAACTAGGTAGCCTCCAGAGATTCTTTTCAGACAAGACTTATGATTGTATGAGTTGCTTTACCTGTCTGTTAAACTACATCTAGAAGGGCAAAAATATCATGCTGGGCCAAATTTCAGCCTTATTGTATTTATAAACATATTTGTGCCTCAAGTATACAAATATCAATTAATGCTTTCTCTTTGTTATTGTCTAACCTTTTTGGAATCCTTTTGTTACTATCAGGTTAAATAATAATGCTATCAGAACAAGAGGAAAGAGAGAAGTCAAAATCAAATATTCATCTATTTACTCCAGATATTTAAACTATTTGAAAGCATTGAAGTGTGCGGAAGGCTTAAATTTTGCATACTACATCAAAGGGAAATCATAGACATTCAAAAATATTGTTGCAAAATTATTTTGACTACTTATTCCTAACTGTACTAGGACTAAACAGACAAAATTACATCTTCCAAAGTCCCTGAACAGATGGATTCAGAGATGGGAGTGGAAAGTAAAGCTTATTTTCTCAAAATACATGGGTAGCACTTGATGCCTTGTGGAATGTTTAATGTTTAGCTTCAGCTGACTGCCTGGATCTGTGAAGAGTTAATATGTTATCAGTGAAACTGCCTGTAAGACACCATTGCGTAGTGAGGACTGCAGCTGGAGAATTATTCAAAATAAATTAGATTTCTCCAAATGTGTGCCTAATGGACATATATGAAAGATTCTGAAAGCTCACATTAAATTTCTTCCTGTACTTCTCCCAGTACAGGTTTAATAACATGATTTTTAATAATTATTCTTATCTGACAATGGCACTGGGAAGTGATTCCATCTACTGGTGCAGAGTTTAGCAAATTCGTCTTTTCTGTGTGAACCAATTTTAGACTGACACTTTTGCCAGGGATTAGTTTACTTCAAGAGTTTTGTGTTAGAAGATCAAAGATGTGTTTCACATCCCCCATCAGCAGCTATGCTAACCAAGCAGTTTTATTTCTATCTGATAATAAAAAAGCTAAGAAAAAGGGCAAACACTTCTTGACTTTGATTCCCTTTACTCCTCTATTGGTTTTCTTTCTCAGTCCAGCTAACTTCCTTGACTTGAATCCCCAGGTTTTCACCCTGTGTTATGAAATAGCGAACTTTAACTACAGGGCTAATTCTATTTGTTTTGCTCACAGATTTGAGTCACAACTGGTCAGTTCCACTCCACGACCTGTTCTTCCAGAATGTATTAATTGTTTGTCAAGGTCATTCTAAAAACGCCACTGGGGCGGTTTCAGAACTATGACTTATTTCATACTTCAAGGAATTTGGCCCTGAGATCCAAATGAACACATCTGAACAAATTCCAGTAATAACTTAGGAATTTAGTCTGTCTTAATGAGGCAATTAGTCTCTAATATAAATGGTCTCAGATCATATTCCAGTCTGATCCTAGGATTCTGTAGAATATTTCAACCATTACTTTAACACATTATTCTTGTCTATCCTATTTCAAAATCACATATTCTTATCTGGATTCTGTTCTATCTATCATGCCTACTTTCTTTGTAATATTACACGTCATTAACATAGAACATTGTCTAACTGCCTTTTACATTTTTACAAGTTTCTCAGAGTAGAGTAATACCTCTCAATACCATTTCAATTTCCATTGTGGCACAATTGTTTCTCAGCTCAAGAACAGAACAGAACAGGTGGGAACAGAAAAACCTCAGTGTTCGTAATTAATTAGAAAGAATATATATTTATATATATTTTCCTGGAAAAAAATAATAATTCTTGTTCCCATTATTTGAAGAAGAATGATAATGGTGTAAACTGTCATGAAAAACTATCATGTAATTCATAGGGAAAATTTTGCCATGTATACTTGACTCACAAAGCACAATCCTTGCAGTTACATTACTTAAATTTCACAATACCTGCTATTATTCTGTCAACCAGAGTTAAAGTAAAAAGAGCAAGAGTGTTTTAAGAATGAGCACTTTGCATAGGTGACTTTATTATTTATTTATTTTTTAACTATTTCATGAAAGTACTTGTTTAAAATTTTATCTTAGTTTCAAGCTTAATTCACAAATACACATGGTTTCTTAAATTATTTAATTCATGAGAAATATTAACACTACTATACTGGTAACTAACTTAGTTGAAGATAATCGTATAAATATTTAACTCAAGAAGTAGACATGACTATAATTTTTTTGCTTATAAATAAAGAATTTATTTATTCTTAAATAAAGAATTGTTTTTTATCCCCTTGAAATAATTAAGAGTCTTAAATTGAATTTCCTTGGGATCATGAACAGACCTAAAATGTTGTTAAAAATTTTAGAAAAAGTCTTCCTCATATTTTGGCACCATGTAATGTTTTTTCTTGTGTTATTTGTTTGCCAGAGGCAATAGCTGTGCACATACAACGTCATTTCAATCAAAGCAGCAAACTCATTTTTGCTGGTTATGCTTTTCTAAAAGGAATTGCGCTCCATCTCTCCATAACATCTAAGTGCCTACAGAATCAATTAAATAAAGCATCTAAGACTGTCTGGGAGAATGAGAGCATCTCAAGAATTACAAGGAAAAAAAAAAAAAAAAAAAGGAAAATATATGAAGTCATCTGTTACAGGTTTGGAAATTTCTATAAGTGTATCATCATTATATTGTGAATTTTGTAAATTATTCTTCAATTAGAAATTTCTTGAACATCTATAGTGATCCTCTTTCCTAATGCAGTCACAATACATGCATAGTATGTATTTCACTTTATGCTTCTCCCTTGAGAAATATAAAAATAGTAATTTTCCATGCAATCTAATTCTAATTATAATTCTGATCTTTATTTCTTAATAGGATTTGCTGGCAAGAGTTGTTTGGAAAAAAAGTAAAAATCTGTAGTTAAAGTGAAAAATAAATGCTGGAGAGAAACTATAAAGATATTCAAAAATCTGTGAAAGAAAAATGAGGTATTCAGCTGATTCAGGGTGATATCTAAGATGTTTAGAAACTTAGACATCATTCAACTTTCAGGGTTACAAAGCAATGATGTAGTATGCAGTTTCTCTTGGCTCTGGAAGAGAATGTCACAAAGGAATCAAGAGACATTTTTTATAATTTTTGTTATTAAATCTAAAGTTTCTGTATTGTGTATGTTCTTTGTCAATATGGCTTTTGTAGTAATAAAAAAGTTTACATTTTTTTGCTAGTTCTAGTGAGCAAAATAGTCATGTGATTTGAAAAAAGTTCCTCCATCAAACTCAAAACCTGTTCTTTTAAATAAATTGCTGTGATTTAATCTTGTATTGTAGGTTGCATTTTGAAAAGTGTAGAAATGTATGTTTTCAAAATGCAGGTACACAGATACTTATCACTCACTGAAGGATAGTAAGATTGTAACTATGAGTCATGCTGGTGCCCTATAAAAAGCTTTAATCACTAAATAAATATTTGTGTTATCTGACTATGGCTTGCAGGTATGGTGACATAGAAATCCCAGTTTCAGGGTGAAGAGCAGAAACAGGGTGTAACTTGATTAGTTCTGCTATAATGTCTTTTGACTGGTGTAGTCTTTTGCAAAGAAATACAAAGGTAAATCTCTCTGGAGGACATTTTTTTGTGCAGCCACTTGCCTCTCGGTGAGAGCTTGCCTATATTGAAATGTGTAGAGTCAGAAGAGTACTTGCCTGTTCTGTGTGGACAAAAGTGTGCTGAAGGCAGAGTGGAAGATATTTCCAACATCCTCTCAGCTGGCAAGCAAACTCCAGTTCATGTGTACCTCTATTGTTCTGTTCCTGGAAGGGCATTGCTTGTGGCATGGCTGTAGATGAGACTGCCGTTCTCTGTGTGCCCTTCCCAAGAACAAAGCAGATGCACTTAACAAAGGAAGCAGGAGTAATGAGAGCAGAATTTGAATTTACATGGCATAGTCCATCCCAATTTAGCAAGTGATAACAAGGTAATGTAGTACTAAAGAATAGTGTGGATCTACCGAGAAGAGAGACTGCTCCAACTGATCAGTTTAAACGCAAATTCATGCTATGCAAATATATATATAGTATGAGATTATGCCATGGATGGGTTATTGCCCACTATTTCTTTCAAGTTTTTCACTCCTGTTCTTTTAAGAGAGCTTGGTAAGACATTGAGATGTGAAGTTGCTCATTTTCTTTGAGAACTACTGAACTTGCTCAGGCTAGTAACTTGAGATTAGAGGGTAAGACTTCCAGAGAGCTGCAGCTGCAGTTGGAAGCTTGCACTTCATGAACACTGAGAAACTGTTGCATGTTGGCCATTGAGAACTGGCAGCATTGGAGAAATGCTCATATGAACTATCCCAAGTAGCTGCAGCTCAGGAAAATACCCCTGAGTTGGTGGGAAGAAAGGAGTCCACACCAAGGCTGCTGTGTGAAGCGTTAGCCAATTTTTCTTTGATTATCCCATGCTATGCGAAAAGAGCTTTCTTTGTTTAAAAGTTTATATTTTTTATTCAAATAAGCTTCTTGGCTTTTGTGTTTTAAAAATCTTTTGGTTTCATAGTGGGTGAGATGCCCTGGAACACTCTCTTTAGGGAAAAAGGAGCTGAACAGAGCTGGAAACTCTTTAAGGATATTTTCCATAGAGCACAAGAACTCTCCATCCCCCTGAGTAAGAAAGCGGTCAGGGAGGACAGAAAACCAAGATGGCTGAGCAAGAACTGGCTGGTCAAACTGAGGTGCAAGAAGGAAATGCACAGGCAGTGGAAACAAGGTTATGTGGTCTGGGAAGTGTACATGTCCCAATGAGCAGGGATGGGATCAGAAAAGCCAAGGCACGAATGGAACTGAGCTTGGCAAGGGATGCAGAGAATAACAGGAAGGGATTCTATAGGTAACTTGGTCAGAAAAGAAAGGCCAAGGAGAGTGTGACCCCTCTGATGGATGAGAAGAGTGAACTGGTAACAACAGACATGAAGAAGAATGATAGACTCAACAACTTCTTTGCCTCACTCTTCACTGCAAGTCAGGTTTCCAATGTCTTTCATTTCCCTGAACCTGAAAATGAGGGCTGGAGGAGTGAAGTTGCTCCCACTGTAAGTGAAGAACTGGTTAAATACCACCTGATGAAACTAAACAAGTCTATGTGGCTAGATGACGTGCATCCCAGGGTCTTGAAGAAATTAGCTGAGGTAGTTGCCAAGCCTCTCTCCATCATATTTGAAAAGTCCAGGCAGTCAGGTGAAGTCCCTAATGACTGGAAAAAAAAGAAAACATAACTTCTATTTTTAAAAAACTGTAGTGGGTTTAGGTGGCAAGGTTTTGGTAGTGGGGGGCCATAGGGGTGGCTTCTGTGAGGAGAATCTAGAAGCTGCCCCATGTAAGGTAAGGGCCGCACTGCTGACCAGAGCTGAGACAATAAGTGATGTTGTTTGTACCTCTGTGAGAACATATTTTAAAAAGGGGAAAAAAAAAAAAAAAAAAGCTGCCACACAGCAGCTGGGAGAGTGAGAGAGTGAGAGGAGTGAAAAACAGCCTTGCAGGCACCAATGTCAGTGAAGAAGGAGGGGGAGAGGTGCTCCAGGCATTGGAGAAATCCCCTGTGTCCTGTCTGGAGGACCATGGTGAAGCAGGCTGTCCCCCAGCAGCCCATGGAGTACCATGGTGGAGCAGGGTTCCACGCTGCAGCCCGTGGATGAGACCATAGTGGAGCAGGTAGACCTGCAACGATGGAGGCTGTGGCCTGTGGAGGACCCCCGCTGGAGCAGATACTGGGCCGGACCTGTAGCCCCTGGAGAGGAGCCCACACAGGAGCAGGTGACCTGGCAGGAGCTGCTCCCCGTGGGGGATCCAGGTTGGAGCAGTTTGTTCCTGAGGGATGGACCCCGTGGTGTGGACCCATATCTGGAGAAGTCCTTCAAGAGCTGCTGCCTGTAGGAAGCCCACGACAGATCAGTTCGGTAAGGACTGCATCCCGTGGAAGGGACCCCACAGCACAGGTGACGAGAGTGATCAAGAAGGAGCAGTAGAGACAAAGTGCTATAGACTGACCATTCCCCCATTCCCCCATTCCCCTGCACTGCTCGGGGGGAGGAGATGGAAGAGGGTGGTTGGGGGGAAGGTGTTTTTGTTTTTTTTCCTTTGTTTCTCACTTTTCTAACTTGCTAATAATAGCCAATAAATCTTACTATCTCCCTAGGCTGTGTCTGTTTTGCCCGTTACGATAATTGTTGAGTGATCTCCCCATCCTTATCTCAACCCTTGAGCCCTTTGCATCGTATTTTCTCCCCCTTTCTCTTTGAGGAGGGGGAGTGAGAGAGCGGCCGTGGTGGAACTTGGATGCCCACCTGAGTAAAACCACCACAAAAGGGTAGAAAGGAAGACCCAGGGAACTACAGACCAGTGAGCCTCACATCTGTGCCTGGGAAGATCATGGAATGAGTCCTTGTGGAAGAAATGTCAAGGTACAGGCAGGAAAAGGAGGTGATCCAAGATAACCAGCACAGCTTCACTAGGGGCAAATTGTGCCCGACCAATCTTGTGTCCCTCTAAGATGGAGCAACTGCATCAGTTGACAAGGGAAGACCAGCTGATGTCATCTCCCTGGAATTCTGTAAAGTCTTTGACATGGTCCCACATGGTATCCTGATCTCCAAATTGGACAGAGATGGTCTTGATGGGTAGACCATTCAGTGGATAAGGAATTGGCTTGAAGGTTTCACCCAGAGAATGCTGATCTGTGCTCAGGTCCCTAGCACAAGAAGGATGTGTATCTGTTAGAATAGGTCCAGAGGAGGGCTATGAAGTTGATCAGAGTGCTGGAGCACCTCTCCTATGAAGAAAGGCTGAGAGAACTGGGGCTATCCAGCCTGAAGAAAAGAAAGCTCCAGGGTAACCTTATTGCAGATTTTCAATACTCAAATGGGGCTTATTAAAAAGATAGCAACTTTTTGCTCAGAGAGACAATGACAGGACAAGAAAGAATGGCTTTAAAGTAAAAGAGGGTTGATTTAAATTTGAAGTTAGGAGGAAATTCTTAACTCAGAGGATGGTGAGGCACTGGAACAGGTTGCTCAGAAAAGTTGTGGATGGTCCATCCTTGGAGGTGATCAAAATCAGGTTGGACAAGGCCCTGGTGACACCCCTGCCCATGGCAAGTGGGTTGGAACTAGATGATCTTTGATGTTGCTTCCAACCCCAGCCGTTCTATGATTTTGGGAAGGTCCATTCACAGTCATAGATAAAAAATCTAAGTAGTCGGTAAATTCCTTGTGCTAACTGTGCGCAGGTATATGGGTTGCTAAAGTTGCTAAAAATTTGTCATGAGGCATAGGTCTGATGGAGGCAATGATGTCTCTTTACATCAGTTATAGATGAGTGCACGATGCCTGACATTAGACTTCAACTGAGGGCTGTAATAAGGAAGGAGAGCTGAAGACAGGGGAAGAGGCTTTAGCTATCCTATTTGCACCTGTTTCCTGCTGCTATGTTACAGCACTGCTACTGTATGTGATCTCAGTGTAACTGAAACATGAAAGCAATCAAGACTGCATATGAAATCTTAAAAGACTTTTGGATGACTTAGTAAACTGGTGTTTTAAACATACATTGAGATGAACAATTCTCAATCTCTCAGTCCCTTAAAAATTACTACAGCATACCAGAGCTAAAATGATTGATGATAAAGCTTTGCCCCTCCCCCCCTCCCCCAAAAATATATTTTTTTAGATATAACCTTTCCTTGATTAGAGACTTTTTTTTCTTTTTCTTTTTTTTTTTTTTTTAGCAGGAGTGACAATTTTTAGCAACATTTATTACAGGTGTTCAACTACCTATCTGCAGTTTACCAGAGTCATTGACAGTAGTGAGCTTTATAGCCAGTTCAAGTGCCCTTTTATCTTCATTGCTGAAAGGTATCACATCCTACTTAGTGCAAAAGAAGAAATGTGTCCTGATGAGATTAGTTGAGTTCTAACTATTCTGTAAAAAAATAATGGTTATTAGTCACCTTATCTTCAACTGAAAGAGATATGTGGTGTTACAGTTCCCAGTACTACTATGCACAAGACAGCAATAGCAAAAGTGTGGTTTCATGCAATAGCAAAAGTGTGATTTCATGCCCAGTAACCTGGATTTTGTCAGTATACAATGAAAAATCAGAAATATATTTCACAGACATCATCAGTGTTTTATATTTTCCCCAATAAGGAGAAAAAAAAAAAGAGAGAGAGAGAGAGAGAGAGAAAGAGAGGGCTATGTCTTTAGTGTCTTCTTTCTCTGTCTTA
The DNA here is from genome assembly GCF_964211835.1 of Anser anser. Lineage (NCBI taxonomy): Eukaryota > Metazoa > Chordata > Aves > Anseriformes > Anatidae > Anser > Anser anser. Next base: position 71,668,385 of record NC_139721.1, read on the forward strand.
GTCCTTCTCTCCTTCTCTCCCTGCCCTTCCCTCTTAAGTCTCATCCATGCCTTCACTCTCTCTTCTACCCTTCTTTCCCTCCTTTCTCTCTCTTGATTACCAAATCCTCACATTTTTCTTTAGAATTTATGTGATGTGCTACGTATTTGTGTCCAGTTCGAATTTAGCTTCTGGGATCTAGTATGTAATGCAATGATAAACCCACATATTAGCTAATTTACTAGTTTTACTTGTGCTGAATTCACACTAAATTGTAACATCTCGAGCTGCGTCCACCCCCCACGCCCCAACCCTGCCACTGATTTCCCTTGCTTTCTTTGAAAGATACATTTCCATTTTCAAATTCACTTTGTAGTGAAGCTTTGATTACCTGTGGTTAATATTACAGGATTAATTAATTGTAGGATAGTGTTATGTACTTTATATATGAGGTTTCTCAAGGAAAATTCCCTAGGTTGATTTATTCAAGCATCTAGTTTACAGTTGTCAATTAGTTTCCATCAAAAACATAGATAAGGCATATAAATATCTGTGTTTTTTTTTTTTTTTTTTCCTCTGTCTCACTCAGTATGTGGTTGGATTGCATGTGCTTCCATTTATTAAGGAGCTATTTACTTTTGACTTTCTTGCATATTTATCAGATATTTCAGATTCTGTTTGTCATCACCTAGAGTGGAGTTCTTCACTTTCACATCTCTTTTAAGTGAGTCTTATTTTCTAATTCTTTTCCAAGTGTCATCACAAACATTGTATTCCCTTAAGCATTGTTCATCAGCATGCAAATGTATATCAACAAAGGCGGTTCAACTTGATGTTTATTAGAAAATTGTGGATGTTTAAGCAGAAGATGTATTTCTGGTGGTAGCTGTTCAGCTATCTTTTCACTTATCTTTACATGAGAGGTTTCATTAAGAAATGTTACCTGACAGTTGAATATTTGTGGTTGCTCAAAAAATTTTTTTCTGTACAGCTGAAATCTGACAGGTTTCAGTAAAAACTTTCACATCCTGTGCTTGACCTTTAGAAGGACTTGCATCTCCAAAAATAAGCATCCCTAAGTTCTAAGACACAAATCGTCATAGATAATAAGATCTCTATATGCCTTAGTTTTCTAATGGAGCAAAGGGCTTAAATTATTTTCCAATCCATTCTTAACTATGAAAAATTCCAGTCCAAAATATATAAAGCTCTACATAGCAGAGAAATTTGGTTACATAGAGCATGAGCAATATTTTGCTGAGAACTTCGATGTTATGCTAAGTTGTTTTGAAGCCCAGAAGCAAAGAAAATTAAATTAAGTACAAAGCCTGTTACGAGGTCACAAGAGAGGATCATAAGGAGAGGACAAGTATCAGAGAAAATTCATAATGCTAAGAAATAATGTATTTTGTGAATACATGTGTTTTGGATCTTAAGTGTTCGCAGTAGTTGGAAAACCTATGGGGAAATGTTCTGTGTTAACAAACAAATTGACCAGACTAGCTAATAAGCTTGTACCATATCCAGTTTCTGTGATTAGATAACAGTCATGTAGATGAAAGAAATAAATTTAACCTTCATGTTCAGCAAAATTAGACTAATCATTAAACCAAACAAAATAATAACAATAATAATAATAATCTGGTTTTAGGGTGATCATTAGTTTAATGTTCTTCTTTCCATTGTGGAATATAGGCCTTAATTTCACATGTAATAATCTGGGATGCCCTCTAGATGATTTACAAGCCTTAGAGTAATTGTGTTTTAAGTAATACATTAAAATGAAAAAGAAAAAAAAAAAAAGAGAAAAAGAGGATCACTATGCTATAGCAGGTTTATAATTTGCAATTAGTTCTTATCCTTTACCTAAACACACTGTGCTCCTAACAGCACAATACTAAGATAAACTGATGCAATGCTATTGCCAGCTTACATCTGCATGACAATTGCTGATGATAGGTTAATTTCTAATGTCACCACCCTGTGAGGCTAAGGACCATTCATTCGTTCTAGATCTTGTTACTACATCTTAACCTGCAGTTTCCATGCATTTGGGACTGTACTGTTTAATTTTTTTTATTTTTTATATTTTAATTTTTTATTCTAAACCGCTACCATTTTTCTCATTATCTTGTAGAAACCTCAAGTACTGTGAATTTGATTTAAGCATGGCTTTAGGCTTTAAAATGTTCTGAATACAAGTAGATGTAACATTGATTTTTGTGATTCCTATACTGATTCTTTTCCAGCTACCTCTCAAGTATGTGTGCATCAGTAGCAAAGTAAATTTTTCTCACAAGTTACTTTCTTCTATGGGCTTCTAATTGTACAGGAAAATCAGAACCCATCTTCATTTTATTGGAAATAAATAAAACAGAATCTGTGTAATCAGTCTTGAGGTAGTGGATAGTACCCATGTTGATGATATAAAGTCAAGAGGAAGCACGAGTCTTTTGCTAAGCATATTGACAATAACAATTGGGTGAGATTTGGAATGACTGTTATTGTAAAGGTATAGTGGTTTTACCCTGCTGGGCAGCCAAAATACACCACAATCCCTCTTTTACTCCCCTTCCTCAAAAAAGGTGGTGGTGGGAGAAAAATGTATGCTGGAAAGAAAAAAAAAAAAGGCTCACAGGTTGAGATAAGGCTAATTTAATTAAAGGGAAAAGGGAGAGGAAAAAAAAAAAAAACAGAAGCACAGAAAGAATTATTCTCAATTATTCACTATTTCCCATCAACAAGCAATGTTCATCTAGGTCCTGAGAAGAAGAGCCTCAATATGTGTAGCAGTTGTTTGGGAGGACAGATGTCTTCATAATGAGAGCCCCCCTCCCTTCTCCTTCTCCTTTCCTACCTTTTAATGCTGAGTGGTGTGACATGGTATTCACATGGTATGGAATATCACTTTGTTTGGTTAAAGTCAGCTGCCCTGGTGATATTCCCTCCCCACTTCTTGTCCACCCCCTACGTATTGGCTTTAGAGGAATTTGGATAGAGCCTTGATGCTGTGCCAGCACTGCTCAGCAATAGACAAAACTTTGGTGTGATATCAATGTTGTTGTAGCTACAAGTGAAGAGCACAGCACTATATGGGCTGCTGCAGGGAAAATTAACTCCATCCCAGCCAGACCCAGTACAAAGTGCAGTCTTACAAAAATTATTTAGGTGTTCCTTTTTAAAAATACATGCTTGGTATCTATTTGTTTTATGAAGAAACATGAGGAAATAATTTCTAATATAATGTTTTATACAGGTCATTTCTTAGATATACTGCCTTTTATTTTATTTTTATTTTTTAATGTTAATGTTTTAAGCTCCCAAGAAATATTTGATACAGTGCAGATCAACAGAAATGTAGTATCTCCAGAAATGCTTCCATTTGAGTAGAGATAACAACATAGAGATAAAAGAAGAGCAAGAAAGTTCAAGGAGTAGCCTCCATTTTTTGGCAAGCAGTACAGCTCCAAATAGAGTTTAGTCTCGATGTCTGAATTACTTCATTAGCTAAAGCAGTGCTGCCTTGGTGTACAGGTGGAAACTTCTCATTTGATTTAATTTTTTCATATTGACAGAAAGTCACGTTTAACACTCAGCAGCTTTGGAAGAAAAGTGGGAAATGCAGGTTTTGAAGTACAAGATCTGCTATGATATAGTAATATTTTTAGGGAATTTAAAAGGTAAAAGTTTCATAAAAATAATTCTCCTCATTTTCTGCTTCTTGTATGCATTACACTTATTGAGGAATTGCCCATAATATTTCATTTAGTTCTCTCTGCACTTGAAACTAACAAAAATACTTCACAAAGTAAGCACTAACCGTGTCTGGTTTTAGTGTGTGTATCTTTATGTTTCAGCTTCTTCTCAACTGTTAAAGATATACATTTTAATGCAAGTTGAAGAAAACTCCTCAAGGTAAAAGTTCAAGAGTATCTAATGTGTTAAAATGTTTATGCATTTTCTATTGCTGTTTTAAAATATGTCTTTCCAGAGCTTTGAGGTACACGCACAAATCAATTTAAAAGCACACATATGATCTTATGTGAAAGCATGAAAAGTGAATCTTCAGACTATCAGTCTGAGGAAGCCTTATTTTCACAAACTAATTAAGAAAGATATGGTACCATATAAAAGAAATACTTTCATTTGTGTTTTCTTTTCATATACTTAAAAACTAAAAATAAAAGGTCTTAATTATATTTGGCAAAAGTAGTAGAAATTTATAAAAATCCACTGCTAAAGCTTGGTAGCCTTTTTGATAATGAACTTCCATTCATCCAGTATAACGTAGAATAATTTAATGGCTTTTTAGACCAACAAAATATTTTGATTAAGGGAATATTTTATGTTGGGGAAAATTCAGATAGGACAGTATGCCAGGAAAGGAAGTAAACTTAACTCATTATTTCAATTCAGAGTGGAAGAATTGCTGTAAGAATGCAGCTGTTAGGGTAACATATGAGACCAGCCCAAACATCCTTGAATGTGCTGTTTTACAGAAGTCTTTTAAGGTTTGGAAGAAAGCTGTCATTTAGGATGGAAACTTAATCTTTGCTCTGGAAATACCGTCTTCATCCAGAAGAAAATGTTGAGAAGGCTGGGCAGTAGTTCTAGTACCAGTGTACTGCATAGATTTTACTTCTACTCTACGGTCTTCATTGTTCTGGATCAGATTTTCTGCTGAAATACATAGGGTTCTTTTGTCAGACTTAATGTTATAGATATTTCAGTGCTATTACCTGATAAAAATGTGTAAAAGTATTTAATTGAACCAGTACTTTATTACAAGAATTTAGTATAATTTGTTTGGCATGCTTTATTACCTCTCAATTATTGTGATATGTTAGAAGATATTCTAAAATAACATGAAACTCACAGTTTAGCTGGTGATAAAAGTCATGACGATATCCATGAATGTATTTCTTCTGTGGTATGTAGTTATACAGTCTAGAGTCACTGCTTTGAATTAGTTCAAAGAATCATACAATCACAGAATCGCAGAATGATTAAGGTTGGAAGGGACCTTAAAGATAATCTAATCACAACCCCCCTACCATGGGCAGGGACACCTCCCACTAGACCAGGTTGTTCAAAGCCTCATCCAACCTGGCCTTAAACACTTCGGGGATGGGGCACCTGCAGCATCTCTGGGCAACATGTTCAAGTGCCCCACCACCCTCAGAGGAAAGAATTTCTTCCTTATACCTAAAGGAAGGAGAGGGCCACATATTGGGGGTCTGCTACACGCCACCTGGTCAGGAAGACTAAGTAGATGGTCGATGATTGCATATACATGTCAATAATGTTAAACAAAATGTACATTTTCCTGAATTATCATTAAATAACATCGCCATATATCTCCCATTACATGCTCAGATGAATCAAACTGCACCTTGTGATAGATTCCAGGTTTCCCATAGCAGAATATGCAGTGTTGACTCTAGTTTAGTCAAGTAAACCTTGACTAACCTGTCTCTAGGATTAGGTTCACTTTTTAATCCTCTAAGGTTGTGTCTATACCAGTAGATTAATCACAGCCAATGAGCATTTCTAGGCACTGGATTGTGATTGTCTATTCCATTGAACTATTCTTGTGTTCCCTAAGTGTAAATTAGCTAATTTCAAGTAGATTTTTTGGCACAGCTCAGAGTTTACATCACTCCAAGGGCTGTTCCCAATGCTCAGCTTGCCTGCAGCAACTCTTGTGGTGGAGACTAAGAGAATATTTTTTTCACAAGTCCCAGCTGTTCCATGCTACTTGTACTTGGGAAAAGCTTCTGGGCACACTTAATTAACTGGTATAGTCTAGGCATAACCCCTGTAGTACTCTATATGCAAGAAACAGAAAAGGAAGGAAGTCCTTATTCAGGGCAAACTTTATCTTTTCTTGAAGGCATAGGATCAAAATGAGAACATTTTCTACATTTTTTATCAGTTAAATTGGTCCACAGTTCTTGTATATTCCCTTACTCTTAAAATAAAATTTGTTCATTTTAAACTATCTGCCCCTAGAGTGAAACAATAACAAAAAATAAACAGATTCAAAACATCATCAAATGCAAACTATATTTTATATATATATACACTATGATTTAATGAAGTGTGAACTGGTGCAAATACTTCAATGTTAAAACATACTAACTGAACAGCATGAAATAATATGATTTGTATCACACAAAACAAAAACAAAAAAACACACAACAAACAAACAAACAAACAAAAACAATAGATAATAGATTCCTTGTGGTCCGTCCGTCCGTCCTTCCTTCCTTCCTTCCTTCCTTCCTTCCTTCCTTCCTTCCTTCCTTCCTTCCTTCCTCCCTCACAGTAAGTATAAAATATACAAGAAAATCAAAAACTGCCTTCTGGATGTTCTAAGCTCATGAAAAGTGCATTTCTTACAAAATCATTATGATTAGAAATTCCTGTGTAGCTCTGCCTGTGATGTAACACAACACTTGTCCCAATTAAATTGTTCCAAACACTTGTCCAAATTAAATTCATAGTTTAGAATCTTTCATTCTTCAAACCCTTTCTGTACATAAGAGTTTTTCAGGGTATCAATGAAGTATATTCACATTATCTGAAGTTATTACTGTGGGATTAAGATTTTCTTCTTCTTCTTCTTTTGGTAGGCTTTCCTAAGATAAAAGCAAAGACCAAATGATGTAAAGCTAAGATTGCAATTGATATGTGTGTCTTCATGTGTGTGTATATATATATATAATGTGTGTTAAATTACATGTATGTTTATCTTAATATAAAATAACTCATTTTAAGCATCTAATTATTTTTCCCTTTCAGGCCAGAAATATAGATATTACCATGCAGTGATCTGAACAGACACCTAACTGAAGATCTAACAATATATAAACAAACAAACAAATAAGTAAATTATTTGAAGATCAATTTTGGTAGGTTTATGAATAGAGAAATGTTTTATTTCTACATACATGCCTAAGTAATTAGATGCCAGTAGATGGTGCTCACTGTGTAGTATAGTCTCTGGGGTTAGTAAGACCAATAAAATTTGTTGCTGTGCAATGACACTGATGTCTGTGCAACTCTTTACAGCTACTCTGAACAGATGGTAGGTATGTTCTGTGTAATTCAGTGTGTAGTACTAGCTTGAATACAGATTCACATACCACATGAAGACTTTTCAGGGAGTGCTTTAGCTGGAAAGAGAAAAGAGATCCATGCCACTCCTGTGGATGACAGCTTGGTGGCACAAGAGGTGAAGTTACATTGGGAGAGATTCAAAGGAGAAAAGATATGGAGGGATGCTCTCAAAACAGCAGATAACTATGGCCAAAAAGAAACATAAAGTTACCTACGGTAGGTTGCGAGGAGAAAAGAGAATGATAGACAAGGGGTCACAAGACTGAAGGAAATGCTGCTGAAAATAGGAAAATTACAATCTGAATAGGTTAAATGAAAGTGGATACGAAGAAGAGACACAGAAGACAAGACATTCAAGAAAATTAGTAGGGAAATATGAAGGATAAATAAGTGAGATGGGGCTAAGAGAGAATAATACTTGCAGGGAAAAGAGTCATAGGGAAAACAAATATGCAATGAAATGACTATGTGTATACTTAGGAAATACATACTATCTCAAATACCACCTTGGTGTAATGTTTGAAAAAGAAGAGTGAGGGTTAAATCCTAGCAGTTCTTGAAATGAATTCACTGACTTGTGCTCCCACAGAGAGAGAAAGAGAGTTTATTTATTTATTTATTTATTCTGCTTGGAATACCTTGAGGGCAGGTCTGTCTAGAACATTGGTTGGTGCCTGTCTCCTGGAAGGCTGCTATATTTGGAAGCATATTGAAATTGACATTTGTCTCTGTGTAGTTATTTGCTATACTGTTGCCTGTGGTTGTGATGTAGAGCCCAGTGACACTGCCTGGTGTGGAATAGAAATGCTCTGGTGACTTGTTTGGATTGTGCCATGAGACACATTCTTGGACTAATACTGCCAGCCTGACAGTAAGATTAATAGTGGCAGATCTAAAATGTGTTGGATGGAGACTTCTACCAGTTTATTCAGAAGGCTCACTTCATTTTCCTATGGCATATGTGTAGGCAGAAGGGTAGCTGCGGGCCCAGAGGAATTCTTCCCAGAAAGTTCCTGCTATAGAAGTGGGGAGATAGAGAGGGAAGTACAGCCTTCTTGCTCTCTTCCAGCAGATGGTGGCAGAGATCCTTCCCTAGACCCCTAGACCTTCCACAGCAATTTGTGGTTCTCTGCTTCTCTTAATGAGCCTGATGTCATGACATAAAGGCAGCAAAGTATCTGCGTCGGGGCATGGTGGAACAAGTGATGAAAGCAAGGGAGACGGTATCTTGGAGAACAATGTTACAAAATCTGAAAGTGTCAAAGTTATTTGTTAGATCTGTGTACACTAGTGTATCTTAATGATTTGTAAACTTAGCAGAGCTTATATTAAAAAAAAAAAAAAAGTACATCACTTGTGTACCTAGAATCCTAAAACATTCACTGTTTGCAAGAATAATGCTTATAAGCTGGGGAGGGTGGGAGGAGGTGGGGGGGGAGGAATATTTCAAGATTGTTAAATTTAATGCAGGTTTTAAAAAAAATTTTAACAACTCTTTCAATCCATGTCCTGCTTTATAGAAAAAAAAAAAAAAGTACCTATAAAAAGAAACTAAAAAAAGAAGTAACAGACATGTCAAAGCAAACTGTAAAATATAATTAATATTGCTTTTTCGAAATTCATTTTTATATCTTTAGACCTTCTTCATCTACCAGTACATTATTTATCTTTGATTTTTGTGTATATGTTTAAAAATTGTTAGCGTCTAAACTTTATGAACACAACTGATTTCATATAAATTTAAAATGCAAAACTAGATGATATATAATTTAATCTGTGGAAGGTACATGGCTGTTCAGCTTCAGCGTATCTTAGCTGTAGAAACACAGTAATCCTGCTCTGAACATGGAAACAGTGTTCCAAAGATACAGTCAATGACTGATTTGTCTTCTTTGATCAGTTTCTAAACCTTACTAATAATTTTCTCATTACATTAAGATTTACATTTAAGATACTGTAATTTTTCTTATGTTGTTATTTAGCTGAGTTAGCTTAGATTTTGCACAATTTTGTGCATTTAGAAATTTCACACAACTATTTCATACAGAGATGTGAATATCATGCCAGTTAAACTAATGTTTTTTATTTGCTTAAAACAGTGCTGCAGCTGTCTGGCAGCCTTTTTCAGACCTAATTATTGCTTTGAGGACCTGTAACTGGCAACTTACTTCACCCGTTAACTGAATCTAGGGGTTAGAAAACTGAGTCGGGCACTGTCCTTCCCTCTGCAATGACGTTTATGCCGGTGAGTGGTGTGAAGTGCTGGTTTTCAGGTTGGAGAGGCTGACTCCTACTCTAGCTCTGATTCAATCAGCCTTTCCGGAGTGTGTCTGTCATTAAGGACATAAGTACTCCCTTTGAAATCAATGGCACTATTCACACACTTAGTCAGACGTACTGAAAGTAGATTGCTGAACTGGGACCATTCTGCACCAGCTAAATGACTATATACTCTTCAGGACAATGGAAAATCAGTCTCAGAGTTACTTTAAAAATGACTCAGAAAATGATTATATTTGCTTTCAACTGTCTTCTGGTGAAAATGAACTGTTCAAACAAAATGTGGAGAATCACTACTCATAGCACTAGATATATATATATTAAAAAAAAAGAACAAATATAAAAAAAGTTTTCTCCTGTTATTTTGACATTGTTGCACATTGATTTGTGATGCTGTACCAATAAAGTTAAGGAACTGAATTGTTATTCTAGCATTGCATGTTTGGAGTACAATATGGAGGCTGATTTTCTGTTTATGAAGTGCTTGAAAGAAAAATGTGTTGATTATTCACATTTAATTCTTAAAAAAAAAAAAAAAAACAGGTGTAATAGGGGAGAAAATTGTGTTCCCTCTGTGAATCTAAACACCTGTTGATTTTCTGTAGTACTTTTCTTTCCTAAAGAAAGTATGGCTTGATCTGTACAGAACCCTACTCTGGTTTCTTGCAATAGTGGTGGTATGTTAACTCTAGCAGGGATAAAATCTGGTGTACTTAAAACTCATGGTGTTTCACAACACAAATATTTTGTCAATAGAATAAATAGAGGACCAGACATAAACAAAAATGTAACATAAATATACTTTAAATTAGAGTTCACTGTTATGTTGACTTAAACCAATCAATAAGTGTTATAAATGGTCCTTGACCATCCTTGCCAAATGTATGCAACTGGAACCCACAGAAAAACAGTATAATGAGAAGACTGAAATTAAAAGACCATCATGGTCTCTCTGCATCTAGTGGGGCTCAAGGTGTGGTCTCTGTTGCTTTGGGGTAGCAGACTTTACGTAACAGTTATGTAAGCTTGGATTTTTATGACTCTGCATTCATTTTCTTGTTTCATTTCTGCTTCTATACTTTTATTATTTTTATCCATCAAATCAACATGTATAATTACAGAAAAATCATTTTGTTTATTTGTTTTTATTTTTCTTTAGAAAAAAATAGCTATTAGTATAATCTTACTTGGTTGCTAATGCTTTCCATTATATGAAACATTTTTTACTTATAATATCCTCTTGACTTATTGAACTGTTCCCACCTCTCTCCTTAATTGTTTAAATACAATTAGAGGTCTGGATGAAATGAATCACCTTGGCAAGAATTCAGCCAGCTTTACTGCCAGAGACTGAGTGGGAAAAAATGTTATATTGGCACACTTGATTTCAAAACAATTCCAAATATGTCCATGTGTGGTATCAATTCCAGCTGAAACTCTGGAGGGTGATTAATTAAAAGGTATTGTAAATCCATTGTGACACACTAAGTGTGTCATGCCAAAGTGTGGTTTAGCAAATGTATCCTAGAAGACAGAAAATTATCAATGGTATCCTTGAATGGCCTCTACAATGAGGAAAACAAACAAACAAACAAAAAAAAAAACAAAAACAAAAACATAGATTTCTGCTATTTTTATCTTTTCTTAGCAGAGATCAATCAGTGACCCAAAAGAGGAAGGGAAGAAGGGACAAAGAGTGCTAACCAGTACGGCTGGATTGATTAAAGAGGTGTGATAAGCTGATGTCAAGTGGAATCTATAGTACTGTAATTGCCTTATAAGAATGGAAGACAAACTGGTCCTCTACTTTTCCTGTGTGTGTAATTCTTTCTGCCTTCAGGATGTCCTCTGAGAAGGTTGTTCAGGCTCTCCTTGGAGTTTCTGAAATGTCTTCCAGAGCATAATTCCAGTTTTCTGTTTTCTGGGTGCTTCAGATTTGGTCTTCAGGGAAAAGTGAGGTGTCTGATGTTGGAGGGATAGTGTTATGCACTCTGCCAGTTGCAGAGATGGCTGAGGCAGGAAGAGCTCAGCAGCTTTGGCTGTTATGGAGATGTGTTAGAGAATGCAGGAAAGGGAGTACAAGACTCAGGAGGAGAACATTTGAAGGGAAAGAAAATGGTAAATTTGGAATGGTTAGGATAGCTGGAGTGGAAGGAAAACTGAAACTGGGAGATTAGGAGGGGTGAGATTTAGGAGGAATGAAGAGATTCTCTGCAGTGGCCAGGAGAAGTCAGAAATAGCGCTCTAGGCAGACAAAGGAGAAAAAAAGTAAATTAATTGAGCATACACGTAGAAGGGGCTTGGGAAGCTGCCTGCCTTGTCCTGCAAGTGTATTAGGCTGGTGATAGCATTTCTTTTTCCTCTCCTCATCCTCTGCTAGAAATATGAATGTGGTAAATGAAAAAAAGAAAAGAAAAGAAAAGAAAAGAAAAGAAAAGAAAAGAAAAGAAAAGAAAAGAAAAGAAAAGAAAAGAAAAGAAAAGAAAAGAAAAGAAAAGAAAAGAAAAGAAAAGAAAAGAAAAGAAAAGAAAAGAAAAGAAAAGAAAAGAAAAGAAAAGAAAAGAAAAGAAAAGAAAAAAGAAACTGTGTCTTAATAAAACAATTGCAAAACAATTAGTTTCCAGAGGTAATACAGTTACCTCCCTTATAGTGTTGTAATGCAGCCTAGCCCCATACACCCAATTCTGGAAAGGATATAAGGATATAAGGATATAAAGATATCTTTTTTTTTTTTTTCTTTAGATGTGTACTCCTGTGTTTCACTCATCAATAAGTCATTTTTCAGTTAATATGCAATTCTGTGTCTTCAGGCCAGCCAGCCTCATCTAGGCACAGCTAAATGAAAGTACTCTTAGCTCCTGAAACACCACTAACTAAAAGGTTCCCATTGACTAGATGGATTATAAGCAGAATAAATAATAATAATAATAATAATAATAATAATAATAAAAATAAAAATAAAAAACTTAATATCAGAATACTTATATAGAATAGGTTCAAAACAGAGCTTGAGCTTTCAGAAGGTTTAACAATATTTTTCTTTAATAAACATGAACTATATTACTTTAAATATCTTCCCATCTTTTTTTTTTTTCCTTCTTCTAACAGCTGTTTCTTTCATACTTCTCTTATTCATAAACACATGATGAAAAACAAACATGATCTGGCAATTGCCAGAGGGTGTCTTCATTTTGATAGCTTCCTTAGAAGCTACATTATTCTTCCACCATTTTTACATTCACAAGCTAAAAGATTACACTAGGAGGTGTTTAGACTGTGGAGAGAATATTCTCCCATCTGTGGCAGTATACAGAAGTATCTTTTTATAGAAGGATTTTTTATTTTTTTTCCCCTGAGTATATGGATACTGAGATGTGTAGGTTTATTGATGAAACGTCCAAAAGTAAGGACAGATTGTAGCATAATCGCACATCTTCCACATCCTACATAAAAGAGAAGCTTCAATAGTATCCCACTTCCTCTTGGGTATGTTTAGTTTCCTATGAAGATTTCATCTGTGGTTTCTTTGTGAAGAATATGCATACCAGAATATGACATTAAGTTTGAACATTTCTGAGTTTCATTTAGCTTTGTTACCCATTAGGGAAACAAGTTACTAGTGTCTGTTCATCTTTATAGAGTGTAGATATGAGACGAGTTAATCAAAATAGAACAGAGGAAGAAAAAAAAAACAGTACACTATTTAACACTTCTCTGAGGTCATGGCTAATTCCACTTACTATTTAAATAATTATGAATGATGTAGACAAGGTATTGGATAATATGGACAAGCAATAGAAGAAAACTACCTCTTGTCCTTGTGAGAGAGGTCTTTCAAATCATTTCATTTTCTACATACTTTTCTCATTTATATCAGAAAAGAAAAATGGTGTAACCCAAACGACATTGTATTTTTCAATAAATGAGAGTTTCAAGTGCTGGTCTAACTGTACCATAGATGAAAAATAATTTTCTTTCAACATTACATTAGGGTGGCAATAACTGGTGTAATTTTATTAATTAAACATAAGCATATGATTTTTATACTTTAACCAGCAACTGCATATTCACAGATGCAGGAAAAATGCATGCCCAGGTGAGTTAATTTTCACAACACAAAACTGCAGCTCATATTATTAGTTTACAGAAATTGTTTCTGTGATGAGACCTTTAGTGATGTATGACAGTATGGGTAGCAGAAAGGCAATAAAGTGGAATAAGAAAATAACAGCAAAGATTTTGTTGTCCCCTTTTCTTTTTTTCCTTTCATTTTTAGGCTTTTTTTTTTTTTTTCCTGAAATCAGTGAGATTGAAAAAGCAATTAGTCAGAAAAGACAAAGGTTTACTGTTTTGATTTAAAAAAAAAAAAAATGGCATAGGTAAGGCCTGAAGAAGAGTCAATTATAGGACCATTACAGAGAAGCAGACAACTTCAGCTGACAAGAACTGGGCTAGAAGCCAGTGAGTGACCTTGAATATGGGGGAGCAATGGTGTGACCATTCAATATGAAGCCTTGTCATGTAGTTATGCAGGACAAACTGAATTATGACTTTTGGGTAGTCTTTACACGGGTGGGAGGCTTGTAAAGCTTCTCTCCTTTTGGAAAGCTAGATTTCAAGTCCAGGGGAAGGTGGGAGCACCTTTAGGTTCTTCATCTACAATAATGCATCTACTGTCTATATATCTTCTGAGACCTGAAGAATGTTTTTTCTGTATTTCCTTTCTCAAATCTTTACTTGAACCATTAAAATACATATATAACACAGTTTTATACAACAACTGTAGTGAAATAACTTGCTTTTTTCTTACACAGTGTAAGTAAGGATACAGTAGGAAGAAAAGATGCATGTGTAATCTGGCATTTCCTGGTTTTTGATTACTCAGTCACAGATAACAAAACAAACAAACAAACATTTTAAAACTATTATATCTAATTTTGAAAACTGAATATAAGATTTCATGTAAATATCTTGGACACATGTTCAGATGAATTCCAAAATCCTTTTATTAAAACTTTAATTAAATATCAGTGAGTTAGCCAGCTTAGAGACACTAGAATTCATGATTGGCACTTTTGTATATCTTAGTCTGTACTGCACCAACTGACAGCAGTTTAGTGAATGATCATGTTCTTCGGGAATGTGTATTTCTTGGAATTAGAACACGTGTTTTCAGTTGTAGAAGCATTGATAATAATAATAAATAATAAATCTGCAATTCTATTTTGCATTTTATAGACATTTGTGCCTTCTTCTTAGGGATGTTAATTCCATTGCTAATGCTGTTAGCTTTGTGGACTAGACAACTTTGACTTCATCAACAAAAGAGAAAAAAATTTTCTTTTGGTTGAAATGAACATCGCCAGCAGTTATCAGTCTTACCTATGAGAACCAGACTCTGGAGAGGCAAAATAATGTAAAGTCTTGCTCATGGTGTTCATTGGTAATCATATCCCATTCAAAGTTAAGGGTGCATTTTGGCTACTCGTTTCTCACATTTATGGAAATACCTTAAAAAAATATTTATTTGAGGCCAAAATCTTAGAATCAATAAAGTGACAATTATTATTTTTTTTCAGCATTAATAGTGACACTTAATGCATTTAATAACAAGGTAGAATGTTGGACTTCCCTGATGTTTTTATTTGTCTATAAATATCAATAAAACAACTTGTTACAAATTATGTTACAAATTGTATGCTGAAACAATGTGTAAGCACCATTGTTTTTATAAGTAGTCACAAATGTACTCTATTTTCACAAATGATTAATATTATATATTTTTTTTCATTTGCAGAGGCAAATAGCAAGTATCATGCAGCTGATTACAGTGGAGTTACCCACTCTTGGAAGGCGAACAGGATATTATTTCACAGATGATGATAAACTGAACACTCCAGTAAATGCACTGAAGCTTGGCAGAAGACCACTTACCAGCCTAGAATAATTACATCTATAGATCATAGATAGGTCACTCCAAGACCTGGCCTGGATAGAGTTTCAGGAACTGAAGTTTCTAGTTCCTTACATGCAAACCAGTATTTTAAAAGCTAGGCAAAACTGGCATAGACCCTGATCAGTAATGCCAGTGACTTGTTCTCTGCTGATCTGTTTCCTCAGTACTGTTTGTTGCCAGCGGAAGGAGGCAGGAGCAAGGGTCAGGTTTGATGGAGCTATAGCAAGACTGCATCAGTAAGGAAGATGAATCTATAAAGATTGGAATGGTTCAAGTAGTCTTCAGCACTGGGAATTATTGAACAAAAACTGCAATGAGGTTTTGAAAACCATAAGTTAATTATCCTTGAAAAAAATAAATTTGACTATTGCTATCTTGCTTGATCCATGAAATAACAAGTTGTTAAGACAATTTAGAAAAAGTTCTTGTTGGGAAAACAGCAATTAACAATCTAAGTAAAATTTATTTGAAAATGTTCTTTCCAAATTCTCATTCAACTATCTGTACAATGGAGAAAAATTTAATTTTACTATGTGGCATTTTAAAGCCACATTAAAATAATCTTTGATTTTGGCACATTTTCAAATTGTCATTACGTTTGTTATGAATGCCTTATCCATTCTAAGAAATTGGATGTGATTAAATTTAATTTAAAGATGTTTAAATACTTGTTTCTCTCTTGTTTGTTAAAACAACAACAATAACAAAAATACAACTGATGCTACCTGAGTCTACACTATCGTGTTAGTTTTTATTCCTGCAATTCGTCTTGCAAATCAAGTCCTTCAAGACTGAGTCAGCTGTACGTCATTGATTTGTAAAGAAGGATTTTCAAGCAAAAATTTACTGTTGCAAAATGACTTAAAGTTTTATTTTGGAGGAGTGTATCACAAGTGAGAACTGTGGTAAAGATGAATATCACAATGCTAGTTTCCTTTCCTAGTTGCTTTAATAGGTTCTCTTTGGAAAGCTAGGAAATGATATAAATCCAGGGAAAAGCATGCAAGAGCTTGCACATATGAAGCTATGAATACGTAAATCTTGCATACTGATAAAGTATGTCATGGAGATTGTTGTATGGAGTGATCTGCCACTGAAGATTAGAGTAAGCCAAAGTCAGACCAGTTTTATAGCTTTTAGAAAGATTGGGTTTTATTCTTTTCATTATCTGTTTTACAATTGTTTAGACCCAATCTGGGAATAGTATCTTTATTGCTAAGTACTTCAGAAATGTACAGCTAATCCTTGTCCTAAAAGTCTGGAAAAAAAAAAAAAAAAAAAAGCAAAAGCACAAGAAAACAAACAAACAAAACAAACAAACAAACAAAAACAGTATAGAAAGGAAGTGAAAACAAAAAAAGTCTGCTTGCTAAAATCAGAACTGTTTTGTCCCAATGGAAATCAGGTATTTAAGAGCAAAACAAAAAGAAAACTCCCTCTCAAAAGCATAAATTGTTGGAATCTGGGAAAAGCAGCAAAGAGATGGAAACGTTAATATCTGTTGTAAGTATTGATATATGCATCTACATAATAAGCCTGCAAAGTAACTTAAACTAATCTTATTTATATTATAAAAATGCCATAATTTTTGAAAGCATAATTGATTGCAGCAATGAAATGACAATGACAATTTAACAATGAAATGTCATCTATCTAGTGATTAGGTACTGCTTCCAGTAGTACGGAACAAAAAAAAAAAAAAGAAGGATGAAACCTAGCTCTGAAATATATCACAGTGTTCCAGTCTTTTTGAAAAACTGTACAACTAGGTATTGACAGTAAGATATAAATACGTTTTTCCAAGAAAAGTCTTTTTTTTTTTTTTCTGAAATCTACACACTATGGGCGTTACTCTGGCTGCAGGTTAGTTTGTTTGTTTTCAATAGAATAATTCCCTTTTTGATAAAATGTACCTTGATTGCTTCTTCTGAGTCTCTTCACATCATTCTCAGCTCCTGAGACAAAAATTAAGATTAGTGTATTAGTGGTTGGTCTGTTTGCATGCATGAATTTGTTGATACCCAATAAAGTCCCCAATAGTACTGCTCTATGTAACACTCTCTCTGGTCTCTGGCACATACCATTTCTTGCCAATGTTCAGAGATATAACTCAGGTCATCTTTGGTTAAGGCATCTTCACACAGGCTGCATAAACTCACAACATCAAGTCTTATCACCAAGGATAAAGTTACTGCCATGTGGAAAACAAGATCTGAGTTAGACTGTCATCACCAGATCTTGCATATCTTTCCTTGATAGTTCACTAGAGAAAGTTAATACTCTCCAGCTTTACCATCTCAAGTGATGGTAAAGCTGGAGCTGGATGGTAAAGCTGGAGTCTCATCTTATTGAGAAGAAATGAGTTTGCTTAGATTTCCATGCTTGCTATAACATCTACTATATAATTATATATATATATTATTTTTTATTTTAAAAAGAAACTCTCATTTCAAAAAAAAAAAAACAGTCATAGGTTTATTGTAGAGGGAATTCTATTTTAAAATAGTATTGACTTATCTGAATTATTTGGTTTGGAGAAACCACTGTGATTCACCATAAGTTTCAACATTCCTTGCAATATTTTCACTATTTATCCATTTATGCTAATATACAAATACAAATCAGAATATCCTTATAGTCACTGTCAAAGATTCATCTACTTCTATCAAAACAAATCTATATTAATTTATTCAAGTGCTTACATTAAATCTTAACAATTCAGGTCTGCTACTGCTTCGTTCTAAAACTAATGACTGAAACTGGAAAGCTTCAAATTCTTGCTGCTTTACACAAACTTAAATCAAGTTATTGTTGAACAAAATACTTAATCTTTTCAGTCCTAAATACTGTAGTTCAATAGGAGTTTCATCAGCAGATTTTTCTACATTTAAAGTAAATGCCTTAGGTCTTTCTGTCAATCTATCTTTCTTTCCTCTTACCACTGCTGAGATTATTTGTTCAACTAGGAACAAGAGCTTAACAATGAAGTTTCCTTTCCTGACATAATTTTATAACTATTCTTTCAAGCATTTGTATTTTGACAATAAAATGCTGAGATTTTTGTTGTTGTTTGCCTTTGTGTTATTATTACAGTATTCTACAATGAAATGGTCAAAATATTTCTATATTTAATAGATATTATAATAATAGATTATATAATATATTATAAATTATATATATATATATTAGTATATTATTATAATGGATAACATATTCCAAACTGAATGACAACTGAATGACTGACTGTGGGGTTTTGAAATATGTTTGTATATATTTCAGTTCTTGTATTTTTTTCTGTCATTTTAAGCATCCACTATAATACATCAGGGCACATTTACGACACAGCAATCTTTAGCTGTCTTCAGCCCTTATAACTGAAGGACAGAGTTATGTAAAATGTAATCCCTCTGGTTATTACAAGGCTTTGTGCTGCATTCTTCGCAGTAAAGGGTTTAGACCTAGACTGAGGATGGCAGCAAAGAAAAGTCTTATTTTTGTTTTTGTTTGCCAGGAGTACCTACATTCTCTATATAGTGAGAGAGAACATTAGTTTTGTCATGATACAGCTAAGAGAAGAAAGAAAAAAAAATGTTTGGAGGGAGCATCTGAAATACTTTGCATGTATTAGTGACTTTTTAAATAAAACATGATAGTTACATTTCATCTCCAATCATATTGCTCAATCAATCTTGAAATGTCCTTCTAGAGCTTTTCACATTCAGTCTTTACTTTTATGGCCATGAATGATATAATGTTAGGTTTATCCCCTTACTATTCACCCTACTTTCCTGATCATTTTGTGAATATTCTTGACAGCAGAACTCAGTAGGTGTTCACTCCTTGCATTGTGAAAATTGTCTTTTAATTCCTCCTATCTGTTGTTATCTTGTATTTATTCAAGGGAACATACTTCTCCTTATCTTCTGACAGTTTATTTTTAAAAGATTTCATTGATTTTGGAAATCTAGTTTGACTAAACTCGCAAAATTTGCACTTGTTCTATATTTGTTTATTTCTTGAAGAAACTCCAGTAGCTTTCTGAAGTAGGAATGTCATTTGCAGAAGCATTATTCCTTACATCTGTCTTAAATGTCCTGGACAGTAATTCAGTAGTTTAAGGCTTCTGCTTCTGCTTATTGCCAGTGAAAGGGAAAACAGTTTTGTTTTTGTTTTTGTTTTTTTCCCTTACAACACCACTTTGTATTTTTTTAAAATCCATTTGGTCTTAAGAAGGTCTTTCCTTTGATCAGAAGATTTCCTCTTTCTGCTCCCTTATCTCTGTACCTTTGTTTGCCTGCTTTCTTATCATATGTATGTAGTGAAAAAAGTAAAGGATTCGTTGCATCTGTGTTCTCCATTGTATTTTATACCTATAAATAACCAACACAGAAGAGTAACAGGTCATTATATTTCCTTATTTGATTGGAATTTAACTCTCTCACAGTGATATCCTTAGGAAAGAGAACAGTTACTTAAATGAGTTCTTTATTTAATTTCTTGATCAGTCTCCCATTACGAATGTGTGCCTGGTTTTCCACAGCATCAAAGGAATACTTCTCCATTTAATGAAGTCTATAAAGCAGCTGTCATAGCAGTAAAGACAACTATTTTAAAATCTGAGTTTGTATATGCCAATGTGAGTCATTAGTCTTTCAGTCTATTTTGTAAGGTTTAGTAAGCATAACCTCAGTTCTCTTTAATTGGTGAGACTTTTAATATCCTACCACTCTAGAACTTGCACAAATGCTAACTTTAATTGCTAAGCTTGCTTTGTGCTCTATTTGGAGCTCTTTGTATCTTGGGAGACAAGGAAGAGAGTTCAAGTCGCTAGTGTCTCAAAGATTTGGGCTTGGTGATATACTTTTCATTCTCTAAATTCACTTTTTTTTGCTCTGGTCATTGTGCTAGTCAGTATGGAAAAGTCAATGCAAAGGTATGGTATGAAGCCAATCTTACTTTGCTTTCCTTCTCTGTTGAAAAAAACCATCAGTAGCCAAATGCATCTTTATTTTCATTCATTCACACAGTATCAGTAATATGACCATTTAGTTTTCATAGAATCATAGAATATCCTGAATTGGAAGAGATCAGCAATGATCATTATTTCCAGCTGATGGTTACCAACAGGACTACCTAAAAATTAAACAGTCTGAGATTGTTGTCCAAATGTTTCTTGAACTCCTGCAGGCCTGGTACTGTGACCACTTTCCTGAGGAGCTTGTTCCAGTGCCCATTCACCCTCTCAGTGAAGAATCTGTTCCTAACATTCAGTCTGAACCTCTCCTGAACTTCTGCCATTCCCTTGGATATGGTCACTTTTCACCAGAGAGAAGAGATTAGTCTTTTCGTGAAAAAGTTGTAGACTGAAGTGTGGACACTCCTCATCCTCTAAGCTGAACAAATCAAGTGACTTCAGCCACTCCTAATACATTTCCCCTATATACACTTTCCCATCGTTGATGACCTCCTTTGGACACGCTCTAATAGCTTTATGTCCTTCTTATGTTGTGGCACCCAAAACTGCACACAGTACTCTAGGTGAGGCCACACCAGAACAGAGTAGACGGGGACTAGCTATCAGTATCATGCTTTGATGCACCCCAGGATATGGTTGGCCCTTTTGGCTGCCAGGACACACTGTTGACTCATATTCAACTTGCTGTTGACCAGAAAACCCAGGTCCCTTTCCACAGGGCTACTATCCAGACTCTCGTCCCCCAGACTTTATGTATAGTCAGGGTTGCCCCATCCCAGGTGAAGAATGTGGCACTTCCTGTTCTTAAATTTCATATTGTTGGTGATTGCCCACCCCTCTAAACTGTCAAGATCTTTCTGCAAGGTCTCTCCATCTTTGAGCGAGTCAACAACTCCTCCTAATTTAGTATCATCTGAAGACTTGCTTAGTGTGTATTATAATCCTACATCCAGATAATTTATAAAAAAAAATAATAGAACCCCACTAGGGACAGATCACCAGCCTGTTGTAACCCCATTTTCTATAACCCTTTGAGCTTGACCTGTCAGCCAATTTTTCACCCACCATATTATGTATTTATGGGTGAATCTATATTTATAGGCTGGATATTTTGTCCAGTAGGATACTGTGAGAAACAGTATTGAAAGCTTAGATGAAATCTAAAAGTCCAAAAATTTCACTCCAAGATAGGGTATTCCTAAACAGGACCAAACATATTGGGATATGTAACGGCAGATTTTTTTCATAAAATCATTAAGGTTGGAAAAGACCTTCAAGATCATCTGGTCCAACTACCACCCTACTACCAATGTCACCCACTAAACCATGTCTCTAAGCACCAAGTCCAGCCTTTCCTTGAACACCCCCAGGGACAGTGATGCCACCAATTCCCTGGGCAACTTGTTCCAATGCCTGACTACTCTTTCTGAGAAGAAATGTCTCCTAATTTGTAACCTGAACCTCCTGTGGTGCAGATACCTTCATAACTGTGCTTCTCTGAGTATAGGTTCTAGTACTTCCATGTAGAGAACAAGTTGAATGAAACCCATGCACTTGTATGTCTATGCTGAAAAACACATTCCTCCAAATCACTAACAAGAAGAAAAAAAAATGCTTGTCATAAGTAACTGTACTATTCTACATATTGTCTCATCCAGTCTCATCAGACAAGCAACATGGTGTTGTGCAAATGTTGAACTGCAAAAATCCTGGTATGTTTTGAAAAAATAAAGTTGTGATTTTGAATGAAATGCTGTTGTGAACATAGGACTAAAACAGTGCCTCTGCATAGCTTTAGAGTCATTTTGCTTCCCCTACAGTAATTACCTAAAACTGTGCAAAAGTGATCTTGTCCTTAAGGTCATGGTGGGAAAAAGATGGAAAAGAATAAGAAGACCCAGTCATATTAGATCAGAGAAGAAAAAAAAATCTAATAAATAAAATACGTAGAAATTCTTCTGATATAATGAGTGGGTGGTGACTACAAAGGAGATTCTCAGGGCCTGATAGTGCCAGGTGGTGCCATCAGTACCAGGTGAATTTCAAGGTCATATGGAACATTCCTACCCTTGCCTTGTGCTGAATTACTCTTTGATTCAACTCTGTACTACTCTCTCTTTTAGTCCCTTTGCATCAACATCCTCCTATTTTTTGTATTTGCATTAATGTGTTTTATTAAGATTTTTACTTTAGAGATTTTTTTCCCTTTCTGTTTACTTTCAGCTAATTCCTTCTGTCCTACCAAAAACTTACCTCATGAGATGAAAAATTGTGCACAGCTGCCAAAATAAATAAATAAATAGAATAAAAAGGAAATCACACGCTCCTGTGAGTCTCTCAGTCTCTGACATTGCTTATTCATGTGAGAGTGAAAACTAGGTGTTCCTATTTCCCTTACATTTCCCTTTCTGTGGAAATGCTGTTCTGCTGTTGACAAAAAAAAAAAAAAAAAGAGAGAGAGGGCTGAGTGAAAGTGATCTGTGATCATTCTCTTTCAATCACATTCTTGTTAAGATATATTGAATTCTTCTTGATCACTTCATGAAATTCTTCTTGTTTTTATGTGATGATGGAAGTCTAAAACCAGTGGTTAACTACAGGTAATATCCACTTCTTCACAGTCTTGTGGCCTTCACTTACCACCACTGTAGTGGTGGAATGGCTATCGAAGATCGGCAAGAGAACAACAGACTTTTTATTCAGGAAATGTATCATTCAATGGTAAAATAAAGTGGGTAGCTTCTGGCTGAGTTTCACTGGTAGATGTATTTGGTAGTCTAAAAGGGAGAAAGGGGATAACCTGGATGCTGGTTTATGCAAGTCTTCTGGCTTGGAATATATTCTCTGGAACTGGGTTGGACTGAATTGCAGTTCAGTGGTGAGAATTAACAGATATGGGTTAGACAAAGTGGTGAAGCAGTCTGACTCAGAGAATAGTTTTGAGCTGTCAGATGAGTCTCTTTAGCTAAGCCATGAGAGGAAGGAATACTCTAGGAATATGAATTAGAAGGCAATCTTCTAGCAATTTATACAGGTCAGACAAGGGCTATTCGAATTGTTAATTAAACCTTATTTTTAAGTTCTAAGTTATTATTATAAAAATAAAATCTTTAGTTAAGCATATCTGTGGAAATTCCAACAGAACACAAGCTGATGAAAAGGTCTGACCATTCTGTTTGTTTAAGGAATCACAGTATTTATGGTATCATGGTATTTATGGGATCTTTGCTTTGCCACAGGGAATAGACACTGCCCATCAACTATAATATTTTTTCTGATATTTTGAACCTACCATTTTAAGCCAACACTATGAGCAAAGAGGGCTGAAAGGCAAGTTCTCTGACAAACATGTTCTGCGTGTTGAATGGATCCTTATTTTCAGTCTCTCTTAAGTGAAACGCTGGGGAAAAAAAAAAATAATTCTAACTTTGGAAAAATATTATCAAAAAAGATTGAGCTTCTGTGGCCACAAAGGATGTATAGTGCTTATAGTCTGAGTTTATTGCAGTTTAAAAGGAAAAACACAGTTTCTGTACATATCACATATTGGTCAAAGTTCTCTGACCTGAGGTATTCAGTTATTTAATTGACTTTATGTGAGTTTTCATTTTGATAGGAGACATGTTGTATTGTTATTGTCCTTCTCCAGTTTTCCTGTACATAATGATGAAGGATTGAGAGCTATTATATTTCACTTGCATGAGATAACAATTTGTTTTGGAGATGGTACTCCTAGACTTTTTTTTTAGTCTTTATTATTACATCTTAATAAATATTTGACATGATCTGAGAGAAAATTTAAAAAGAATGTTAATTCTGAAGCTAAACCAAAAATTAATCTTGAAAATTTATGTACAAAGAAGCTCTTAAACTCACAACTGACCCTGAACATGTGCGGGATTTGCTGCTCCACCTGGATCCGTACAAGTCCATGGATGGGATTCATCCCAGGGTGCTGAGATAGCTGGCTGATGTCATTGTGGGACCTCTCTCAGTTATTTTTCAGTGATCTTGGGAATCTGGAGAGGTCCCATTGGACTGGAAGCTGGCAAATGTTGTGCCAATTTTCAAGAAGGGCAAGAAGGAAGACACTGGCAACTACAGGTCTGTCCATCTCACATCAGTGCCTGGTAAAATTATGGAGAGGATGATCCTTGAAGTTATTGAGGGGCACCTGGGGGACAATACAGTCATTGGTCCCAGCCAGCATGGGTTCATGAGGGGTAGGTCCTGTTTGACTAACGATTTCCTTTTATGTTAAGATCACCCATCTAGTCAATCAAGGGAAACCAGCTGATATGATCTTTTTGGATTTCAGGAAAGCTTTTGACACAGTTTTCCATAGGATCCTACTGGACAAAATGTCCAGCATACAGCTAAACAAAAACATCATACGATGGGTGAGCAATTGGCTGACGGGCAGGGCTCAAAGGGTTGTGGTAAATGAGGCCACATCAGGCTGGCAGCTGGTCACTAGTGGGGTCCCCCAAGGCTCCATTTTAGGGCCAATCCTTTTATAAACGATTTGGATGTAGGACTAGAAGGTGTTTTGAGCAAATTTGCCGACAGCACCAAACTTGGAGGAGTTGTGGACTCGGATGAGGGTGGAAAGGCCTTGCAGAGAGATCTGGACAGAATGGAGAGCTGGGCAATCACCAACCACATGAAGTTTAACAAGAACAAGTGCCGAGTCCTGCACCTGGGACGGGGCAACCCTGGCTATACGTACAGACTGGGCAACGAGACGCTGGAGAGCAGCCCCGCAGAGAGGGATCTGGGGGTTGTGGTTGATAGCAAGCTGAATATGAGCCAGCAGTGTGCCCTGGCAGCTGGGAGGTCCAACCATATACTGGGGTGCATCAAGCACGGCATTGCTAGTCGGTTGAGGGAAGTGATTGTCCCACTCTACTCTGCGCTGGTGTGGCCTCACCTCGAGTACTGTGTGCAGTTGTGGGCACCACAGTACAAAAGGGACGTGAAACTGTTAGAGAGTGTCCACAGGAGGGTTATGAAGGTGGTGAAGGGCCTAGAGGGGAAGACGTATGAGGAGCGGCTGAGGTCACTTGGCCTGTTCAGCCTGGAAAAGAGGAGGCTGAGGGGAGACCTCATTGCAGTCTACAGCTTCCTCGCAAGGGGGAGTGGAGGGGCATCTGTTCTCTTTAGTGGCAAGCAACAGGACCCATGGAAATTGAGTCAAGCTGAGACAGGGGAGGTTCAGGCTGGATATCAGGAAGAGGTTCTTCACTGAGAGGATTGTCGCACACTGGAACAGGCTCCCCAGGGACATAGTCATGGCATCAAGCCTGTCTGAATTTAAGAAGCGATTGGACTGTGCACTTAGTCACAAGGTCTGAATATTTGGGTAGACCTGTGTGGTGCCAAGAGTTGGACTCGATGATCCTTATGGGTCCCTTCCAACTCAGGATATTCTATGATTCTATGATTCTAAATGGATTGTTATTTAAAAACAACAAAATTATAGACCTCATTTATAGGCCTGTAAGGTAAGGTTATGATATTTAATAGCAAGCAAATATGGATTTTATATATTTTTTTATTATTTAAAACTTGTGTTATGTGTCTGTGACATTCGTAATACCAGGAGACAAAATAATTTAACTCAAACATATCATGAAACTTGTAGTAGAAAGTAGCCTTGACCATATAACAAATAGTAGATATAGAAAGCTAAAAATAGACAGAAAAAATACATTCTTTAATATTCTGAAAGGCAAATAAACCGTATCGTTTTTTCAACTTCTAGAAATTTTCTTTATACAAAGCTTTCAAGTTTTCAAAAGATTTCAGATTCTTAATTTAGGTCTTCTAACCTTTAATTATCTTCCTGAACAACAGCTTGACTTCTGCTCTCTCCAGCAAGATGAGCAGCTAATGCTGCATCTCAAAGTGGTCAGCAGTTTGGAAGTTCAGATTGCCACTATTTATGTGCCTAAATATAATTGATTATTGTTTGTTTATACGGTGAAGGCACTATTTTTGCTTTTGTTTCAATTTTTGCTCTGTTCTTTTTACTGCTTTCATTCAGAAGTCAATTGAGACTCTCCCTGAATTTCAGTATTTCAGTATTTGATGGCCTGACCCTTTCCACTGTTGAGTTAACAGTAATTGCTGATGCTCACCAGGGCCAAGGACTAAGTCCAAGGGCTCCAGCAAATGTTTGATCCAAATACACATAGATATTTAACAATTTCTGTGAACTATACTTCTGGGGAGTCAACATTTTTTTTCCTCACTAAAACATGCAATCTGAGGTGAGTATTTCCTGAGGTGTGGTAGACAACAGGAATTTCCCTTCCTGATGTTGGGCAATCTTTATTTTGAGCATGAATTATGGGATAATGGAAGCCTTTGCCTTGTTTACCTTTGGATTAATCTGCAAGTGAGATTTTTCTATGCAAGAAGGAACTGAAGAAGTTACAAGAGGGGTAAATTTCACTTTGTCCTTCCCAAAATATTTTAAAGTAATTAAATAGAAATTTGCCTCAGGAGTAGAGTGGAGTCAATGTTGACAGAAATTAGAAGAAAAGATAGCAGATAACGGGACCAATTTTCAGTGTTATATTTATGCACTAGCTGAAGTTGTTTAAAGATAAACTATATTTCAGCATGCAGTTTGTATTCATTGACAACATTTTGAGAACTGGTAAAAAAAGGAAAACAAAAACAGTAGATTCTGAGAGTGACCCCAAAGGAGGCAGGGAAGTTACCAAAGCTTAGGGTTTGGTATAACTTGTAACTTGCTAATATATCTTTAAAAATTATTTAACCAATTACAGATCTAATTTTAATATTTTCCTGTTTTGACATTTAGGAATATTTGTTTGGACTCTTTGATCATATAGTGAACCAAGCAACAATTATTTGAGTTGGACATTTGAACTAAAGAGAGAGCACAGAATCATCTAGGTTGGAAGAGACCTCCAAGATGTTGTGGTTTAACCCAGCTGGCAGCTAAACACCACACAGCCGTTCGCTCACCCTCCCCCCTCCCTCTCTGGGATGGGGGAGAGAAATGAGAAAACTGAAGCCTGTGAGTTGAGATAGAGACAGTTTATTAAGACAGAAAATAAAATAATAATAATAATATGTACAAAACAAGTGATGCACAATACAATTGCTCACCACCCGCTGACCGATGCCCAGCCTATCCCCGAGCAGCCGGCCCCCCACCCCGGCCAGCCACCCCTATATATTGTTTAGTATGACGTCAGATGGTATGGAATACCCCTTTGGCCAGTTTGGGTCAGCTGTCCTGGGTCTGTCCCCTCCCAGCTCCTGCTGCACCCCTAGCCTGCTCGCTGGCAGGACAGAGCGAGAAGCTGAAAAGTCCCTGACTTAGTGTAAGCACTGCTCTACAACAATTAAAACATCAGCGTGTTATCAACATTATTCTCATCCTAAATCCAAAACATAGCACCCTACCAGCTACTAGGAGGAAAATTAACTTTATCCTAGCTAAAACCAGGACACAAGATCACCTAGTCCAACTTCTGACCTAACACTAACAAGTCCTCCACTAAACCATATCACTAAGCTCTACATCTAAACGTCTTTTAAAGACCTCCAGGGATGGTGACTCAACCACTTCCCTGGGCAGCCCATTCCAATGCCTAACAACCCTTTCAGTAAAGAAGTTCTTCCTAATATCCAACCTAAACCTCCCCTGGTGCAACTTTAGCCCATTCCCCCTCGTCCTGTCACCAGGCACGTGGGAGAATAGACTAATCCCCACCTCACTACAGCCTCCTTTAAAGTACTTGTAGAGATCAATAAGGTTGCTCCTGAGCCTCCTCTTCTCCAGGCTAAACAACCCCAGCTCCTTCAGTTGCTCCTCATAAGACTTGTTCTCCAGACCCTTTACCAGCTTCGTTGCCCTTCTCTGGACATGCTCAAGCACCTCCATGTCCTTCTTGTAGTGAGGGGCCCAAAACTGAACACAGTACTCAAGATGAGTCAGTTTGTAACTGATGAGCACAAACCTTCAGTCATTGTTCAAAGCAAATCTAAATTTGGTGATGTGGTGGGTAACCTTGTCCATCCCCTTGACACTCACCCAGCAAAGTGTAATTGAGCAGAGGATGGAGAACAGGGGTTTATGGTAAGTCCATAACCGTTCTGCCACTCTTTTCTCCTCACAATTTTTTCCTGCTCTGATGTGGATCCTTCCATGGGCTGGAGTCTATCAGGAAAAATCTGTTCCAGTGTAGGTTCTCTGTGGGCCACAGTTCCTTCAGGAAATAACCAACTGCTTTGGTGTGAGGTCCTTTCCGGGCTGCAAGGTGAATATCCACTTTGGTCTGCTCCTCTCCATGGGCTGCAGGGAAATAACCTGATTCACCATGCTCCTCTCCATGAGCCTCAGGGAGCATGAGAGGTATTGCTTAGAGCACCTCCACCACCTCTTTCTTCTCTTGGCTTTTGCAGGATTGTTTCTCACATTTTTCTCCCTTCTTGTCTGCTTCTATGTCATTTTTGCCCTTTCTTAATATGTTTTAGGAGTGGAACCACACACATGGCTGATGGGCTGTTTTCTCTTGTAGTTCCATGGCAGAGAAGGCTAGAATTAGCTGTGTCCAAGCCAGGACATCACCTGATATCCCCTCACAGATGTGACATCTGCAGACCACTCTATTACCAAAATCTTGCCACCTACATCCACTACAGTTTACGTTTCAGACACATTTAGTTTTTCAGGCTCTTTCCTGCCATTAGATATTGGGCATGCAAGGTCCATAACAACTTCAAACTGCAGGGAATTGCTAGAAGGAAAGGAAGTTTGGATGCACTAGTCTCATGTCCTTAACTGCATTGTGTGAGCACAGTTTTCTTAAACTGAATGAAGGTCTACTGGCTTATATTAGCCTAAGTGTATTTTCAGAGCTTACAGAGGTGGCATCTTGCCAATTTGCCCATAAGTACTTTTTTCCAGCACACAGAAAAATGAAGACCTTTTTGAAAACAAGAATCAGCTTTTCATTTTTTTCCTTTTTATAATGATTGAAAAAGTTGAGAAACTAATTCAGGATTATTAGAATATGCACTTGATAGGTGGGAAAATCTGGTATATGTTCCAGCTCTAATTGTAGCAGTAACCTGCTACAGTACTGTGGATTATTTTGCAGTAAATACCTTTCCTTCCCTTTTGTAGCTGTTTTACTTTTTATTAAGTACAAGTACAATCAAGTAAATGGAAAGACATTATTTAACAAGATATTTAGAGAATATACGTGGCCACTGCTCTGCTGTGATTTTGGATAAATGCCACAGACAAGAAAACGTATTTCACCTTCTTTTTTTGTGTACTGATTTTAAAAAATTCCAAGGAGAAAGAATGTCTTAACCCTGAGGAAAAATGATTCCATTAGATTTTGTTATTTAGTATGAAAAATGGTCAATGGCCAGAGTGTCATCTGTAGGGAATGTCCCTTCTTTTATATGTTTATAATTGTTGGAGACTTTGAAAAGCTACTGACAGCAATATAGGACTCTTTGAAGCAAAACCACTACTAAATATAGAGTTGTTGGAAGTAGTTGCTAATGAACAGATTGTTATCCACATTTTAAGCTTAAATACAGGAGAAAGTAACTGGATGAACAAGAGGAAGCAGAACGTTACGTTCTTAGGATTTCTGCATGTACTGAAATCGTTAAACTCTGAAACCTGTCTTTTCAAGGTCCTTCATTGTAATCTATTATCTTTCACTCCCCAGTGGCACCACAAAGGCATCAGTTTGATGATATATTGCAAATAACAATGTAATTACATTGGTTTAATGTCACAACTGGGATTCATTTGAACTTTTTTAAACTTCTAATCCTTAAAATAAATCATGAACTGAAAAAAAAAAGAATAAGAAAAAGAAATAGAAAAGAAGTCACTAGTTAGAAAGAACAGAATTCTCCATACATTTTGGAGAACTACAATGTTCTGGGGCTTTTTTTTTTTTTTGGGGGGGGGGGGGGGGGGGAAGGAGGGTTGTTTTGTATAATAGCCTTAGTAGGAAATGCAGTCTACAGATATCCAATTTATTTAAAACATCTTTTCTTTCTGTTCCTTAGGTTTGCTGAAGTACTAAGTCCCATTGTAGATTACAAGTCATCTACAGATTTTAGAGATTTTAGTTAAACTTCTAAGAACTAAAACTAAACCTTTTTTACTATTTTGATTAGAAAAAAGAAAATCATAATCAGCCTTATAACTTCTTTTTTCTTTTTTTTACTCTTACCTTAAAGCTTTTTTTTTTTTTTTCTTTTTTCCCCAGTCATTTTTTCTCTCATATTTAACTGCTGAACTGTATTGATTCATTTCTTGCAAAACTGGAAGTCTGATTTCAGGCAGCTAAAAATTGGCTTTCCCTGTAATGTTCATATATTTAAGTATATAAACTTTAAAACTGCGGCGTGGTGTTGCTTCTGCATAATGGTGATCCACCTGTAGAAGGCAAAACACATTTTAAAACTTTGAATTACACCTATTAATGCAAAGGTGTGACAGCTTTTTTTTTTTTTTTTCATTTGTGGAAATCTTACTGTTTTCTCAAACAGCTCCCCATGATGTTTTATCTCCATTGGTGTTTCCTAGTGGTCAATTTTGCATATTTAGAGAGAAACATAGCAAGCAAAAAAACCAACTTTTAATCCTTGTAAACTGAAGGATTTAAGATGATTTTAGAACAGATGAATAAAGACTCATTGTCTCCAGCCTGCTTACGCCTTGAATTTGCAAGAATAACCTTGAATGGCTGAAGAGTATATTCACTGCTTTTCGTTCAGAGTAATCACGCTAGGACCTAGCATCAGCAGCAATGGAATATGCTTACCTTGAATCTTCCAGGCATTTACCCCTACTCAAGCAGAACCTCTTCAGGCAAAAGATACCTTTCTTTGCCCAAGAAAGAAAGGTAGGTAAGGCTAATCTCTCTGTTCAGTTGCTAAAGAAAGGAACTCTGGGACAGCTTAGGGGAAGACAGGATAGGTTCCTGCATTAAATTACTTTCTGGAGCAGTATTCTCAGCAAGGACATAACTGTATTTTCTTTGGAGTGGTGCCTGGATACTCTCTGAGATTCAAAAGGCAGAGGCTGTTTACCTGCTATTCCCATGTTTTGGAATCTGCAGAACTTCTTTGGAGCTTGCTGATTGCCTGCAGTAGACTGTTTTGGGATGATAATAGCATATGTTTATACAGATTCTTCCACATTTATTCTCTTGGCAAAAGAGCTGATTGATGTATATCAGAATGGTGGCCAGTTGCACCTTGACATTTAGGCATTTCGTTATTGTGTGATTGAAAATAGAACATGAAACTGGAAGTACAAATGTAGAGAAGCTTTTAGGTCACCTTGAGCTGAAATTCTGATGCAGACATTATTAATATATCTTTTGCTTGCTAGTTACTGATGAAGCATCCTGTGCATGTGTCTCATACTAGAATGTAAACATATTTATGGCTCTATTAGGAAATACATATGGTTTGTACATTACAATAATGAGAAAAAAATAAAAGGCAATTTTATTCATGTACTTATAACTATACCGTGTCCTAGTTTGTTGTTGTTGTTGTTGTTTAATAATTCTTAATGTTAGAATTCTTATTCTGCAGTGCACTGTAAAGTTCAGCAAATTTCGGAAAGATTAAAATTTTGAATCTATTGGATTTGTGAATAGATACAAAATGTATAATCATTTTACAGCTAGTATTTTAAAGCTTAAATTATTTGCATGATTATTCAGCTCAGTTTTAATATTTTGCTGAATTAGCATAGTCAGTAAGGAAATAACACTTGCTTCAATCAAAACCTATAGTCTTTCAGATTTCTAGATCTGCTTGAAGTAACTGTAATGTATGTGTGAAAAAGTGAAAATGAGTATCTTGATGAATGCCTTTTTCTTTGAAATGTATTGGTTAGTGTTAGAATCACTGCAACATACTCAACTTACAGTCTGCTTGTTTTGTAGAAATATTTTCCATAGGGGAGACTATATTCTATGTACTCCCTGCTAATATTTTTACTTACATGCAACTGTTTCTGTTAGCAGTCCATATGCTTTGGTGATGGGTGGGATGTGTACTCCCATTATTTTACATTTTCTGGAAAGGTCATGTACAAAAGGTTGTCTATGAGTGTTCACTTTCAATTGAGGGAAGATGATCACAAAAGCATGATGATGTTTTAGTGCACTGTTAGTGTTTATACATCGCCCATTTTAGAGTTTAAGGGATATGGTCTATACATTAACAGATGTTTCAGGTAACCTGAAGTACAAGAAAGTATTACCAGATTATATTGTTCCATAAGCAATGGACTTATCTCAAACCTTTCTTACACTTTATGTTATTTGAATTGAAAATGAAGAGTGTTACCCACATAATAATCTGTTAGGATTAAAAATCTTGAAAAGTAGACAGAAGACGATAATAATCTCTTTTTCTTCAGAAAAATGTACAGATTTATAGACCCCAGTGAATTATTTTTAAACGTAAAAGAGTGGTATACACAAACAAAGCCTTTCTCCCTGAATAGGGAGAAAGAACCTGTGAAAAATTCTGGGGCAAAATGTTCCAAATGAATTTCAGGTTGCATGGATTTAACTGAACTGGAAGGTTACTTCCCAGTGTTGGTTTCTGGTTTTTTTTTTTCCTGTAACCTTTCTTTCTTTTTGTGAAGATTAGAAATTGTGAAGAATGTTACAAAACTGAGAAAAGAAGTTTTGCTTATTGAATTGTCAGAGCTTGAATAACTCCCTTTGTACTGTATTTTTTAAGGTGGAGAAAATAATCTTTTAAACTTGGCAGGTTTCAAAATGAACTGTTAACATATTTAATGACTGAGTGCTTTCATTTTGTGATATAATTAACATCAGCTCATGAATTTCTGTTTTGAGTAGTGTTTAGAATATGTGTCCATATGTATTATATATACATATATGTGTGTGTGTGTGTGCATATACAATATACTAGCAACTGCTTGTTACTACTTTTGTTCAGGAAAATTCACTCAGCACGTTTAAAATTATCTTTAAAGCATATTATATCATTTCTTGAGATAGACATCTTCATTTTATCATTACTTAACAGGAATTCATATTGCAATTCCTCTAATAAGAGAATACTTTTTAGCACTGACAGTTAACTAATTTGTTCTTATGTAATATAAATATTTAGATATTCACAATTTCTGGTAACAGTGACCAGGAACACTCTGGATTTTGCATAAATCTCCAAAAAAAAATTATCATTTACACAATAGCTTGAGACAGAAGAGAAGAGGGACTGAAAATATGCTACCTATATCAGAGGAAATTAGGAACCGCTGCATGGGTGGTGTGAACTCTTGCATGGAGATGTGAACTTGTCCCTAGCCATAACAGGGAACTGTTCTGGGGACTGCTACCTTGCGCAGAAATGGTGTATGGTTTCAGTCTTTTGCTTTATCAGGCAAGAATCTGAGTTCCTACAGTTGCTATGGAACAAATGGCTCTTCCCTCTGTCAAGTTACCGTTGCTCAGCCTAGCAGAGGAAGCTTGTGTAATTACTTTAACAGAATTTTTAGTTAGCCTTTTAATAATGAAGACAGATACTGTTAGGACTCCTTTAACTAACATGAAGATTTTTTTTTATTTTATTCCTTTTTTTTTCTTTCCCGAGTGTATACACCAAACATCTAAATTATAACATTCCCCAAGCAGCACATATATGAGAAAAATCTTTGTATTTCTTAGATTTGGCAACGTGTGGTGGTTTTACCCAGCTGGGGAGCTGAGCTCCACCACAACCACTCACCCACTTCCCCTTCTCAAAGGGAAATGGGGAGAAAATAGAACAAAAAGTGCTCAAGTGTTGAGACAAGGATGGGGAGATAGCTCAGTGTTGTGGTTTAACCCAGTCGGCAGCTAAACACCACTCAGCCGTTCGCTCACCCTCCCCCCTCCCTCTCTGGGATGGGGGAGAGAAACGGGAAAGTGAAGCCGGTGAGTTGAGATAAAGACAGTTTATTAAGACAGGAAAATAATAATAACAATAATAATAATAATAATGGTAATAGTACTACTAATAATAATGTGTACAAAACAAGTGATGCACAATGCAATTGCCCACCACCCATTGACCGATGCCCAGCCTATCCCCGAGCAGCCGGCCCCCCACCCCAGCCAGCCACCCCTATATATTGTTTAGCATGACGTCAGATGGTATGGAATACCCCTTTGGCCAGTTTGGGTCAGCTGTCCTGGGTCTGTCCCCTCCCAGCTCCTGCTGCACCCCTAGCCTGCTCGCTGGCAGGACAGAGCGAGAAGCCGAAAAGTCCTTGGCCTGGTGTAAGCACTGCTCTGCAACAATTAAAACATCAGCATGTTATCAGCACTCTTCTCATCCTAATCTGAAACATAGCACCCTACCAGCTACTAGGAGGAAAATTAACTCTGTCCTAACTGGAACCAGGACACTCAACAATTACAAACGTGGGAAAAACAGACTCAGCATAGGGAGATTAATAAAATTTATTACTTATTACTAACAAGCTAGAGCAGTGAGAAACAAAGGAAACAAACTAAAACCACCTTCCCCCATCCACCCTCTTCCAACTCCTCTCCCCAAGTGGGAACAGGGGAACAGGGGAATGGAATGGGGACTGCAGTCAGTCTATAGCACTTCGCTGCTCTTTCACAGTCACTTTCTGCCACTGCGCCAACATGGGGTTGCTCCCACGGGATGCCATCCTTCCCAAACTGATCCTGCAGGGGCTTCCCACAGGCAGCAGCCCTTCAAGAACTGCTTCAAATATGGGAGCATACTATGGGTATCACTCAACAATTATCGTCATGGGCAAAATAGACTCAGAATAGGGGGGTTTAATTAAATTGATTACCTATTACTAACAAGCTAGAGCAGTGAGAAACAAACAAACAAAAAACACCTTCCCCCCATCCACCTTCTTCCAACTCCTCCCCCCAAGCTGCACAGGGGAACGGGCAATGGGGGCTGTGGTCAGTCCCTGAGGCTTTGTCTCTGCCGCTCCTTCACGGTCACTCTCTGCCCCTGCTCCACGTGGGGTCCCTCCCATGGGATGCCATCCTTCCCAAACTGAGCCTACGGGGGTTGCCCACAGGCAACAGCTCTTCAAGAATTGCTCCCACATGGCTCTGTACCACAGGGTCCATCTGTCAGGAGCAAACTGCTCCAGCACAGGTCCCCCACGGGCGGCAGCTCCCCCGAGACCCCCTGCTCCTGCGTGGGCTCCTCTCCACGGGCTGCAGCTCCGGCCCGGGGCCTGCTCCTGCGGGGGCTCTCCATGGGCCGTAGCCTCCTCCAGGCCACATCCACCTGCTCCACCGGGGGCTCTTCCACAGGCCGCAGGGGAACTTCTGCTGAGTGCCTAGAG
Source organism: Anser anser (assembly GCF_964211835.1). NCBI lineage: Eukaryota > Metazoa > Chordata > Aves > Anseriformes > Anatidae > Anser > Anser anser. The sequence continues at coordinate 71,704,097 of NC_139721.1, forward strand.
CACCTCTGACCCTCCTGCCCTCCTTCTGCTCTCCATCGGGTCTGCAGGGATGTTTCTCACTCCTCACTGTCCCAACTGTTTTTGGGCAGCAGTGTTTGTTGTTGTTGTTGTTTTCCCTTTCTTAAATCTGCTCTCACAGAGGTGCAAACAACCTTGCTTATTGGCTCAGCTGTGGCTAGCAGTGGTTCCCTCTGGATCCAGCTGAAACTGGCCGTTATCTAACATGGGGCAACTGCTGGATTCTTTTCATGGAGGCCACCCCTGCATCCCCCTGCTACCAAAACATTGCCATGTAAATCCAATACACAATAATTCATGAAAAGCTGCAATAATTTGAAAATGACAAGATGAATTATAATTTTCTAATTCACACTCAATGCTCAAAATTGATAAGTCCATTTTTTGGGTGTAATTCAGCTTTAAGGACAACCATTCCTGATTCCTCCTAGCACAGGAAATCAAAATTCTCCATTCTGGGTGTAAACAAAGACCAAGTCAGAAGTAGAACATTTATTTGATCATCCTTTTCATTCATGCATAGCAGTTGCAAATCAGTTTCAGTGTTCTTGGTCATCTATTTGTGTATCAACAGCATTTAGCCAGAACAACTGTTGTGAAGTAAGACTGTTCTCAGCCCCAGACAAAAGAGATGGACTTTTGTCTTTTAAGATAGAAGCAGTACATAATTTATTTCAGGTTTGTCTCAAAACATATGCCGTAATTAGACAAGAAATACTACTGTACATACTTTAAAGCATTGCAGTCAATGAGCTGTCTTGTAGGGAGGAAGGGAAAAATGCCTCAGTCATGCAAACCTCATCTGGGTTGGAGTAGAATGATGTGTAACCTACTGAAGCAGAGACCAATTATTTCTGTAAAAGTTCCTCCATACCCACCCAAGTCGACGAATTTGTTTAAGTCTCTGAACTTGGGACAGAGGTGAAAAAAGTAAAACAACTTAAAATACATACATAGTTTTATATATATTGAAACAGCAAATATTTCATTTAATCTTCATGTTACCTTACAGTGTACAGATCATTTATATGTTTTCCACAGGAAAAAAAAAAAAAAATACAAACACATAGTTAAATAGCAGCCTCACAGACTGAGGTAAATAACAAAAATGTTTTTTTGGTTTTGCAAAATTTCCATGAGTACAGCACGAGAAAATACAGATCTTGACGTTTAAAATCAAATCACGTAAACCAGCTTATTATCTTATTTACAGATACTGCTTTCCTTTGAAGCTAATCATTTTAAGCGATTAACTATTCACATAATGAAATGCTTTGCTACCCTTGATTTCCTGACTTTTCCTTTTTAAAATGAACTTTGAAAGTTAACGTTTGAAATATTTTTAAATGGCATTTAATTTTCACATTGTACTGAATAATTTATTACTGTTATGCCCCCCTCTAAACAATTTCAAAGCAGAAACAGTGAGGATTATAAGTGGTTTTCTTTAAAGAGCTCAAGTGTCCATCATCTCTGTTTCAGCTTACCCTTGAAGTCTCACTTTTTAAGCTGAAAACAAGGTGGATGATAATACTATACCATTTGTACTGAACAACATTTGAATTTAAAAATTGTTTTAGAAAAGACATTGTTTGCTGTTGTATACTGGCAAAAACCTGCAGGCAAATACTGCAGGCAGTAATAATAATAATAATAATAAATAACAAATAACAGCAAATAACAAAAAAGTGTATGCTCAAGAAGTGCTGTAACTACTTATTCTGTTTGACTTCGAGAAGATTTTGGGTAGATGGTTTATGTTAGTAATTCTGTTCACCAAGTATGCCAGGTGAGCTGAAGGCAAGCATACAGTAGAAAGAGAGACTTTAAATGATATAAACATATCTATTGTGTAAACGTCAAAAATTCTTCTCCAAAGGCCTAGATTTCTCCTTACTTCTGCTTATTTCTGAATTCAGTTTTGCACTGAATGCTTATGGCAACCTTAATAGTTTTTTTTTTTTTTAATTTTTTTATCACTTCTTAGATATTCACGTGGATTCTTTCTCCCCACACCTCTCTTTCCCTCTCTCTCTTTTTTTCTGTCTTAACATAAGGCCCCCAGGCCCCCTTATAATCTTGCTTTGGAGAGCAGAAGAGCGAGGATTTGCTCCCCCCCAGTCCCCCTGGCCCTGCCTCCCCCACTTTTTTTTTTTTTTTTTTTACTTTTTTTTTTTACTTTTTTTTTTTTTTCCTGGAATGCAGGAAAAACAGTACCTTGCAGTCAGTCAGACTGACTTTTATTACATAGTTACTTGGAGAGCCTTAAGAGCCCGCTGGGGACCTAAGAGCGCTCAATGAAAGAATCACGTTGAGATGTGCTGTGGCAGCAAAAAGGAATAAAAGGTGCTTTGAATGCCATAAAATTAAATTGATCTTCACAGTGACAAGTGACAGCAATAGATAAGGTCAATGAAAATGTTACCATATTTAAAGGTGATGTACATAAGGCATAAGTAATTATGGAATTTAACATTGCATCTTTGACCCAAGATAGGTAATTATCCTCCCTCCCTATAGAGAGACAAGTCTCAATCTGATTTGGTATAATGGAGAATCCAGCACATCCATGGTGAGAGTTTCTAATTTTTTCACCTTTCAACACATATACTTTTTAGTCTATATATCTAGTGCAGTATTCAATACATTCCATTTTGCATCTCTGTGAAAAACATATTAAGAATGGTCATTAAAATGTACACTCATCACACAATCTTCAAAAATGCCAGCAACGTCAATAAAAAATAATTCCTCACATGAATGTCAACTTAACATGATCACAAATCTGAAAAAGGGGACAATTTACAGACACTCTACCCCTTGTCCCTTCACCACTTTACGACAACATAAATTCACCTCAGTTAATACATGCTGGCAACATCCAGTTCATGTTTTGCCCATTACCTCTCTCAGTTACTGTCCTTATCTCAAATTCCTCAAGAGCCCCATGCTGGGTGCTAGAAAAGACTACTGTGGTTTAAAACGAATGGACGGCTAAGCACCACCATGCCATTCTCTCACTCCCCCTCCTCAACAGAACCAGGGGAGAAAATATGATGAAAAATCTTGTGGGTTGAGATAAGGACAGGGAGATTGATCACCAATTACTGTCATGGCAAAATACATTGAGGTTGGGGAAGATTAATTTAATTTATTATCAACTAATAATAGACTAGAAAAGTGAGAACTAAAAGCAAAATAAAAACAGCTTCCTCCCACTCACCCTTTTCTACCTCCTTCTCCCAAGCAGTGCAGTGGAATGGTGAACGGTCTCTGTGGTCAGTCTATAGCACTTCATCATCTGACACTTCATCATATTCTTTCCCTGTTCCAGTGCATCCGTAGGATGCAGTCCTTCCCAAACTGATTCTGCATGAGCTTCCCACAGACCACAGTTCTTCAGGACTGTTCCAATATGGGTCCATAACATGGGGTCCATCCTTCAGACTGTTCCAGTATGGGTCCCCTATGGGTGGCACCTCCTGCCAGACCTTCTGCTCCTGTGTGGGTTCCTCTTGATGGGCTGTAGTTCTCTCCAGGATCCTGCTCCTGCAGGGGTTCTCCATGGGCTGCAGCAATCTTCAGGCCAGATCCGCCTGCTCCCACGTGGAATCCTTCTCAGGCTGCAGTGTTGATAGGTGCTCCAACATGGTCTGTACCTCAGAGGAATCTCTGTTGCAGCACCTGAAGCACATCCTTCCCTTCCTTCTTTACTGACTTTGGTGTCTGCAGGGTTGTTTCTCAACATTTTCCCACTCCTCTCTCTCAGCTGCTGTTGCAGAGCAGTGTCGTGTGTCCCATTACCCCCCCACCCCCCACCCCCCCCTCTTAAATATGCTCTCACAGAGGAACAACCAACATCACCCATTTGCTCAGCTTTGGCCAGTGGCAGGTCCCATAAAATAATCTCTTATCTGACATGGGGCAGCTTCTGGACTCTTTTCACAGAGGTCTCCCCTGCAGTCCTGCTAAGAAAACTTTGTCACATAAACCAAATACAGTATTCTACAAATACATTTCTTACAAGGAAATCAGTACACCAGGTTTCAGCTTATACCACAGAAAAACACAGGTAACACTCCTCATGAACTAATATTTAACTCTTAATTCGTTTATTATTAATCTTTTGAACACTTCTAATTTTTCATTGACTGCATAACAAGACACGAACCAAAGCATGGAAAGAAAACTTAAAACTGCATTGTTGCCTATCTAATGGGTGAAAGGATTGCAAGCAAGGAAATAAAATTCAGAAAGCGTGTGCCATAAAAAATGTGTATGAAGAATTTTTTATTAATTAACTTTATGCAAAGAATATATTTGAAAGATTAGAAACATTCTTAATTTTCACTTAATTATTGATTATGCCCCATATTTGGTAAAATATTTTCCAAGTCAGCTTTACACATGAGTTGAAGTCCTTATTTGGCAAATCACTCAGGCCTTGGTATCCTGTAATAAATAGTGTCCCATGTCCAGGAAGCTATTTCAATTCTTAATGTTTATTGATTTCAGTGAAGGTAACTCCATTACTACAGTATGTTCTCATTCTGCTCATAGAAAGCCATGTCTTTAGGGTAAAATCACACTTCCCTATTTGAAAACAAGCAGTGTATATGAAATTTTATGTCCAGTTTAGGCAGTCTGGAGATGGTTTGTGCAACTCACAGCTGCTCATTAGCAGTCAAACTTAGGGTAGAACCAAAATCAGCATAGGTGTACACCTACAGACACATTTTGTATTTTTGCTCTTCATCATTCTGTGTAAACATGTGTTTTACTGTAAGGAATGACATTTGCATTGTATGAATTTAAGGAGTCTACCATGCCTGTAGGATGTTGAAATGTCGTGTTATACAGTTTAAATATTGTGCAAGCTCCCTGAAAAACTAAGGGAATATACTAATGGATATTTTATGTGTCGCATTATTATTTTCAAATCTTTATTTAAAAGTAGACCATGGAAGTTTCGTTTTATTGAAGTAATAGAGTATATGATGTCAGAAAAAATGCAAAAACAATGATTACAAAAATTTTTCTTTTCTATAACATGCACAACTTTCTTCTGTCTTTCTTGTGGCTCTGTAAATTCTGTGACTTACCACAGAGGTTACCACAAGGCAAATGAAGTAAAGCAAAGCTAATTTTTCATCTGACATAAAATGAACAGAACAGTTATTTTTCTAACATTAATATGTATTCTACTGAAAAATATTGTCATTAAGAGTAATGTTCTAATCACATGGAAGTTAGTTGTTTTTGTTTTTCTGTTACATTGATGGAGCACATATTGTTTTGATTTTTTATAAGATTTTCTTTGTCATCTTTAAGATTTAAAAAAAACACTGTCATATCTTATTTTTTAATGTTTAAATAAAAAGCTTAATTGTAGACTTCAGAACTGCATACATAAGTTTCAAAAATATAAATGAATATATATATATATGTCACTGATGATTTTAGCAAAGGGGATAACCTAAACAATATTTAGCAGAATCATTGAATCATAGAATGGCTTGGGTTGGAAGGGATCTTAAAGATCATCTAGTTCCAACCCTCATGGCACAGGCCAGGATGACAACCACTAGATCAGGTTGCCCAGGGCCTCATCCAACGTGGTCCTGAACACTTCCAAAGATAAGGATCCACAACTTCTCTGGGCAACCTGTTCCAGTGCCTAACCACCATCTGAGTGAAGAATTTCCTCCTAATATGTAATAAAAATCTCCCCTCTTTTAGTTTAAAACCATTCCCTCTTATCCTATCATTATCTGTCCAAGTAAAAAGTTATCTTTTTTTTTATAAGTCTCCTTTAAATATTGAAAAGCTGCAATGAGGTCTCCCTGGATTCTTTTCTTCTACAGGCTGAACATCAACAGGTCTCTCAGTCTTTCTTCATAGGAGGGGTGCTCCAGCCCTCTGATCTGCTTTGTAGCCTTCCTCTGGACTTGTTCTAACAGTTACACATCCTTCTTGTGCTGGGAGACCTGGACACAGAACTCCAAGTGGGGCCTCATAAGGGCAGAGTAGAGGGGGACAATCTCAACCTGCTGGCCACTCCTCTTTTGATGCAGCCCAGGATGCAGCTGGCCTTCTGGGCTGCAAGCATGCACTGCTGGCTCATGTCAAGCTTTTAATTCACCAGAACTCCCAAGTCCTTCTCCACAGGGCTCCTCTCAATTAGTTCATCTCCCAGCCTGTACTCATGTTTGGGATTGCCCCAACCCAGGTGCAGCACCTTGCACTTAGACTTGTTGAACCTCATTAGGTTCACATGGGCCCACTTCTCAAACTCATCCAGGTCCCTTTGGATAGCATCCCTTCTTATTTTTGCATCAAATGCGTCACTCAGCTTAGTGTCATCTGCAAACTTGCCGAGAGTGCACTCAATCTCATTGTCTGTGCCATCGATAAAGATATTAAAAAGTACTGGTCCCAAGACAGACCCCTGAGGGACACCGCTCATCACTAGCCTCCACCTGGACATAGAACTTTTAACCCCAACTTTCTGGCTTGGACCATCCAGCCAATTCCTTATCTATTGAATGTTCTACTCCTCAAATCCTGGAGATCAGGATATCATGTGAGACCTTGTCAAAGGCTTTATGGGGAGATGTCATCGGTTGGTCTTCCCATGTCACTGATGCAGCTGCTCCATCTTAGCAGGACACAAGACTGGTCAGGCACAATCTGCCCCTAGTGAAGCTGTGTTGGTTATCTTGGATCACCTCCTTGTCCTGCCTGTACTTTGACATTGCTTCCAGGAGGATTTGTTCCATGATCTTCCCAGGCACAGAGGTGAGGCTCACTGGTCTGTAGTTCTCTGGGTCTTTCTTTCTACCCTTTTTTAAAATGGGAGTGATGTTTCCCTTTTTCCAGTCACTGGGGACTTCACCTGACAGCCTGGACTTTTCAAATATGATAGAGAGTGGCTTGGCAACTAACTACATCAGCCAGTTATAATCACTATAACCTGCAAGATTGTTTGAGATTATGAAAGGGTTTGTCATGGGCATTTATGTTACTTGTTAAATAATTACTGATACTTAGTTCTGTGTCTATACACACAGAGGTATCACTTATCCTGTTTATGAAAATTGCTGTGTTGTTGTTGTTGTTGTTGTTTTGTTTTGTTTTTTCTTTATTCAATGCTGCAGCCGTAAATCTGTATAATATTTTCTGACTAAGAAGTGTGATTATATAGTGAAAAATCAAAATGATCTTATTTATGGATTTACATTATTCTATTAGGCACAGAGGATTTATAATTAATAGAACCTAATAGAGGAATTTGACAGTTTTAGATTATAGAATTTGAAAAACATGATAAAAAACCCTTTGCTTATTCAAAATTGCACAGGTGTCAGGACCTCTTTTGACTTTCCAGAGAAAGATAATACAGATGATGCCTTGCCTGGAGGAAATGGTGATTCACTTGATCAAAGGAATGATTAAGGTTGAGTATAACATTTCCCAGAGATGTTTTATAGACACAGTAAATTAAAATTGAACTTCTGTTTTGCTGTATGATAAATAATATGAAAATAATTGGAATAAATCAGTGTCAATGCACCTGTGTGAAGGAAGTGGCATACCTATATGAAGTGTTCCAGTAGAAGATCACTGTGCATTGTTCAAACAATGAAAAGATAAAACAGGAAGCAGGTTAAACAACACATTCTTTAAAGAGTAATGTTAAATCATGTACTAGGACTATTCTTTAGCTACATCGAGAAACCCTAATGGATTGTATTTAGAGAGATAGAATAGAAAATGCAATTGAGTGTCAGGAAGGACTACTAACAGGAAGACTATACTTAAGATTTAACCATTTACTTTTCTTTCAGCTTCTTGCCAAACCTCTATCTTATTAATACGCTGACTCCTTCTCTTCTTATATTTTGTTTCTGCAGCACATCCTCTGAAGTATCTCAGCTTTGTCCATCCCAAGGTTCACATAATCTTTTCTTCTTATTAACTTCTGTTCTCAGTCATCAAAGACAAATCCCTTTCAGTCAGTGGTCGAAACAATCACTAAAAAGTACTTCTGCCACACAGGAAATTTTGATGTACTGTTTTGGCTTCTATCTACTCAAAAGTGAAAATACAGAATCTCTTTTTGTGAAGGGAAATTGTTTCAAAAATACATTAGTATACATCAGATTAGGTTGCCTCAAGTAGAATTACCATTGGAGTTTAAGTTTGCCAGAGATGCTTTTGTTAACTGTTTAAGGCATTATTTCTTTGTTTCTTTTATTCTGTTCTCCTTTATAGTTACTGTTTTCTTTTTGGTCCAGCTAGATAGCTAGGTTAATACTGAACATATGCCAGCTGTACACTTCACCCTGATTTTCTAGTGGAAAATCCCCCTCCAGAAACCTCTGCAGAAATCCCCCTCCAGAAATCTCTGTTAAATGATGGCTTTGGATAAAACCATTTTTTCTCTGAGGGAAGCATTTCATGAATGCAGTGTATGCAACAGTAAGCAGAAATTCCTGTGAGGCTTAAAAAAAAGAAAATATATTCTCAAGTCTAGTTATGGCCCCTTGGCTCCACTGAGGTTCTGTAAATGACTTTATTCAACCATAAATAACCAGAGGAACATTTTCCTGCAGGCACATCTGTGCCACTGATGAGCCGTTAGTCTTTCCCCTCAGGCTTATGTGCTGGTAGGAGGTATGTTGAGAGTGATGCAGCTGACCTTCATCACTCCAGATGAGTCCTGTACGGGCATTGGCCTCATTAAGGACTCAGTGTCATTAGCATTAGAGTGGCCATGGACTGGATTGTTAGATGACAGATATCCCTCTTTAAAGCCTATCGTCATTTCACTGAGTGGAAAGTGTACCATTTGATTGTAGCTTAATCTGGAATCTTTATATATTCAAGAGTTTTTGGCCCAGTCTGTAAAGTGTAGTTCGTTTAATACTTTACTTGCTCAGGACGCTCTCAGTAAGGAGATATGGTGCTTCAGTGTTACTCCCTTAATACTTGAACATAACCAGTCACATTTGTTAGCAAAGACTGTTTCTTAATGGGGAGAATCAGTTCTTTTAAAGAGGTTATCTACAGCTAAAAATGTCAGTCCGGTCTTTTGTTTCCTCATATCAGATTGATTCCATCAATCAAAGATTTTTAGGAGCTTTCTGTCCTTCCACCACTGTGATGCAGAACAGTGTATGCTGAACTATTGTGTTCAGCACTGTTACTGCTTTTCCCCTCTCATAGTACTGAAAAAGCCTTTTCTCAGACAAGTGAAATCATCTATCAGTATGATTAATTTTAAAGCTCTCTAAATAATAATAATAATTATTATTATTATTATTTATTTATTTTTAACAAGAAAACCTCTCAGTGGTGTTCTAGACTAACATAGGAGACTCTGCCATTAGATTTACACAGCTGTAGCTGTGATTTCTTCAGCCTTCCTAAACTCTGTCAGCTATACATTTTGCAATGCCATTACCATTGCTAAAAAGCAGACATTTCTGCATTTCTGGAGTAAGCATTGGGTATATCCAGGTGGAATCAGAAGACAGACACTTCAGCTATCTCTTCTATACCTAAAGTGAGCCTTTCAGGAAAAAAACCATCAGTGAATATATATAAATATATGTATAATATTATATATACATATATTTAAAGCTGGAATACATAATATGTTGTTTATCAGTCACCTCTCTGTTGACTATTGGAAGAGTGTTACCTTCTAGATTGCAAGACTTCTTCCACCTGAAATGATTTATTTATTTATTTATTTATAATCAAGGATGCATTTGTCAGTCAGGATAGGTTATAATCTCTACTACCAACCCAGTGATAGTGTAGAAATGTACTTTCTTTTTTCCAGAGAAGGAAAAGAGTCCCAGGTTCAAAATACCGTCTCTGACAGTAAATGACCTCAGAACTCAAACTCTGCAGCTATAGGATTCTTTACTTCTTTCTTGGAGGAAAAGGGCTAATCAGCCTCACAGAATTTTGTAAATGTGTTTATGTTTGAAGAAGAACAGAATACAGAAAATCGAGTCGAGAATGGCCCTGAGAAATTGTTAGGCACTGAGGCAAAGGGAAGAGTGTGAGAGAGAAAGAGAGAGACAGTGCAGTGTTCTTTCTGGATCTCAATCAGAAAGGCCCAACAACAAACGATCTAGTAGAACAGCTGTTTTAATAAGAAAGAAGAATATAAATAGTGAGTAAATTCTATGTCCCTTCAAATGCTGGGAACCATGCTTTCATGCAGTGTTGGACAGATCCCAAGTAGATTTTATCACCAGATCCTGTTCATGTATAAACATCTCCCTTTTTTTGGTCTTTAAACGATTATAGTTTTCTCACAAGAAAACAACTCTATTCATTATTTTCCGCTGTCAGACAGAAAGAATGTTCTCACGAGAACTCCTTGATCCACCTTTTGATAAAGGCAAGGCCACGCAGCTGTCATAATCATTGATACCATGTGGGAGCTGCCTGCAGGATCCTGTTATAATGAGATGGCTGATTTAATTCTGCAACCGAAGAATTAGTGCAGCACAACACAGGAATGAAGACTACACTGTGTGTGAAGCATAGTGCAAAAGAGCACAGCTTTGAGACTACTCAGGTCAGCTGTTATGTGGATCACTAACTCATTGACATCCAATGGTCTCTTGGTCAGGATCACTACAAATATACTTTGATAAAAGCTTGTATAGTTGAGAGCAAACTGGAAGCACTAGAAGAAAGTATGTAATTTAATCTAAACTGCTGCAGTTGCTGCTTCTAAAATACAAGTATTTATGTCAAAAGGCTACAGTATACAGGAAAATGGTATTTTGTAGATTACTGAGTATTTTATGCATGAAAAGAAAAGCAGTTTTGAATTCTTTATGGCCTAATAACTAAGAGGTTGTTAAACTAGGGTGTGATTTTACTTCTTTTAAAGGCAATGACAAGACTCCCATTGATTTACATGTGAGGTTAAATTTTTGTAGAAAAGGTTGAATAGCACCTCCAGCAAACCATATTTCTTAAGCTTTAATTTAATTTAATTTCTAAGCTTAAATTCTCCAAGTATTTCTCAATAAAATATGACTACAGATGGATTCTTTGCTAAAGCCTGTCCATTATCAAATGTACAAATATCTCTCAGGAAGCAGGCAGACACTTAATTTCACACTGCAGTTCTCATTTTAATATTTATTGTACATACAACAGCAAATTATATCACATTAGCTGGGAACAGCTTGTGTTCATAGTAGGTGACAAGGCTCAAGCTTTCATGACTGTAGCATATGCTGCACTTTGGGGAACTTACCCAATGACCTTCCATTCCTTGGCATCCCGTGGCAATGCATAAACTGCATAGTGAGAGTAATATAACACACATTCAGATGACAGAAACTACTTAAAAGGGAAAAGGAATGTTGACAGAAGGTAACAGTGTTTGCCAATCCAGGCAGTATCATACATATCTTTTGAGTTATTCTAAATGAAGATTCTTTTGAACAATGCCTGTGGAAACAGACATAGGAGATTATATTTATTTCTTTTTATTTTATTTATTTTATTTTATTTATTTTTAATTTGGAGTACTTGGAATGAGGGATCATATTTTAATATGAATAGTATAATACTCTGAAACCTTCATTTCAGAGCCAAACCCCTTAAAAGTTTTCTAAAATTTATTAGATCCCTGAGTTTTTGCTATATGTTGTTTTGATCCACAACTGACTGTTGACTTTGGAGAAACCATTGTGAGAATAGTGTTCCTTCTCAATGTCAGTAAAAGTATAATGACACTATAGGCTATACTTGCTTGTTGACTGATATGTATGTATTCACATGCATAACCTACATATGGATTTATCTGTATTGTTTCCCTGAAATACATCCATATACAAGTCTCTCTATGGCAACTGAAATTATGAGAATCTGCCATCTATTCACTGGGTGACCTGAACTTTGTAATACTACTAGTTTAAATGAATTTTATTTTATTTTAGTACTGCTTCTTTGCAGTATGTCTAACTGCATTAGTAATCAAGAACTATAGCTGAAAATAGTACTGTGACCATTCATTTCTTGAAGACCTTGGATAACCCCTTTAGCCTGTTAGCCTGCTATGGCAATAGGCTAATGGGAATGAGAGACTGCGGTCAATAAGCATAACTTAAGAAGCCAGTTGACAGAGAATACACATATAAGTACTCTCTCTCAATAGATGGTATATAATAAACCACTTAAGTTTTATTAGTCCTAGATGGAAATTTAGGACAAGTTTAGGACACATATGTAGCCAGGTGTATGTTAGCTCCCAAATACTATGGATTACAATCAACCTTTTTACACCTGCAAAATACAGATAAACTACAAATGTCTTGAAGTGGGCATGTCATATATGTTTACTAAGGAAAACAAACAAAAAAACTTTTTTCACGTGGATTCTGCTAGTTATTCATTTCTCTCATACCTTTAGTTTGATCTATGATCATGTTTTTAAGTGAAGCATCAAATAAAGCTGTTCACACTAAAACAGCGTGTTTAGTAAGTGTTTAGTAAAACTGTTAAGTAAGCTGCCACTTACTTAAAAGTTCTTGCTATGTGTAAGACATATAACTTTTTCTCTTCTATTTTGAATAGATTATTTTTCTAATGTAATTGAGAGCTCTATTAATATACATATTTATTAATTCTTAATGTCTTGGATCTTAGAAACTTCCTCAATTTCTTCACAGAGAGCTCCTTATAAATCAAATGATGTGCTAGGAAACCCAATACCTTGAAACATAAAATTAGACATATATATCCTGTAAATGCAAGAAGTTTTAGACACTGGAGTGTGACTTCCTTAAACACTAGAGCAATTTAGCAGAAATATATAGTCACTAGCTATTTTGTAATCAAAATTAGATTATTTGGTTTTCTTAACAATATATATGGATTAATTTAAACAAGAATTAATTTAAGGAAGTTTTCTACACCAAGATCAGACTAAATTATCACAGAAATGCCATTCAGTCTCCATTAGTAAGTAGTTTTGGTGTTTTCTTGACTTGTCTTTTAATGCTGAAACTCATCACACCTCAGTTTTCCAACAAAACTTATTTTTTCTACTCTTCGTAATTTTGCTTGTTTTGATGGTATGGGAAGAATGGGTTTGTTAAAATTAGAAATTATTTCTGAACTTTTACAGGTTGAGAATACCACAATTTTCTACCCTAATTATATGGTCCTTGGATGCTCACTCACAAAGCCTGAATATCTTCTAGAACTTTATTTCCCCATTTAAATGTGAAGCTAATATAAAATAACCAAATTATCTCCTTCAAGAAATGAGAAATGTGGTGTGTGTGGTTTTTTTTAGTGTTTTTTTTTTTTTAGTTTTTCACCATCCACTACCAATGATAAATAGAAATTTTCTCCAGAGACGCATATGAGAGAGTCAATATATGTAACTAGGTTGAATATCTTTAGTGAGGTGTTAGTTCCAGCTTCTATGATCTATATGATCTATTCTTCTATGATCTATATGATCTATTATATGATCTATAGATCCTCAAACGGTAACTCAGTTGACTATTCCAAGGACTTCTCCAAAATGATACTAGCAGGTGCAATAAGAGCTGTCAAATTGACAATAGGAGGCTCTACTAGGGAGAGTAATTTAGTTGCTATATGTTTATGGAAGTATGAGCATATCATGTGGCCATTTCTGGAGAAGATACCATAGCAAAGTACAGCAGCCAATTCATTATTTTGCTTCTTCTGTTGCAATAAATACATTAAATGTATCTATAGAAACTGAACTGCTTATTACTAGTTAAAATAATGAATTTTAAATTTCTGCTAACAGCTAAGCAAATCTCCTGCTTTTTCTGTTTACGATTCTGTTCAGGAAATACCATACTGAATTTTATAGCCCACCTGGACTCCATTTACAGCAGAAAGTAGGAGGCAGTAAAAGAAGAACTGACAGCATCCTATTACTATAATATCTTTAGGCAGTTGCTTCAAATAAACAATTATTATTTTACCTATGGTTCATGATGTTCCCTGTTTCATAAAAGAGCGTAGAATAATCCTTCACAATTTCAGACAGACAGAGGCTGGAAGTTTTTGTGAATTCATGGTAGAGTTTGGGTTTTGTCATAAGGGCCTGTTTTCTGGGTAAAAATCTTGGAATGATAGCTAATTATCAAGAAGTGGAAAGAAAAGTATAACAGTTAATTGCTGCAGTAGGGCTTTTTGAATTTCAAGAACTCTAGGGAAAATATAAATAACATACTTGCTGTGCTTAACTGTAATCATTCAGATAAAGCACAAAAATACCGATTAAAAAAAAAAAAAAGAAAAAAAGTTAAACTTAAAAATATGCAAATCCAAAGGTCGAAACAGTTTTATCTTTCAGCATTATGTAACTGAGAGGAAAAAAAGTCAGACATAGAATAGGAAGAATGGAGAAGATGCATTATAGATCTGGTGACTTACAAAATACATAGAATTCCTCAGAGCTGGGACATGTAGCGTAACGTGAATCAATATGATTTCAGTAACATGAAATATAAAATAGCAGTGTTTGTACCATGACAGAGAAGATGCATTTTCCATCATTAAAAAGAAGAACCCGGTAGGTGATGTGGAAGATTATAAATGTCTGCAATTCAGCAGAACTTTGACATAATCTCTGTTTCTTAATGCACAGTCATATATAGGCTCATATACTGTCTGAGTTAATGCCAGCACATGCAGTCAATATTATCAAAATCCAGAGTGCTCACAAAATCCAAACTATAAAATTAAATTAGAACAGGCATTGCTTACAGTGATGTCAACTGAGCCCGAGTGTTGCAATTTTGCAACTGTGTAAAAAGGCACATATAATAGAAGGAAAGCAGAGCTTGAAAATAATCTGGGTCTTGAAGGTGACGGTTTCACTCTAAACAATTAAGGAAGGAGGAGACCCTGAGTTTTGTAATTTGCTGTTATTTGACTAGACTAAAAGTTGTTATTACTTATAGCTGAGGACTGGACTTGGGAATCACAGACCATAAAATCCGTTTGGCAAACTTGTCCTTAGTAAACTGTAAAAAATAATAATGTACAATAGCCTAGTCATAGTGTAGAGCAAGGTGTAGTATGTTTTTTACAGGTGAAAATAATTCCACCCATTGCTGTAATAGTTAAAGTTGATGGCATTATAAGAAATGACTTTGCTTTGAATGAGCACTGCTTATCTCATTTCAATTAAAAATGGAGAATTGGCAGAGTGAACTTTGCATATCTATGTAAACCTGTCGTTCGTTAAACGTATCTATATATTTAATATGTAACTATATTGGGTTTACCTGACAAGGTTTTGGTAGCAAGGGGGCTGCAGAAGTGGCCTCTGTAAGAAGAATCCAGCAGCTGCCCCATGTTAGATAAGGGCCAGTTTCAGATGGATCCAGAGGGAACCACCGCTAGCCAGATTCGAGCTAATAAGCGAGGTTGTTTGCACTTCTGTGAGAGCAGATTTAAGAAAGGGGGAAAAAGACTGCTACCCAACAGCAGCTGGGACAGTGAAAAGTGAGAAGCAGCCCTGCAGACACCAAGGTCAATGCAGCAGGAGGTGCTTCAGGCTCTGGAGCAGCAGTTCCCCTGCGGCCTGTGCAGAGAGGCCCCTGGTGGAGCAGGCTGTCCCCCTGCAGCCCATGGGTCCCACACGGAGCAGATCTCCACGCTGCAGCCCATGGAGGAGCCCCCGGTGGGGCAGGTGGATGTGGCCTGGAGGAGGCTGCGGCCCATGGAGAGCCCCCGCAGGAGCAGGCCCCGGGCCGGAGCTGCAGCCCGTGGAGAGAAGCCCACGCAGGAGCAGGGGGTCTGGGGGGAGCTGCCGCCCACCCGTGGGGGACCCGTGCTGGAGCAGTTTGCTCCTGGGGGATGGACCCCGTGGTACGGAGCCATGTGGGAGCAGTGCTTGAAGAGCTGCTGCCTGTGGGCAGCCCATGCAGGATCAGTTCGGGAAGGACGGCATCCCGTGGGAGGGACCCAACATGGAGCAGAGGCAGAGAGTGACTGTGAACCACAGCCCCCATTACCTGTTCCCCTACACTACTTGGGGGAAGGAGTTGGAAGAAGGTGGATGGGTGTAAGGTGTTTTTTGTTTCTTTGTTTCTCACTGCTCTGGATTGTTAGTAATAGGTAATAAATTTTATTAATCCCTGTATTTTGAGTCTGTTTGGCCCATGACGATAATTGTTGAGTGATCTCCCTGTCCTTATCTCAACCCCTGAGCCCTTTCCATCCTATTTTTCCCCCTTTAAGGAGGGAGAGAGAGCAGTTGTGATGGAGCTCAGCTGCCCGGCTGGGTAAAGCCACCACAGTAACTTTCATAAATATTGTTTCTGGTCTGTGAAAATTAGCTGTGGTGAAAGTGCCAGTTTTACCGGAGTCTTACTGTTAATTATTTGTTATCTAATAAATAACAATGGTGGTGGAGTTACAAAGATCATAATAAAGAAGTCACAACATGGAAATAGCAAGAGAATGATGATTAATGTCCCCTTCTTATCAGTATACTGTCTATTAAGGGGTAATTTAATTTCTGTACATAGTTTATGGAATTGCAAGAGTAGTGGAAATATATGTAAGACAAACATATATATATATATATATATATATTTGAAGAGAATAGCAATCCGCTCCTGAATTCAAATATATTTCTTTGGTGAACATTTGTCTGAATATGATTTGGCTTCTCAAAGAGAATTCTCTGTGTATTATTTTTACCTACTTCATTTTTTGTACTATCATATCCAGTAACAAAAATAGGAAAAGGTGGTGTTAGAAAATAAAATAAATGTCTTGCTAGCATTTGTAATGCTACTAGTATTGTTCATAATCAGTAATAGTAAGCAAATAACTCTTTTGGAGAGAAGAAATAATGACATGCTTTTTAATATTTCTCTTAAAAGGGACATATAAACTCTGGGAGATTTTGCTGAGATATGCTGTCAGGGATTAACTGTTGTATTTAACTACCATCTTGGAAGACAATTCTTAAGTCTGTCAAGTCAAATGACCCATGTGCTGGCTTGATTCTCTTCTCTTATCAACCTTTTTCTGTTTCACTTTTCTCTAAAGGCATATTGTAATGATCATTAAAAGTTTTATGAAATGTTGGAATTTATGGCCACATTGTTCAAAGTTGAAGTGCAACAGACATGCAAAAAAGAATTGTTGCTGAGGTAAGAATACAAGTTTAGTCTCTTAAGTCTCTTAAGATCTCATTTTTCTAAAAGTGCTTTTTTTGTTGCCACAGGTGACGACAATGGCTTAACAGAGTTGGAATAATCATTACACAGGAACACAGCAAAATAGCTGCCTCAAGAAATTCTGTTCCATCCTGTTATTATTATGGAAATCAGTACTTTAGCCCTCTTCAACCCTCCCTCCCTCCCATCCCCCCCCCCCCCCCCCCCCAAAAAAAAAAAAAGTGGCTTCTACTTATGTCTGTGAGCCACCTGCATGTACATCTGTGTAGAAAATGTTGGTCATAATGGTCATCATTACCAATTGTTCTTCTGTTTTCCATTTCCAAGGACTTCATTTTGAACTGTCTTCTCTTTCTGTTTACATTGCATGCAAATGTTTTGCTTGCTACTACTAAAGGAAACAGAGACTACAGCTGCCGTATGATTAGTGTTGTTCCACATGGTGTCTGGAATATACACATTTTAATGACCTTAACTAGTTATTGAGTGTTGTTTGTTGTTGTTGTTTTTATTCATTTATTTATTTGTCAGGCAGCACAATTAGAGCTCTGGATTAATATTAAAAATACCCGGAATTACTATTAAAAATACCCTTCATCTTGGAGCTGAAGGTCCTGTAGTCCTGTTTTTTGTCTCTGACTGACCATCTTCAGTGCCTTTACATTTTCAACTACTATGCCTGAAGCTGGGTAGGTTACAGAGGAGATTAATTGATTCTGTGTAGTTTTAAGCAGTATAACACTGCATTGTGAGCTCTGTTATCTCATATTTTACTGTGTGATGGTTAGATTCAGTGCTGCCTATAGATTCATAGATAGCTGGTTGGTCTGAGTTTGATAACTATTTAGGTTCTCAAGATACAGGCAGGTGAAATGGCACTTTCTTTAAATTAAAGAGAAGGAGCTGATTAGGTGGCTGTGAAAATCTTATTGAAAACATATGTTCCTCCTTAGAGACATGAATACTATTTAAAATAAGTATTTTGATGCCTCTGCAGTCCATCTAGCATTGAAACTGCAGGTTTTTAATGTCTGTTATGGTGTCCTAACACTTTTTTTTTTTTTTTTTTACCCACATATTTAAGGAATTTGCGCTTGGGGTAACTGTGAGATTTTTTTCCTCCCAAGTCTTGCACCTCTTACAGTGAATTCAGACCTTCCTGTATTTTGTCTCACAGCCCTTTGTGTCTGAAGCAATGGCAGGGGGGAACCAACACCAAACAATGTGCTGAAACTTGAAACATCCTAATTGGAATTATAGAATGGGTTTCACACTACAGCTGAAAAATGCAATCACCAAAAAAAAAAAAAAAAAAAAGGCAGACCGCTTAATGCGTTGCTAGCAGTAGAAAACTGAGAGGCAAAGGAAAAATAGCTATGCATGTAAAAGAAGGAAAGAGAAGTACCTTAAGAAGCTGGCAGAGTCAGCAGAGAAAGAAGCCAAGAAAAACAGATGCCAGATCTAAATATCAGTTCTGGAAGGACTGAATTACTTATTCAGCAGCCATACATTGACTGCCGATAATAAACAACATGGGTACAATACTGTTGTCTGCTTGGTGAAGAGTTTTTGCAGAGTCAGACTGAAATTATTCAGAGAGGTCAAAAATGGCTGTGAAATCAACTGTCTATTTTTTCTCCATACAGATACTATAATGATCCAGATGTCTGCCCTTCAACAAATCACTGAGCTTCTCTGGGCTATAAACATAGCTTTCAAAACACATTTGACAACTTAGTTTACACATTGCTCTCTGATACTCTGTAATATATGTATGCATCCAAATATATTTTAAAGGTATTTGTAATATCTATTATCCTAATCTCTTTGACAATTTTTGCCAGAATGATAACAGATATAAATTAATGTAAAAAATTTGGATCAGAATAACCAGTGTTGTTTCCCTTAATCATATACCATTTACAGTTGATAGAAAAAGTTGACATTGATATCACATGGCATTAGTTCATGACCAGAGTCTTCCCAGTCATCTTTAACATTTGACTTCTCTGTTAATTTTTTTGAAAGCCTAGAAGGTAGAATGAAGAGACCTTGAGAGTCATTGAGTTCATTCCTCTGCTCCAGTACAAAATGACTTATACAACAACCTTTCTGAAGACTGTTTGTCTAATCTGCTCCTAAAAGTGTCTAATAAGAGAGTAACATTTGGTAAATCAGTGCTAAAAGGAAAAGAACACTCTGTAGATAGAGAGCTTTGAGCTAATGGAGTTGTGAAGATAGATAAAGACTGAGAAAAGCCTTGACCACTTACTGCAACTGTGTTCACTGAACCATTTCTAGTCTAGCTGTAATATGTAGATAGATACAGAAATAAACAATAAATTTAGAGCAGTTAATGGATAAGTTCTGTTACGTCATAGCATTGCACAAAGCAGAAAGAAATTGTTTTCTGTAAATTGTCTAGATGTTCTTTTTTTAAGTAGTATTTTTTTCTCTTTGAATTTGAAATATTGAGTAATTTTAAGAAACTGATATTTTAGCGTTATGTATGTTTGTGGTTTTTTTTTTAAGATAGATACTTTTTCAGACAGTGAACATCATTGAGTTTTGTTAATAGTATGCTGATATTACAACTGATTTGTATTATTCCCCAATTAGAAATAAGAAAGCTAATATGAAACTCTGAGTTTCCATTATATATGGAAATGCAGCTGAGTGCTGTCAATGAAGATGATGTAATTTTATACAATTACACAGGTATTACATGTATGACCCACGGCTAGGAATTAATTTAGTATTATATAAATATCTAATTATTCTGGTCTTAGAATTACAGAGATGTTGATGGAAACAAGCTATGCCCGCCACTCTAATGATGAATGTTGAAAGCTGTGTTAGTTTTGGAATTAGCACTGTGCCATTCTTGCCAGAGTAAGTTAGTATTTTCAGAGTTACCATAAGGCAGTTTCTTAATACCATAACCATTTTTTAACCTTAAAGCAGTAAGAATGTTATTTTATGAGCAATGTTCACTTTTAAACAACAATCTGTTTAATAAATTTCAAACCATAAAAAATAAAATTTCAAATAAAATGAAAGTTTCTGACTAGTTATGACTAATATATATATTAACTTTGTTGCTCTTTGCAAGAGTAAAGACAGCACCCAAACATTAATTTAGCTACTTAGATTGTGTATATTTGAGAATTTATTCATGCATTTTGATCTCTTCTGTTTTAAACTACTGAGAAGGTGCTGCAGAATAACTAGGTAGTTATCCTTTTGTCACGGTTTTCGCTGGGATAGAGTTAATTTTCTTCACAGAGGTTCACATAATGCTGTGTTTCAGATTTTTGTTGAAAGTAGGGGTATAACACACTGATGTTTTCAGTTGTGGCAGAGTAGTGCTTACACAGAGCCAAGGACTTTTCTACTTCTCTTGCTGCCCTGACAGTGAGGAGGCTGGGGGTGCACAAGAAGTTTGGAGCGGATACAGCCAAGACAGTTAACACAGACTGACTAAAAAGACACCCTATAGCAAATGGCATCATGCTCAGCAACAAAAGCTTGAGTAAAAAAGGAATAAGGGGGGGAGGGGAGGAGGGGCGGGGAATTGTTCAGAGTGATAAGTGTTCGTCTTCCCAAGAAACTGTTATGTGTGATGAGTTCTGCTTTCCTGTAAATGGATGAACATCTGCCTGGCTGTGGGAAGTAGTGAATAAATTCCTTGTTTTGCTTTGCCTATGAGCACAGCTTTTGCCTAGTAAGCTGTCTTTATCCCAACTCATGAGCTCTTGCACTTGTGCCCTTCCAATTCTCTCCTCCATCCCACCTAGGGAGAGTGAGCAAGCAGCTGTATGGTGATGCTGGGGTTAAACCACAAACACCTTTTTCAGCTGAGATGTGGATGAAATTCAGTGCAGGATAAAGTGATTTTAATGTATCATTTTTAAAGTACATTAGGCCTGCTTACCAGAGGACTATATAAATGTAAGTCATCGTTATTATTAATAGGAAACAGTATTAAGAAAGAAAAATAAAGAAGTGGTATATGGCCAATGACAAAGCACTGTGTAGCCAAATTGGAAACTAAAGTCAAATTTAGCATCCTGGAAAAGAACCAAATACAGTTCGTGATCTTATTCAATGGAAAGCTTTGTGTTACGTCAGCCTGTCAAGGTATAGGAAAAATATTACATAAAGAAAAAATTGCCATGTGAGAAATTAATTTGAGAGATTGATAGACTTGCATGGTTACACAAAAAAAGTTTTAAAATGATGGAATTGCTATTGCATCCCTGTGCATAAAAGTTTAAGATTATGACTGTGTCCACTAGAGCAGCTTAGCCAGATTTCCTTTTTTGAGCAAATTCTTGGTTTATCTTGTATCCACATGCAAAATTTTCTAGAATCCATTCAAGACCAAAATCTTGGCAGAATACCTAGCTGGATGTATATGACTAGCAAGAGTTAAGTGTTGGACAAGGATATCCTTTAAGAAGTCATGTGCAGAAGAATGATCACTAATGAGAGACAAAACTTTGAAGATAAAACTTTTATCTTAAAACGGTGTGTGTGTCTTTTTTTTTTCTTTTTTTTCAACCTGTGGAAATTTTCTGGGAATTGGCAAATCTTTAAAATATAAAATATAAACAAAATGTAAATAATGAAATAAAAGTGAATATAAAACAAAATCTTTAAGAACCTGAGAGTGGTAGGAATAACAGGGGTGGAAAACCTTGTCAAATCAGACAGGCAGAAGGAAATATGGTTGCTCTAAGACTAAAAGTTTGGGTTGATACCTCAAGAATACAATAACTGAATAAATCTCCATTTCAAAACTCAGAGCAATAGAAAAGAAGTTTTCAGACTATACAAGAATAATCTTAAGAACTACTACTGCAGAGTAGTTATTCAGAATTTATAAAGTTAATACAGTTAAATGGCTCTGAGAATTCATCTACAGTTTCACTTGGAGACATCAGTGGGTGAAATCACTTACAGAACTTAATAATTTTAACACCTGTTCAGGCTCAAGTCAAAGACCAAGCTGCATGGTGTATCTATCTGCTGTGTGCAGCATCCAGAAGAGAATGACATGGAAGAAGGAAGAGCAGAACAAGTTTAAAACCCTTCTGCTTAATGCTAATTTCAGCCTTCACTTACTTTCACTTCAAAAATCTGACTCTACATGTGTCTATATATTTGTAACCCACAGTGGATTTCTCTTCCATAAACTTTTCATAAACTTTTTCAGTCTCCCAGTCAACCTATGATCTTTTAGGATCCACATCAGTTTTGGCAAGGTCTTTGCACCTGCTCTTGTTTGGTTTGAAACTCATTCCTGCATTAAAATAAAAAAGTAAAAAAAAAAAAAAAAAAAAAAAGGTAAAAAAGTGAACAATTTCAGTCTTTCAAACCATTTTCTGTTATACCACTTAACGTTTTATTTTTCTCCTATTGAACCTCTTCTGAATTGTCTCTTTTACACAAAGGAAAGCCACAAATGACTTTATAGTTCAGTAAAAAGAAATCACACATTGATGCATGGAGATAAAAATACACTTAGAAATTGTTAGACAGTTGTCTCCTAAGTGAGTACATTTAAAGTACATTTAATTGGATGGTGTAATTACTAATTTAACATACACTAAAATAACTTGAGATGTGATGTTTACAGAGATTTAAATGGTTCAATTTACTTAGGTTGAGTTTCTTAGTAGCATGTAGTGTTTTATGTCTTAATTTCTCTTCTTTTTGCCATGCAGAATTTAGCAAGTGATGAAGACAACATTCTCTTTATATCTGTCTTCTTTTTGCACATTTCATAGCTTAACAAGAACTACAGCACTGGGTCAAGTAAAGATCTCAGGACAGAAGCAGTAGTTGTCAATCTAATTACCTCCATATTTTGTTTTTCATTTTAATTCTGTTCCAAACCATTTGTAATAGGTTTATTGCTATGAGATTTTCCCCTATCTTCTACTTCATTTTCCCTTCACTGCACAACTATCAATCTTTTTACTCATTTCTTTTTTATATGTTTTTACCCTTGGCTGTATTAGGCCATTTTAGTCATTTCCCTCATGCTATTTAACACCATCATTTTCACTGCTCAGAATGGATCTGAAGAAAAGTTGAACCTCATGATACAGCAGTATGGGAGGCAACTCACGAAGTCTGCCATCTAACACTACAAAATCACCATCAGAACAATTTATAAGAAGAGAATTTAACACTGAAAAAAAACTCTTAGCAGCTAAAAAAAAAAAAAAATCTCTCTTCTCATTTCTGAAGTCCCTTGCCTAACAGAGGAAAAATTGTGGTCTATGTATATAAGCACTCAAAGACATCAGAATTTGTGTTTTCAAGACTAAATTCTAAATAAATAGTTTCCTATTTCTTTTAAGTGCCTTTTCTCAGCTAGTAGTATTTCTGAGGGCTAAGCAGCTGTTTAAGTTGGTCACTGTATTATTTGAAATACTTGAAATATCATTCATCTTTCCTCTTCTGATAACAATTATTGAAGGTATGGTGTTATATTGATTCCCTCCCTGATAAAAAGTGCCAGCCTCTAGCTGACTTTGGAGCTCCCTTCTATCCAAATCTTAGTCCTTGAAAGACTTCTAGGCAATTCTAATACTATTGCTCTCTCAATTTAAAAGGCAGTGCTTTAAGCAAAAATTGTCTTAATTTCTCTCTCTGACTTGACAGTGTCTGTCTTCTCATCTCACCTTCCCATGCCAAATAGCCTTATGCATTTCCATTTTGGAACAAATATTCGTAGTCAAGAGACACATAAAAAGCTTCTTCTTCACTTTTCATTTTATTCCCAAAAGAGAACTGCAATAAAAAATACATTAATAAATAAATATTCAGAGGACCCAATAACAAATCATACTGAAGAAAAGCAACACAGAGAAGGAAAAGAAAAAGAAACATCATTCTTGTCAAGTCAGTGATGAGCAGTGATAAGAGAACCACTAGCTCCCTTGAAGTAGTCAACCCAGTACATAGCCAGAATTTCTGGATGTTATTAATGTTATTGATGTTATTAAGAGTGCATCTGTGATTGTTGTTTATGATGTCTGCATTTGATATATGATCAGTTTGTTGACCAATCTCTATTAGCTATGTCTTTTTTTCCATTTTAACATCAGAAACTCTCTTGAGAAATTTTAGAGATATTGTAGCATGATAAAGAGGAGTGTTTTTCCAAAGTAGTTGTAACTGAATTGAAGAAAACAAGAATGCAAAACCTAAGAGACTTTCTAATTGTGTGACTTAGAGCTGAATGGTCCTAAACTCTTATGTCAATGAAAGACGTTTCCTGTTCTTTGGCTGCTGATAGGATAGGGATTAGATCAATTTGAGATCTCACTTGAATGCAAAATCATGAACCACTTAAACATTGACTAGATTTTGGGTTTTGCTCTAACCTGGAATGAACCAGCCAGGAAGACATAGTTTAGAAAGTGTTTCACACATAACTTATGGCTTTGAGTCACCTACCTCTGAGATCTAACCCTTCACTCAAGAACATTTACCAAAAACCTTAGACGTAACCAAAAAGGGTTTTGTTGAAATTAAATAAAAGTCAGTCCTGCATCATCCCATGCATTCTGTAACTGAGAATTTGTGAGAAAACTGAAAGTTTTTCTTTTTAATTATTTTTTCTCACTTCTCTTTTCTAGAACAACAAGGAGAACTGTGAATCCAGCCACTTGCTCAATCTCCCTGGTCAGTGGGATGGGGGCAAAGATAGGAAGTACAGGAATGAGAAAGCTTGCGATTCAAGACAGAGACATGAAGATCACTTACCAATTACCGTTGTGGGTAAAACAGAGTTGATTTGGGGAAAACTAATCTATTGACAATAAAAATTAATACGTAATTACTGATTTGGGTATTGGGAAGAAAAAGGAAAAAAAAAAATAAGGAACAAACATTTACATACTTAGGGAAAACACCTTTCTTTCAAATTTTCCCAGTTTCAACTTCATTCCAAATTCCTCTCCTTTCTCCTTGTTATTGCTGCAGGTTACGTTCAGTCCTTTGACAGACTAACAGTATGAAGCTGCTGGTGGGGAGTTACTGTCAGTATAGAGCAGTTTTACTCTGACACTCCTTACTTCTCACTCTTTTCCTCTACTGCAGTGCGGGGTCCACATGAGCTGCAGGGATATATCTGCTCTGTAATGGAGCACCTCCTCCTCTTCTGACCTTGGTGTTTCCCTGGTTGTTTCTTATTTTTCTGTTCACTTCTCCTTTTTCTTACCAGCATTCTCTGACCTTTCTTAATAACATAAACTGACCATTGTAGAAGATCAAGTTTGAGACCAGCTAAGGAACCTGAAGGTGCATAAGTCCGTGGGACCATGAGATAGATCTGCAGGTCCTGTGGAAACTGGTAGATGTAGTTGCTAAGACACTATCCCTCATATCTGAGAAGCCATGGAAGTCCAGTGAAGTTCCCACTGACTGGAAGATACATAGAAAATTTCAAAGTGAAACTGGACAGTGGTAGAGGTAATAGAGATTAAAAGCTAAAGTCTACAGAAACAGTAGAAAAGTTTTATGAACAGGCTTGTGTGAATGACTCTAAATCTTTATATATTTCAGAACTGAAGCTAACAGCTGGTAAGGAATGAAATAATCTTTAGGCACATTATTGAATGAACATACTATTCCATGAGATTTATTTTGCCTATCTCTGAAAAGCATGTAGGTATGACTGAACACAGAATAAGGAACTAGCTGGAATCCATTGAATGATGAAGAAATTACGAACACAGAGATTTCATAGGCTTTGAACTGGCAGCAGGGATAGAAACATGGCCATGGCAAAATTTCTCAACAGTAAAGTCTTGTTTCAAGATTTTCAATTTTTTACATGATGGTTCCTACAACCCAAGAAGAATCTTTTAAGGATAATTGAAAAACAAGATTATCATCATAACCTTTTCTGCAGTACATTCTAAGCTCCAAAAGGAAGAGTTTAGTGATTTATGAACTTAAAATAATTATAAACAATGCATTATCTGCAGTTCATACTGAGAAGAAAGGTAAGTGTGCTGACTACTTCAAGATGTCACAAGTAGATCATTAGTACTAGCACTCTGAAGCAGTGTAATTGAAACTTTCAAATGTTAAATTCATAAGATATTGTAATGAAGTCGATTGATAGTTTTATTTTGATCTGGTTGAAAGTACAAACAATTGTCACATGGGAAAAAAAATGTGGAAGTGACATTTCTCTCATCACGTGTAAAGACATTGGGCTAACTACACAGTCTATCTAGGAAAAGAATACCTTGTATTGACCTTAAGTCTCATAGCATCACTACTTAGCCCATATTTTAAGAGAAATAAACTATCTAGTTTTAATCTTAATGTAGTCAGAACAATCTTGCTATTAGTTCTCTTGATCAGGAGAGAAAGGATCATATATGAAAATGGGGGAATGTAGAAATTAATATATCAAGACTAAATAAAGATTGATTGACAGATAAATTATCATCACTACCAGCTCATCTCTTCCTTTCAGGAAGGAAGGAAACATGGAAACACATTTTTTGCCTTTTGGTATCCCAAGCTGCTAATCCTTTTTTTTTTTTTTTTTTCCCTCCCCTTCATTTTCTTTTTTCTTTTCATGGATCTATTGCAAGGGAATGTATAAATATGATGTGCTCAATTATTAATCATGTATCATTCAAGCCTGGCAAGCAGCTTGAGAAATAAAAATGCATAAAAGACTTTAAATTAAATCCCACTTCAGGAGTTTTACCTAAAAATAGCTGGTTCCTGTATCAGCCACATCCTGTTGACTGTATCACTGAAGTACCAGGCTGGAATTCTAAGTAATCACAAATCATAAGAAGCACTCACATTAAATAATAAATAAATAAATAACGATGATGATGATGATATTATTATTAATAATAATAAATGAGTGAAAGTAACCCTACCTGAAATCAGCTGCCCTGCACAGGTACAAAGAGCAAAAAAGCATGTTGTCTGTTGAACATGCTTGCCAAGTCATGCAGTGATAGGATTTGTTTGCCCAGATTACAAAGGACTGACATTAAGAAAAACACAGAGCAAAGCTTTAAATCACAGTCTGGTTTTGGGTGGTCATCTTGAATAGACCTGACTAGAATTTATTAAAACACTGTTTCTGTATTGTAAAAGATCAAGACTTCATCAACATGCAGCCCAGGAAGCCAGCTGTAGCCTGGACTGCATCAAAAGAACCATGATCAGCAAGCTGAGGGAGGTGATTCAATAAGAATGGTAAAAGGCCTGGAACAACTCTCATACGAAGACAGGCTAAGAGAATTGGGGTTGTTCAGCATGGAGAAGAGAAGACTCTGGGGTGACCTTATAGAAGCCTTCCAATACCTAAAGGGGGCCTTCAGAAAAGCTGGGGGGGACTCTTTGTTGGGGGGTGTAGTGATAGGACAAGGGGGAATGGTTTTAAACTAAAAGAGGGTAGATTTAGATTAGATATAAGGTAGAAATTCTTTACTCTGAGGGTGGTGAGACACTGGAACAGATTACCCAGAGAAGTTGTGGATGTCCCTTCCCTGGAAGTGTTTAAGGGCAGGTAGGATGGGGCATTGGGCCATTGATCTAGTGGGAAGTGTCCCTGCCCATGGCAGGGGGGTTGGAACTAGATGATTTTTAAGGTCGCTTCCAATCCAAACCATTCTATGATTCTATGATTCTATGATTTTATGATTCCATGATTCTATGATTCTGTGATTCTATGAACATGTTTTCTCAGAGGTACCACAGACATGACTGATGGGCTCAGCTTTGTCCAGTGGTGGGTTTATTGCAGAGCTGCCCGGAAACATCTGTGATTGGCGTGGGACAACCCTCTGCCTGTTCCCACATCCCCCTTTGCAGCCCCCTTGCTACCAAGACCTTGCCATTTACACCAAGTCTGAGAGCTAGGGAAGCAAAGACTTCTTTAAGAAGATGCTCCTCATGAAAAAGATATAAGGGAAATATATATATATATATATATATACACACATATATAATAATAATAATAAAATAAAAAATAAAATAAATAAAATAAAATAAAATAAAATAAAATAAAATAAAATAAAATAAAATAAAATAAAATAAAAAATTAAAATAAAATAAAATAAAATAAAATAAAATAAAATATATTCATTCATATAATTATTTCTTAAATTACGGTGGCTTCAGCCATCTCAGCTCCATACTGAAGTAGGTCTCTCCAACTCACGTCTGCATTCTGGTATCAGTGCTGTCAGTGATAATGAACCAAAATCTGAACTTAGTATTCCTCAGCTACACACAGCAGAAACGTGGTTATTATATTCAGAGTTTAATATGTAATTTGCTTCATATATATCAAAATATATTCTCTGTTTATCCATTAACCACTACAAGTGGTTTTTTTGTTTGTTTGTTTGTTTTGGGGGGGGGGGGGGGTTGGTCACATTGGGCACCAGTCTTTCTCTGGAATGATTACAGTTAGTACAGTAACCTTTCTGGTAGTAGTCCTGTTTTGTTGAGAACTTGCTTATACAGTGATTCTTCCAAACCTATACACATAGTAGTATAAGTGTTGTTGAAAGACCCCTCTCCAGTGGATGAAACATGGATGGAGAGAAGGAATTACTGGCACATTCATCCTGCCTCCTACAGTTTGTGTACTTCCATTGGCATAGTAGCTTCATCTACACAAGAAGCTTTGTGTTCTGGTTCATCAGCAGACCTGGTGCCACCTGCTTGAATGATGTTTCTCTGAAATTTCCCAAGACCATTTTATTCTTTTGGATGATCAGAGATAGTCATGACTGTTTTATAACATTTCTGTGACTCCACTTGTTTGTTACCACCCTACAGCTAGGAAGTTGTATCTGGGGTGCATTTGATGTGTATCAGGCATAGCATTGCTGAGCAGTTGAGGGAAGTGATTGTCCCTCTCTATTCTGCTCTGATGTGGCCTGACCTCAATTATTGTGTGCAATTCTTGGTGCCACATTATAAGAAGGACATAAAACAGTGTCCAAAGGAGGACTACAAAGATGGTGAAAGGTCTAGAGGGCAAGACGTGAGGCATGACTGAAGTCACTTGGTTTGTTCAGTCCAGAGAAGAGTAGACTGAGAGGAGACCTCATCATGACCTACACCTTCCTCATGAAGGGGACTGGTTAGGCAGGCACTGATCTCTTCTCTCTGGTGACCAGCAATAGAACCTGAGGGAATGGCATGAAGCTGCATCAGGGGAGGTTTAGGTTGGATATCAGGAAAAGGTTCTTCACTGAGAGGGTGCCCAGGCACTCCCTAGGAACAGGATCCCTGGGGAAGTGGTCATGGCAACAAGTCTGCCAGAGTTCAAGAAGCATTTGGACAATGCTCTCAGACATATAGTTTGATTTTTGGTTGATCCTGTGTGGAGCCAGGAGTTGGACTCGCTGATCCTTGTAAGTCCCTTCCAATTCAGGATATTCTGTGATTCTGTGATTCTATTCTACGAAGCTGGAGTCCTCAAAGCTAAACAGGTAAAGCAGATTGTGCATTTGCTTCTCATCAACTTCAGCAATCTTGTATGGCTTAGCAGCTTGACTTGCTGAAATTGAATACAGAATGCAATAGAGAAAGCCATAATAAAATGAGGACAAATAGAACATTTTGGAATCTTCACAGTGGGGATGTTTCAAGCACAACCTCTATTGTGACATATGTGATGGCAAATATTTCTGAACACTGGCTCAGATAAGACTTCCATATAACAAACCCATCTTACAGAATAAGATCATTAATGCCTTTTCCTAAGGAAATATTTAGCCTAATTTTATTTGTGCAGTATGAAAAATATAGGTCCACATAATTCTATACATCTACATGTGCTTGTTTATGTGCTACATACTTCTGGGAAGTGGTAAAAGCCTAGTCTGATGAAGAAGGAAAAGTGCCTAATTGAAAAGGAAAAAATAAAAATAAATAAATAAAAAATCACTCTATATATGTTTCAAGGATAGACATTGATATTGCTACTGATAATTACTGATTAGTAGGAAAAGTGTGAAGAACACAAGTTATCCATGTGCTTCATCCATCTGCTGAGAAAAAGAACTGGTATCATTAACAGGTGTCTCAATGACTTTGTGTGTTCTGTGTACATCTTCATGACAAATATCTTTGATACATATATTTTTTAACTTAATAGTTAATCACACTAAATAACATTTAATTTACTGAATGACAAGCAACAGTAAGGTTGCTGTTGTTTGAAACCAATGAAGAATAATAGAGTAGAAAATCCCAGATGCCTCCTTAGATTATATGATGGTAAATCAGTGACTTCTTTAATGTATCTGGTAGAAAAGTTTGTTTTACTACTCAGTATAGTTGATAATTTATGTTTCACATTGTTTTGAGTAAGAATTTTTGGTACAAAAATAATTTTTTTCTTTTTGTTTACTTATACTCTATTTAAATGCTGACATACCTTTCAAAACTGAAAGCAATAAAAGTTGTCTGTAAGCTTCAGGTGGAATTGTATTCTCCAAGTCCATCTGTGGGGGTAATTGATGAACAGACTGTGGTTGTGTTTTTTTTCTGTACTTCCATATAAGAAGTGTCAGTCACAAACATAATAAATGAGGGAGACTCCTGAGTATTTTTTTTAATATTCTTTATTTTTCAGTATTCTATTTTGTATTTGTCCTGTGGGATGGGAACCTTAGAAAGGGGACAACATTTCTAGTTAGACACATCCCATCCAGTGTCTGGAACAGCCTATGTCTAACAGCTCATTCTGTGATACGGGATGAGACCTCCTATAAGTACCAAGCATCTATCATGTCTAATCCAGACAATGCCAAATTATCCCACCCACTTTGCATATACTCAGTAGGTCCTATGGTTTGCAGGATTGTCAGCATTATTGCACACATTATTTGTGCTGCTACAAGTGTATAACACATCCTTTCAGAAATTATTTCCTTTCTGGGTCCAGAACATATACCGGAAAGTTAAAAGACAGCACCAGTATCATTCCAACAGCTTTTTCCCACTGCCTCCTTTAGCAGCATCACTCATATCTGATTAGAATGAACTCCAGACAAGTTTTTCTGTTGTTTTGTTTTGTTTTGTTTTCCATTAAGACAAGTAGTTCTTGAAACTTACACAGATGTAGGACATTATTAGGTCACTTCTTAAGTCTTTTTTGTTATCTCGTATGCTAAGAACTTTTAAAAAACAAAGCAAAACAAACAGACAAAAAACACAACAAACCACAAAACAATAATTTACCATACTTATGCAAATATGTAAGCATTCTCTTACTTTTTTAAAGAAAATTTGCTTAAATGTTATAAGATTTTTCTAATAAAAAACTAAAAACATTATTTTTTAACTATAGGCAATTACTGTTTTGCTATATATATATTCATCACCTTAGTGCCCTCAAGACTGAAAATCAGTTTTTCCGCAGTGATGCTGTAAGAGAAGCAGTCTCTTCTGGGTTGTCATTGTCTGTTTGCAAAAGGTAGACAAAAGACATTCCTGTTCAAAGCCCTAATTACAAGTCTGTCTTTCTCTGTCTGATACTAGACAGTTGGTATGTGTATTATGATGGGCCTGTACTGTCAAGAGTGATCAGATGAAAGAGCAGTAGTAGTTATGGAAGAAATACATTTGCATTTTGCTAGATAAATTGCTATTAATTCCATTGGGTGTTTCACTTTATTGTAAAGTTGTCCTATCAACATAATTTTTAACAGCAGTGTTTTAGTTTAGCTTTCCCATTAAGACACTTCATTGCTGACTGTTGTAAGAAAATGGAAGGAATCCTCCCTTCTGTTTTCTGTCTCTTACAAAGGAACCCAATTACTAGGTGAATCCTAGGATCCACATTTTCACTTCTTTTTTGTCTGTACTTATTTAGACCCCAAGAGTTGATGCCATATCTGTAAAAATGTAATGTGTACCTGATTCACCAAAGAAAAGGGACATTGAGGCAGTTTGGTAAATATGTTAACATTTATTTTTTATGTGTGAATTCCTCCTTCTCTGTAATAATGTAAAAGCAATGTTTTTGAATTCAATGAACTGAAAGTTTATTGTGGGTTTTGTGGCTCATATGAAAATTTGTGTTTTTTTTTTCTTTTTTTTATCCTTTTTTTTCTTTTTTTTAAGTATAGCTGCTGATGATTTGATGGGTCTGTTAAATCATTTGGTACTGGAAATTATCAGCAGCAACTAACATAAATTTCTATCAGAAGTAACAAAAGTCGTCATCTCCTCCTCTCAATATTACATACACTGATTTCATATATAATATACCTAAGTGCTTAAAAATCTAAAAGCCATATGATTTAAAAGGTCATATTATACAAGTCTTTTTAATAAGAAATATTTGAGACTTTGCTTCTTCAAAGATTTATACGAAATGTTTATTTTAAGCAGCTAGTTTTCAAAACCAATCTTCTCTCTTGTTTTTCAAGTTCATGGTATATAAAAAGAGGAAAGAAATTAATATTCTATTATGCACATTTTGGCTTCCTTATGAGCTGTAACTGTAAATAGTCTCCTGTGCACATAAGACCTCTTTCTATGCCATTATGTCAATGTAAAGGAGCATTTAAATGAATGGAAATTTCATTGGCTCCCATCTGAGGGTCTTATGTACTATCAGCATGACACAGTTGGGATTCAAATCCATACTATTGGATGGTTAAGAGTGGGGAGCAACAAAACTTTAAAGGAAATGCCCACCAAAAGCCATTTTTGATCAAAATGTTTGACATATTTTGAAACTTCGGGGATATTACTAGTTTATGATATTCTTCCAGACTTGTTTATAGCTTTATTTGTTGCCATTACGTGTCACTTTTATAGGAGTGTGGAAAAATATACCGAGCTGCAAGTATTTATAATTTCCAAACTCAAACAAATCTGTCACTGGTAGTTGCAGGGAAAATTATTATATCTGTGAAGTGTATAGAAAACTGTGGGATGACAATCAACTGCCAACACAGACCAACTTCTCTGTTGCTCGTTTCCCATAAACTTAACAGCAGTAGTTTGAGTTAATAGAACACTGTAAATATTTAGCTTGTCAAATGAAAAGATTCTTTCTTTATTTTTTTCCGCTTTCATAACAAAGAAGACATTATTTTGTCTTCTTTCACCTTGTAGGAATTGAGTAGTAAGAATTACATTATTCTTGTGGTCTTTAGACTGATGTGTTGTCATGAAAAGCACAAAATAGGAGAAAATGAAATAAGATTTCAATTGCACTTGACTCTTGAGAAAGTATACTTTTTCTATATCTTTGCAAGTATCTCTATGAATTGGTTATATTCATTATTACAGACAAACTTAGCTTTTTTCTTTGCTGCAATCTCCCTCTATTGTTTAGATGAAAAACAGGACAATATATAATACTTCATCTATATGAATGTATGTGCAAAGTTTATGACTGTGAAATCAAATACATCAATATTAGGAAGCTCAGAATGAAAGACTGAAGCCATTTATGATAACACGCATTAAGCAATTTACTTTGTGCTTAGCATTGTTCAGCATTGTTCAGCTAAGCTAATCATGGAAGATTGACCTTTAAAAATTTATATCACAAAATATGTTGATCCCATTCTTGGTCCTTAATGCTTTTAGCTTTGTAAGCAACTTTTGACATTTACTAATAGTAATGTCAGGGGCAAATGTTCCCCCATATGGCAGATAACAAAGGTTTGAATTATTGTCTCTCCCGCTCTCTTTCTCTCGCCCCCCCCCCCCCCCCCCCCCCCGAGGATTGGCAGCAGTGGAGTCTGTAAGTTTGTTTGTTTGTTTGTTTTTAACTGTGAATTAAAGGATGACATCACTGTAGAGATTACTTATTATTAAGCAGATAAAAGTTTAACACTGAAAAAATATTAGGTTAGCACTAATATTCCCCCCCCCCCCCCAGTGGCCACTGCTCTAATATAAATATTCAACTCTGAGAATTAAACAAATAATAATAAGTGATAAGATTCTGTGTTTATCATTCAAGTTTTCTAGTACTGTTCTTAACACAAGTTCTGAGGAAGAAACAGTCAGTCCTAAATCAATCTGCCAAGCTTTTTTTGTAATCTATGGGCTGAGCAACCCTCCCGTTCCATAAATTTCATTGAAGAATCTAGAAAAGACAACTAAGAAAGGCAATGTCAAACATATTATGCAACAATTTGCACACATGAATTTCCAGAGATTAAAAGAATATTGGTAACCATTGAACCAGAGGAGAAATTATGCAACAGGTTCTGTAGCAGTAATAATCTTTGTTAGTATTACAGAAGTACTATAGATTTCATAGAATCATAGAATATCCCAAGTTGGAAGGGACCCATAAGGATCATCAAGTCCAAGTCCAAGACTTTTTTGCATGTAACAGAAAAGGTAGCTGGAATAGTAGAATATTGATGTTATTTAATGGAGCTGGAATTTGCTTCTTTTAGGTTCACAAGACATAACAGCTCAAAATGTGTGTGCTGTATTCAGATGACATATACCTTGAAATACAGAAGTGCTTCATACTCACATTTACTCTTCTGTTAAAAACAAAAAACATTGGAAATATCTTAAGAATTTGTACAATTGAAGAACTAATGAGTTCTTGAGGACACCAAGTAAGAAGTGAGAAGCATGAGCCAGGTACTACTACTACTACTACTACTAATAATAATAATAATAATAATAACAATTTTTATTATTAGTTTTTTCTATTGATGTTAAGCTTAAATGATGGAACTGAAGACAGGGGGCAGAAAACACCTGCAGTTCCATTACTATATCAAATATTATTTGCATCTAAATTTGTAGGAGAGGGACTTCTGTCTTAACTTCATTTTGAGGATTCCTTGGAGCTAGAAGCTGATTTCTAAACAGCTCTGAAGTAACAGCATAAAATTTTGAAACAACATGCTTGCTCCTTTTAGAAGATGTTGCAACACCCACACAGATTGGTAGAAGGTGTAAACTTAACGTCTAGATCTGTAATCAAAAAGGTTGGACCTGCCTCATCTGAAGAGTTTGGGTTTATTATCTTAGGAGGGGAGGAAAGGAAGAGGAAAGGAAGGAGGAGAACTAGTATAATCCCTTAGCATCTCATGCAAGATTCAAAGTTTTTTCAAAAGTCACATTGATTGTCTATCACCCTTGTCTTTGTCTTTTTTTTTTTTTTTTCTCTGACACCATGAAAAGCAGATCACAATATGGCACTTCCCTTGGTAACATCTGAGTTGTTAGATCACATTATTCTCAGTAGTCTAGAAACCTGCTTTTAGTTTCAGTTGGTTCTTTCATCTCACTTCCTAATACATGGTGATTTATACCTAAGTAGCTAATAGCATAAAACAAAACACAGTATTAGGTTAACATAATGATCGGAATATAACTTTAATAATATGCTGCTAAAATACTTCTGAAAAATGCTGTATGTAATGCTGTGTTTGTCATTGACGATTGTCTACTTGACTACGTGCATACCAGAATATTCATACAAGATATACGTAAACATATGAAATATGCATGATGTTAAGCATTTGGTTCCTATTGAGATCACTGGAATCGTATGTTTCCAAACTCCACATGGGAGATTCTCACAACATGCATTCACAGATGACTATTGCACGGGAAAAATGGGGCATTTATTCCAGGGTTCTGAAATTTTGTTTGCACAGTGCATTTTGAAAATGAGATTTCAAACAGCTTTGACTCTTTTTTCTTTTACTTTCTCTTCAATCCAAAATGCTGTGTTTAATTCAAAATACTTGAACGGGGACGGTTTCTACTTTAAACAAATAATAGTTTATCAGTAGGATGATAAACTATTGTTACTATAGAGACATTTTCAATATGCAATATCCCTAATGAGTCACTAACTTTGTGTTGAAATAAAAGAACTTTCTCCTTTTTTTCTCCTGATAATTATTCCTGGTTTATCTGTATTCGACCATACTTTTACTCTCTTTATAAATGCTAAGACTTTTCTAAAACCGAAGACTGACCATTCCCAGTCAAGCTTATGATTAAGGGGAATAACATCTGCACTAATACGTTAGCCTCTTACAAAACATTAGTGTTACTCTTTGATTCTGTATCATTTTTTTTTTTTTTCTACTATGAAATTAATGGGGGAAGACTTAAGGGAGTGCAAGAATTGGTCCTTCTGGACATTTTGAAATAAAATATTAGGACTATAAGCCATGGATAGGTGAAATATTAAACATAATTTTTACTTCTTTGTATTACTTCAAAAAGTGGAGAAATCTCTCAGCTGACCACACTTTATGCTGTTGTAAATAGATCATAATAAGCATATGGAGTACATGATTGTCTATGCTGATAGATGACAGGGTTTGGATTGTTCAGCACCAGTGGAAGGATGGGAACAAGAAAAAAATCCTTCTTGATTGCAGCTGCAAATGGAAGCAAATTTTCTTTCCTGCATTAATGAATGTATTTCATGTAATGCATATTGTTATAGTCAACAGCAAAATTTTCATGTTCAGTTCTCAGACATGAAGTATTTTAATTGAGAATATCAATGAGCAGTGACAATACAGTTCCAGAAAAAAAAAAAAAAGGCAAAGAAAGCTGTTTCTTTGGCTATGTAGAAGAAGTTCTGTGAATACAGTTTGTCAGTT
The DNA here is from genome assembly GCF_964211835.1 of Anser anser. NCBI lineage: Eukaryota > Metazoa > Chordata > Aves > Anseriformes > Anatidae > Anser > Anser anser. The sequence continues at coordinate 71,740,989 of NC_139721.1, forward strand.
TAAATTCACTTTCCTAACAGTCTTTGCTGAAAGAATATCCTTTAAGCCATCTCGTTTTATTTGTCTGTTTTCCTCTTCTAACCTTACTTTACATGCAGAATCTGACTGTAAACCTGCATTTTACAGTCTCTAGTGATCAAATCACTTCATTCTCTATAAACATCACAAATTAAAAGAGCTTTCAGCAACTGAACTCCAATACAACATACACAAAACTAAAGTAATTCATTGTCTAGAGACCATAACAAATTTTAATGAGCATTTACAGAGTAAACAGAGGGCTGAAAAGGGTCAAACCACTGGAAGTGAAGGTATGTTTTACAGAATCCACACAGTACTGAATTACAAACTAAAAAGTAATGATCTGTCAAAAAAAAGGAAAGAAAAAAAAAAAGAAAAGAAAGATGTTTACTGGTGGCCCAACATATAGATAATATTAAAAACTGGCTTGCATGGGGACCAAAGTATGTCTACTTGGAAGTTATATCACAGAGACTGTAAGCAATTTACAGAATTTAAGTTAGTTTTGCATATACAGGAGTTGCAAAATTAGAGAAAACACACTGAAATATAGAACACACACACACAAAAAAAAAGGTGTATATACATATAAACCTCCACGCAGTCATCAGGGGTTGGCCTAAATCAGCAATTACCACCATTGAACAAGAAAGGAACCAAAAAAAACCCCACCATCACCACCACCACCAAAACAGTAAAAAAAAAAAAAAGGAAAAAAAAAAAGGGGTGGGGGTGGGGTGGGGAGAGAGAATAACAAACAAACAAAACAAAACAAAAAAAAGATTCTCATTTATTTTACAGAAACAATGTCCTCTAGTCTGCTTAACTGCTTTGTAGAGTATCTTTTTCTCCTTTCTATTCCTCATGCAGGAAAAACCAAAACCAAACCAAACCAAACCAAACCAAACCAAACCAAGCAACAACAGTAACAACAACAACAAAACGCAAGCAAGCAAGCAAACCAACAAATAAAAACAAAACAAACAAACAAAAATATTTTTTTTGCTTTTTGGCAAAGTTTGTGAGTTTTTTTATTGGGGTCAATGTTGAATCATTATGTTTTGTCTCATTAATTGGCCTCTGTTTGCTTCTAGGCTGGAACAGTTCTTTCATCATGTGAAACCAAATGTCATCCATGGTTATTTCTAAAGTACCGATGACTCGCAGACCAACCCCTGAGAAGTCAAGGATGAGGCTTCTCCTTGCCAAAAGAAAAGGAAACTAGGTCTTGCTGTTACAAAACATTTGATTACATCACACCAGTTCTCTTCAAATAAAAGATCAGTGATACGCCAAAGAAAAGATATATCAAGAAAACATGTGGTATCCTCTTCTTTTTATAATATTTATTTACTTATTTATTTATTTAGTATTTTTGTTTGTACTTCCTGAAGAAGGTGCTCCTTGTGTAGAGATTTAGAGTACATTGGGTGCAGAGTGGTGGTTGGAGGTTAGGGTCAACTTTGCTGTCCGCTCCGTGGATTTTACAGGCGATTTGCTCTTTGCTTTAAGAAGAGAAAGTGATATTGGAAAAAGTCAGCACTTTTAGATTAAAGCAAAGCACCCTTCACAAAGCCACAAACAAGAAGCAGGACAGAAAGTCCATGGCTTGTAGCTATCCTCGCACCTGCGGAAGAAGTTATAAGATATTCGCTCATCTTGCAGATTTCCAATGCTCCTTATAAGGTTGTTTTAAACATATACATTTATATATTTAAATAGCTCGCCAGGTTGGCTCTGGTGCCCATGAATGTCTTGGCATGCACTGCAAATAACAACACATACAAAGTATTTCAGTCCCAGGGAGGTTTTCTCTTTTGCTTTGCTTTTGTTTCTTGTCTGTTTTTTAAAACAATGTTATCCAGTGGAACAATATACCAAGAGGAACACATCCAAACACCTTCCACTTCAAAGCATTCTTTACAAAATCATTTCCAGCATCACATCATTGCCTACTAGCAAAAAAAAAAAAAAAATAAAAAAAAAAAATCTACTAGCTACAGAGTATTTCCTTGTAAAACAAAAGAGATACTGGCAAAGGGCTATGCAATTTACAATGGGAAAACAGAATGCTAAATATTTCAACTATTCATTTTGAGCAATAGAATTTTCTCAGATTCTTTTTTTTTTTTTTAGAAAGCTATGAAAACAATTGTCTATATTGTTTCTCAAAACATAGCTTTATATTTTAAGCATATTATCAGAATAAAAACATTCAGAACTACATTAATTAAATTGAAATATTGGCACACGAAGGACATGAGGATTTAGATGTATTACACACCAAGTCTCAATGATAACTTCCTATGATAAAAAGGAAAAAAAAAAAAGTCCGGAATTTGAAACATATTATTTGAGGTGAAAATCATAAGTTTGACTTGGTTATGCCATAAATAAAATTCTTATTATAACAGGTTTAATACATGACTAATAGAATTTATTACTATGTTGTTTATTTGAAAAATATGAATGTTATCAATCATTACAGGCATCAGTTCTGTAATGAAGTGTTGATAGTGTTATAAGCAGTCTATAATACTGTTCAAAACTGATTATTTTTTTAATTGTTTAATCATGTATAAGATTCTTCTGTGAATAATTTATTATTAAATTGAATACCGAATTCAATTGCAGCCCCAAAAAGCACACTTATCTTCTCATCAACAACACATACAATGAAAAAAAAAAACCACCACCACCAACAACAAAAAAAAAACTAAAAGACACCTGCTCATTTCTTAAAGTTTTCAGGCATTTATCAGTAAAATATTTTTCTATCTGCTAACTATGTTTATAACTGTAGCAAGAAGTATTTTGGTTTCTCCATTTACTAATTTTTTTCCCTTCAAAAGGGGTATTTAAACTAAATCCCAGATCTGTGAACAGAGCTTTCTTGTATTTATCATATAAATATATGGTATGCCATGTAAACATATGGCATATACAGTAGTTGTCATAGAAGACATTGCTCTGTAACACACAAAAGAGTTTCTAAGTAACAGTAATATTTAAATTATCCACATGTGAACGGAACTTCAGAATGAATATTAACTTTTAAATAGAGCCATGTCACAAACACATAATTAACGTTCTCTAAGAAGTCCAAGGGAACTCTATGCTTAGTTCCTGCTGAAGGTAGACAAGAACAAACCTATTTGTCTCTTGCCTGTCTCTACAATGCTACTGCCTACACTACGCTGCAGTAATTTGCTGGGCTTCTCAAATCACTTGTTCTGTGTGAGGAACAAGCAAACAAACAAGAAAATTTGCTACAAGTTCTTCCTGTGGTTTGTTCTTGTACAGCTACTATTTACAAGCTGGTACCCAAGGGTCAGGTTTAATTTCTAGTTTTGATTTTATCGTGGAGTGGCTTTATTGTCGTTTATATAGGTATAAAATTTGTCATTTAACAGATTTTTATAAAAGATTTTCTTTCCCTAAGTAGGTTAGCTGAACATAGTTACTGAACCTATTTTAGTGTTAGATTAGTTCATGTTATATTGAATTATTTTCATTTGTTTTATTTCTATTTAAATATCTTTTTGATTGAATTAGGGAAATATACAGCTAAAGACAATTCCGGGGATGTCTTTGTAGATTTCCTCTACATAACATTTATAAAATGCAAATAAGGAAATAAGGATAAATACAAGAGTTTCATGGAAATTTTAAAAGTTTTTTTTGTTTGTTTGTTTGTTTAACAATTAATGGTATTACAATTTGAGAATTTTAAAACTGTAATGTTAATTTTAAATCTGTTATTTTAAAGGAAGAGAAACCGTACAGTAAAAATAATTTGTCTTAAACTACTTCACTGGCGGATAAGCAGCACCATAACATTTTCAGAAAAAAACATTCTTTGATTTTTGTTTTGTTTTTCCTTTCCAGTATGACAATCCATAGGTCCACAAATTAGGGATCATATATTGTATATACATTGTAAACTTTTTTATATAATGTTAAGACATGATAAACTTCTTTATATAATGTTCAGTTACTGTATAAATAATGATCTCCCTCCAAATTATATCACATTCTGCAAGCATGTTCTTCTGTAAACAAGTTTGTTTATCTTGGGAGGAATTTAGGTCAAAGTGCACACAGTAAGTGCAAGCTAAAGCAATAGAGAACATAGGGAAAATGTTGGGGTAATATTAACACAAATTCAGCCTCTAAGTGAAGAAAGGCTCTTAGGATTGCTGGAAATCACTTTAGGCATGTCTTTTGTACTGTGTCCTTTGTATGGTTTCAGGAACTAGTTAGTATATCCTAATGTGATATCAGAGATGCATACACTGGTTAAAGAGTTTCCAAAATGCTGCCAAATGCAAATGATATATTTTCAGTAATATCTCACCCTCAATAAAGTTGATTTGCAATCCACAGTGACAAATATGGCTGTTAGGGAAACTTTCATCTTTTCCATGATGCTTTAAGAAATACAACTGGAGTTTAAATATAACAAGGTTTGACTTTTTTTTTTTTTTTCTTTCTGGAGATACATAAAATATCTTAATTTGTTCTCTCATGAACCCAAGAATCTCTTTAGATTTTGGAAGAGCAAAAGTTGTAAATAATATAGCATTTTAAATATACATTTAATACACATATACATATGTTTTATATATATATATAGACATAACAATATATATTTTAAAACAGTTTTGTTGCATTATTTTTAGACTTAAGTCAGAAGAAAGTTAGAGATCTAAATCCAAATGTCTCAAAAATATGGAATATCCAAATTTGGACTTTTCATAAAGATCTGTATCTGGTGTACATTTCTGAGCGGGACTTAAATAATATCACTGGAAGTGTGAGCACAGTAATATAAGTAAAACACTGTTGATCTGGTTGTGGATTTGCTAAACCAATTGCTCATTTCCCTGTTATTTTTAACATCATCTTCTAATTAACATAATGACAGTTAAAAGAGATTTTATTGCAGGTCAAGAATAGTGAGCAAAGCTGGACTAAAATTATGTTGCCCTCAAAGACAATAACCCAGAGGAATAATGGTAGTATGAATGCATATTTTATTTCTGCAATGTTGGTTAAGCTCTACCTGATGTGTTGGTCAGGGTTTCCCACATTTTGGCCTATCAGCCATTGAGATCCAGTTAAATTATAGTTGAGAGTAGTGAATCCCTACATGTTGTTTTTTGTTTTCTGTCACTGACACACATCAAGAAGAGCAAATGTCCATGAAATATTTGCCCTTCTCCTGTAAACGAATGCTGCTTTGCCAAAGGCATACTATCATGAGATATGGCTCTGTTCAGTATTACAAGAGTAATTCATGCCATTAAACTCTTTGAAACTGTGATTTGTTCTAATATGTCTTCTACTTAAATGCCAGGAAAACAGAGAGAAGAGAACAATAGTAATAAATAATTGTGATCTTATTGTTCAAATTAATAAAATAATCTCTGTCACAAATGCTGAAGCACATTTCATAGCTCATAGTGTATGGACCAAATGACGGAGCATCGATTTTGTCCAGTTAATGAAATTAATTTTAGAGAGTCTAAGTATAAAACATTGCATATCAGCTGAAGTTATAAATTGCTAGTTAGCCCTAACTGATCAAAAAGCTTGTTATTCACTGCATGCCTGAATGACTATAGTCCTTGAATTACTATATATCCTCGCTTTCACTAGGATATTGATCAGACAAAGTTTGTATGAAAATATATGGGATTTTATGAACCAGGCAGAGAAAAGCTAATATTGTCTTCATGATTTTGCCCATTTATTTTTCATAGCTGGACAAAACAGAAATTTGTAAGTTAAGCAGCTGCTTTAGGCCCTACAGTTTTAGAATACTCTATTTTTAAGATCACCTGGTACACTTAACCATGTCGGGTGTGAAGAAGTTTACAACTCCAAGGATTGAAATGTAGCAAGTTTGGCATACCTTTTGTTTGCTGAGACCTGGAAAGTCACTGGGATATAATAGCCTACAGCATTCTAACCCTCGGTACCTAATTCCTCAATAAATAAATAAATAAATAAATACATTCTTGCAGGTTCACTTACAATGTCTGTATTACTCACATACATACCAGAGTGAATCTGTGAGTTCAACAGCACTGCTTCAATGTTTTATTAAGCATGTACATTTAATGAGGGTATCTTTCAGTTTTCTTTAAGCAGTAAGCCACTGATCACAAGGGAAGAATAATGTTTGAGTACAGTCCTGGTTTCATGCTGACCAGTACAGGAAAAATACAGCCAGTCACACAAAAGTCTGTTCTAGATTCTTTATATCTATTACATGATGACAAACTATCTCTGTATATATATTGGGAAGTGGGCGACTGTGTGTGTGTCCTTTTTCCTTGTCTTGAATACCAGCTGGGCTACTGGCTTCTGAAATCAAATAGACGCTAAAATATTGTCAGCTTCATTATTTTTTTCTTCTTCAGGAATTTTTGCTGACATCTGCCATTTTGAAGTGTCTGTTTTTCTGTTTTGCAACAATCACATTTGCTATATATACTGTTACATTTGAAACAGACTTCTTGACAGTCCCAGTTCAAACATGAAATCATAATTTAGCATGATTTCCGTTTAAAATATGTAAGAGTTACTGCCTTAATTTTATTGTGGAAATTCATTAATCATTAAATTTATTGGAAGGTATTTGTATTTTTATGTCAAAAAAAAATGTGGGAGAAAACAGTTGATTCTATCAGAAATTTTATTTGAATATGTTTCACAAAGATTTGAAATAAATAGATTCTTCCTCTCTGGCCCATCAATTGCTACTTTTTTTATTTTTCTGAACTGCAGAAATCACAGTCAACTATAGTTCTCCTGTATGGCTAGAATATATACCCACACTGGGGAAGAAAATTTCCCTTCAGCAAATGTAAGGTCTACCTTTCCCTCCTCAGGGGAATTACTTCTCATATTTATTTCAAGGATCAATCACTTGTGTTTGATTTTGGGGAAGTGACCAATAAAAGTGTTAGGTATTATGTTCAAGCTTCCTAATGTAGATATTTTCTTCCAGTATATCTTTTTCCATTAGCTATACAGTAGTCAGATTTCTATCAACATAAAATAGTGTGAATTGCCCATCACTGTCTTGGGTGAGTGTACTACACCACACTGGGCAAATAACTTCATCTTACATACCAGAAAAATGTATCTGATCTTCTGTTTTTGTTTGACTGTTTGTTGTTGTTGTTGTTGTTTGTTTTGTTTTGTTTTGCTTTTAGAATGTTGGAATAAAACTACTGCTTCCAACTGGTGGAACTTTAGAAATTGGTGGGAATTTGGAATGGGCTATGTATTACATTTCCATGAAGCCTACTTAGACTTTGCAGTCAGTGTGTAGCTCTGTTCATTTCCATATCACTGGTCTTTTCTGTCTGTGTTACCCGAAGAGTAGGTGAGGGAGAGGGCTGGGATCCCTAGCTAGATTGCTATTCCCTAGCTTTCTGTAAGTGAGATGACCAGGCAAACGGAGGTTTTCAGTGCTGTCCCAGGTCAAAAGAAAGTGAGAATTTTGCAACCCTGAGCAGAGAAGAGAACTCTGACAGAGATTTATGCCACAATAACTCCTGCAGCTCTTTCTGGGCTGAGACAGGTCACAGCCTTGAATTCACTTCCAGTTATATCTAAAGCCATGTTCTAATTCAAACTTGTGATTGAAATACTTGGAAGAGGAAAAACCTGAGGAGACTTCAAACATTGGTAGCATGTAGTAAAATGATACATGGCTTCAGGCAGTTGTCCAGAACAAGTCATAATAAATCTATGGAAGGGCAATTGTTATCAGTATGAAGAAAGAAAGACAGATTAATGTAACTTTTAATGAGCTCTGCAATTTCATAATGCCGAGATGGCCAGAAGTGCAATTATGGGTATGCTGGTGTGAACATTCATGGGATTTTACATTTAGGCTGTTTTCTACATCTTTCCTTGCATCAACCCATACCCAAGGCAAAAATTAAGTCTTTTTCTTCCTCTGCAACCTATCTCAGGGTCGTAACTTTTTTTTTTTTTAATTCTTCAGACACTGCTTTTGTTCATTATTCATTCTTTAACCCTTAACTACAACCAGGGCTCCTAGTTAGGGCATCATTCACTACGAAGAAGATAAAATGACCTCTAATGTAGCTCTTAAAATGAAAGATGATGATGAGATCATCAAAATGATCTGACCATGTCATTTTTTTAACTTGAGCGGACAGTAGGGATGGGGTAAGGTCCCTAAACATATAGCTGAAGTGGGAAGTGATCAACATTTGTAGATTTTCATACCATTCTGGTGAGAATAGTGTAAAAATCACTGTTGAGTTTGAACATATCTTCTTCAGGAAGATGTGTAATTGGCTTATTCCATCTCTAGGATAATTTTTGCTCTCTCTCATCTCCTTTATCCTGTCATTTACAATTATCATTTCCATCAGTGCATTTCCTTCTCTTTTAATAGTGTAACTTGGTTTAAATTGCATTAATATGTAGCTCAGAAGAAAATAATATTTTACTTACTAGCAGGGTAGAGTGTGTCAGAGTCAAAATGATCTTTGAACCTAAGACACACAGCTTTAATCTTTAGTTATGCAAATTCTTCCTTCTAGCAACTTAAACATTTTTTAGTGCTCAGCTACCTCACTTTTCATGTGCTCAGCCAAGGATATAGTGAGTCCTTGTTGTCTCTGAAGTATTTAGAAGATGTACAAATATAACTAGTTCCACTACTAGGCATTTACTATATTGTTGAAGGGTTTTTTTTGTCTTTATACTAGAACTTCCCTGAGTGATGTCTTGTTCTGAGGAGAATGACATTCTCTGTATCTTGGGGTTTCAGTCACAAATCTTCACACATTACCCATTTGTAGATGATATCTTAATTTTCTTCCTCCTTTTATTTAGTGCCTGAGCCTGAAATTATTATTATTTTTTCCCTAAATTGGCTGTCTCTTCACATGTATAAGTAATACATTGACTTCAGCTGTTTCATTTTTAGTGAGTAGTTTTAGGGAAAGGGGTTCCTTGCACATAATAGGTGAAACATCACTGTTAGCTACTTAAATTAAAACAGTGTGAGAAATAGTCCAATACACAATGCTCATTGCAACAGTTAAAAGCTGAGAGGGATGGGAGAGGAGTAAGCTCAAGCAAATGCAGGCACTAATTTAGTTATGTGGTATTGTTTGCAAACCACTGGTAGCATGCTTTATGACTGCTCTCAACAGTACTGGGCACCTTTATCCCTCATTCTATTCCTGAAAAACATGGATATAAAATGTCAGGCATTTTTTTTAAATATGTGACAGAAAAACATGTAAACTGATGCATTTCTATTAATTTTTATGAAATGGTTGATTCCAAAGTAAATGCAGATTTTTTTTCTGACTGATCTATGGTATCCCAACCTCGTCCCTTCACCTGCATATAGCTATGCCCCACCGTAAATGAAGGTGGTAACTTCACCTGCTAATTAAAATTCTTCTTGAATTGACTGTTGTTAGCAACCACCTTCTACTGTTTTAGCTAAAGCTGGCTCTAGCATGCCTTGCTAAGAATTTTTGTAATATACATAAATGTGTGTATATTTGATATATGCATCATTGTAATTAAACAGAGACGTTTCTGAAAGATACTATAAAGTTGCAGTAAAAAAGATTTATTTGAAAAAAATATAATTGAACTCATCTTTCTCCTCCTGCTTTTTGCACCCTGTTCATCCTTTCATTTATCAGAAAAAAAAAAAAATCTTAAATGGGATGATACTTAATATTACTCTATCTTCTTCAACAGTACTGTCATACCAACAAGCACATACAAGAAGGGTTATTATAACATAGACAGACGGAAAATTGTCATTCTTTGTAAATATTTCAGCATGAGATATTCAATCCCTTTGCTCTCTTTTTACACCTGACATGTCTTAGGCTTATGTTTGACATACAGTCAGCCTGATTTCTTTCTATTTATATCATTTACATAAGAGCTATTTTCATGGAACTCACCTAAGTTCCCCTTTATCTGTACCCATCTGACTGGATGAGTCTGTTTTCTTCTGTCTGATTCCTAGATTGTAAGTGTTTTGAGGCAGGGACCATTCTTCTAATCCTTTGTTTGCCTGGTGGATAATGCACTTGTTATAGAGATTAGAACAATGACTGATTAACAAAACATCCCTCTGTCTAAGGACTATGACTCACGAGCTCTTAATGGCTTTAGCTGGAGCAGTTTAAGATGTTAGTGCCTACATCTACCTACCTCCCCATCTTATGGAAATTAAACCCCCAACAGAAGGAGTAACAGGAGCAAACCCCATGTAATCTCTTTATCTACCTTAATTTAACAAACTGATGCTTTAGTTTATCATCTGTTATAGTCCAATGACTTCATTCAATGTTCACTGCTGTGAATTAGGACAGCTGAGGAGCTGACACGTATTTTCTTCTGTTGCCCAGGTTTGGGGCAACAACTTCTGATCTGCACAAGACAGAGACTTTGGGGTGACATTTTAAATTGTAAGAGCAAATCAGAGGGTACAACTCATAGCCTTCACCCTTCCTGTTCCTTTGATACAAAAAATAAAATAAAATAAAATAAAATTAAATAAAATAAAATAAAATAAAATAAAATAAAATAAAATAAAATAAAATAAAATAAAGTCTATCACCCCTACAGCCAGTGTAGTAGTTTAAAAATGGTGGATCACTAGAATGCATTTTGAAGGATTTGTGTGAAATCCTGCATCAATTCCATCTTATTCACATTCTAAATTGCTGTTTTTGTTGCTTGCTTTTTTTTTTTCCAGATATTTTTTAACATTCTGAGGTGTGGGTTAAGTCATAAATATAAAATGTCATTCCTTTTTGTTGAAAGATTTTTCAGGTATAAAATGATCACTGATCAGTACATATTGTATGCATGTGAAGGATTAAACTGGACACTAATATAGGTCTTTGAGCTGATATTTTGACAGAGCTTTGGACAGGCACAATGCTGTCTAACCATATTCTTCAACAGTATTGTATACTATAAATCAGTATTCTAATAAAGGGCTTTGAACCATCTGAATGTCTAGCTTACTGTGAGACCTACTGTAAGTTCTTGGCTTCATTTGATCTTTCTCCTTGACGGAATATCTTTAACTCTTTTTTTTACTTGCACAAGATGAAATGGAGAAAATAGATAGACCATAGCCATATAGTCATGTCTAAAAGAGGTTTTCCTCTTCTTCCCCTTCCCCATTTTCTCAGGAGATGCGGCTCCCTTGCAAGGGCTTCAGTTGGGTTGCCAAAAACCTCCCTCTGTGTTACTGACAACAGTAGAAGCTGAGTGAATAACATCAGTAGAAATAGGACTGGAAGCAGAAGTAGCATTCTGATTTGTTATATATATACATGTTGCTGTTGATGCAAAAACAGAACCTATGTGCAAAGGGCTAGGAATGCCATCTGTGGCATTTAACTTTCCCTTTTTTTATTCTTTTCAGCACACTAGGCAGTTTTATTCCAAGACAGAATCATTTGTGAGTAGGTGGGGCAACAAACTTCAGTGAGGTGGATCAGGCTGGAACAACCACGCAGACAGAATAGCAAGCTGGACTGCCACATAGTATGATGGCAACTTCCTCGTGATAAAGTAAAATTAAGGTTTTGGGGCAGAGTCTTCTCTTCACAAGACCAGAAATCTTCATCAGCTTCTCTTCAAATGACATCTGGTTTTATCATCAGCAATGCAGGATTAATTATTACTGTAACTGTGAAGAGCTTATGTGTCTGGAATATCTTTATCATGAATTGTTTAATCAAACTGAAAATCCCTGTTCAGAGAATAAGAAAATACTAAGAGCACTGAGCTTTCAAGATAGTCTGTGGAAAAAAAAAAAAAAAAAAAAGCAACAAAAGACACCACCAAGAACATCTGCCTCTCCCTGAATTTGAATAAGTTGAAAAACAACAGTTTTTAGGTATAAACATCTGGATAAAGCTTGGATTCTTCTTATAATTTATTCTCACTCTATGAGTGGGGGAGAATTCATCCTCATTCTTATGCTTGAGCCAAATTTTTTGCTATCGTAAATGAATGCCATTCTTTTTGCTTCAGCATTCATCCATTCAAACCAGCAGAAAATTCTAGCCATTCTTTTAAATTATCGGTGATATTACTTATAAGTGATGCAAAGGATTTTCATAATGAAGTAGTGCACCATGCACAAGAAGCTTTCTGCTCATCAAACAAAAACAACAACAAAAAAAAAGTCCTCTGCTTTGCTGTATATGTGTCAAGTAACAAATGAGTTGTGTTCTGAAGCAAGGAAATCCCATCAGTTATTTCAAGAGAAGGCCCTGTCACATATGCTGCAATCTCTGATGACCCAGTGCGAGCTGCCTGATTGTGTAGCAATGAAAAGCAATTTGAGTGAGCTGACAAGCAACTCATAAACAGCTTCTCTTTTTTCTTCCTCTTTTCTTCCTCTCTCTGTCTCTCTCAACATCTCTCTCTCTCTCTAAATCTCTTTCTTTCCTAACTGTGTGGCCCATCTGCAATCTTTATTGTAGTTAACTACCAATTAAATTTATATCACGCACGTAGAATAGAATGAGTGTGATTCTGCTTCTCAGGGAACTCTTGTGGGGTTCCATACCAGACCTTTATGTACTAGTTTTGTTCTGTAGGTAAGTCTGAAGGGTTAATTTTTAAATAGATAAAAGAAGAGATTTGAGTAAGTACGTACATAGCAATAGCACATGGAATGCCTAATATTTCAGTAATGCTACTAAAAGAACAGAAAAGATCTTAGTATACAGTTGTGTAGATAACAATGCGGATAGAAAAATGGTGAAATGATTGTGGGTTTTTTTTGTTGTTTTGTTTTTTGCTTTGTTTTGTTTTGTTTTGTTTAACTTTGTGTATTTATCTCCTGCCATGTTTGTCCTCGTTGTTTCTGCAGTGACTTCATGGGAGACAAATACATTGTGCAGCACTCAAAAGATGATTTTCCATGTTGTCATAACCTGTGAGTTATCTGGAAAACCAACTCTTCAGCACTAGTCCAGGTTATGTCTGAATATCAAAAAAGGAAATCTGCCATGGAGTCCCCTTTCCTGTAGCAGGCTGTTTCTAATCTGACATTATTTGCTTTCTCAAATTCTCTGCTACCCCTGCTTGTGATTAGTTAAGATTATTTCATGTTTCATTACAAACACAATCATTTTTACAGGTATACAGATTACACAGGAGACACCATATATTTAAGGTAAGAATCCATGATTATCTAAACAAATCTGAAATGACATTGATTTTATTCTAGGGTTCAGTATAGGTGCTTAACCATGGGCATAACTAAGAATGTAAATAATCTCTCTGATTTCAAAGAGGATATGTTTGAAACTAAGTATACCCAGTACTATCTGGCATGAGCATATGGTACTGAACAACTGCTAAACCCTTAGTACAACAAAAATGAACATATAGTGTTTGGGGAGTTCTTTCTCTTCTCAATTCCTGAACATTTGTTTTTGTACGAGAAATAGAATGGAATAGAAAGGTGGCAGTGGCATGGTGTCAGCAATTGGCAATGGCAATGAGGGATTGTTATAAAAAGTAGATACTATTTTGCATGATTTATGGCATCTATTTTTAACTTGCGACAGGAGTTAGAATTCCAGATCCACTGAAAACCCTTAGTTACAGTTGGACTAAGGACCAGGAATAGGAGTTTAAATACTTATATGCATTTGTTTATAACAATAAGTATACATATTATTATTATTATTATTATTATTATTATTATTATTTGAAATAAATATAAAGCAGTAGTGAATTCATTCTCCTCTGGGACAAAGAACAGGGTAGCACTTCTCTGAAGATACTTATAATTTCAAGGTCAACAACTAACCGCCTAATAGGGTTGCATTAACTAACATGGTTATAATTTATTCAGTTATGTCAGAGAAAATAAAAACAAGTAGAGTAATTTCATTTCAGGAAAAGAGAACTAAACACAAATTTCAAGTAAAAATAGAGACTGCAATGTATACAGATCTAAAATGGGATAGTCCTTGCATCATCATCATGGAAGAATTTCTGAGGACTTCTGCTGATAAAGGTTTAGAACAAGAACAAAAACCTCATTTGACTTTTACTTTCATGTAGTCCTAAAAAAACAGAGACTTGACTTTTACTGTGCAACAATCACAACAACAGCTAGTGCCTCTCAGCTGTGTTTCCAAAAAAAAAGCAGCCTCAAAAGCTAGTCTCTTCTGTAATGAAGTAAGTAGTAATGTTTGCTGTCACCTTGGTGGAGGCTAGAACAGACCTTTCACCCCTTAACTTTAAAAATAGATGTAAAAGAAAAAAAAAAAAAAAAAAAGAAACAAAAAAAAAGTTGGTATATATCTCAGAAGATTTCAAATTAGACATTAAATTTGTTTTTAATGGGTAATTAATAAAAGATTCCTGGATCCTGTAGATAAAAATGGAGGCTGGAAGGAATGTCATCTGTTTATCAGTATCAATAGACTCAAGAAACAGGTTTTCATCCTCTTCTCTTGTATTCAAGCCTGATGATCAGTTTCTCAGCTTGATTTATGATGCCAAGAATCCAGGTCATTCTGTCTTAGGTAAGGACCTTCTTCTCCTTTGAGCTCCTTTTTGAGTCACTTATAGCAATTCTGCCATCACAAGAATAGTTTTGGCATGTAGTTCAGTCAGCAGTTGAATTTTCTACTTCAGGAAAGAATAAAAGGTTGCAAGATATCTGCAAAGTCTGTATGTAAACAATGAGAAAATGGGTCTAATGTCATTTCTTCATTTGTAGTTACTCCCTCATGAGTTCTGCCAGCCTAATCTTCGTGAATCTGAAAAGCAACTAATGGCTTTGAGTGGTTTGACAAAACATGGCAGAACAGAAATAGTTTGGGGGATATATACGTTCTCAGCACCTCAAATTTTGCAGCCCTTTTTGTTGCTACAAATGTTGAGTGACTTGAATGCGGCTAGCAGAGTTCATCTTGATTCATATCCATGAAAGACAGAGATTTGGTGCCAACTAGTTAGATTACTTTTGACTGAATTCTTTCCAGCTCTTGGAGCCCAGTTAATTGCAACATTGCCTAGAGTTACAAGACCCTGTGATAACTCTGTACTTCTACCTGTGGTCTAATATACTTCGTTATGAATTATGCAGGGAAAAAAAATGTCTGTCACTCCACCTACATAGGACATTTTCTGGATATATGCAGATTAGTCTGTCAAATTCCTCAGATTCCTGTTATGCTGTGATGGCTTACTTCATTTGCTGCAGCCCATGAATATGAAATGAAAGGGTCAAGCACTGTTAGCTTTGACTTTCGCTCTCCCAACTTTTTTTTTTTTTTTTTTTTTTTTACTTTGAAGTAGATGTTGAATGCTTTTCAGTGTATTATCTGAAAACTGTGGGATATTCTCCTTAGCTCTTTCTTTCTATACTAAATTTCCATTACTCTAACAATAATAATTATTTTTAAACTCACATAGCATTTTTCAGAGCAGAACAAAATACTGAATGAACCTCATACCACATCAGTTTGTTAATACTGGCTATATAGCCCCCTCACAGTTATTTTCACAGATACGCTTATTTTTGAGTAAAAAGGAAGAATAGCAGAAACATCTGCTCAGCTGGAAAATGCTGATATTTGGCAGAAACATCTGCTCAGATGTGGAAAACTGATATTTTGAAATGGCAGTGACTGTCAGCTGTTTTTCTAGAGCTACTTATTAAACATCTATTGCTAAGAAATAGCTGGAATTCTGCAGTATGCTTCAGGATGGAAGGAGTTAAGTAGAGTGCTACCTACCTTTCCAAAATAAATGTTAGGGACAAAATATTTGTATGATTGGTGCCAATTTTTCTTACACTAGTAGCTGAGTTCTTAGGAAATGGTTGAATACTTTTCCCAATAATTTCACAGTGTCACATTTCCCTCTGCTGTTAAAGTATTTTGCTTTACAGTATCATGTCTGTGAACATGGCAGTAAAAATTATTGCTTGCTGAAAACTATATACTGGCTCTCTAACATTGGAGAATATTTGATATAATTAGTAGTACTTTTCAAACAGTATTGCTGAAGTCAATGTATTAGTCAGCATGAATAAACATATCTCAGTCAACCCCTAGGTTTTTCAAACACAAACATCAGGTTAATAGTGATAAATTTCTGTTCAACTACATTTCTGTGTTGTAGGTTGGATAGATGCATCATTTACATGTAATGTAATCACGCAACAATATTGTGTTTGCAGGTACCCTTAGCATTTTTTTGAAGAGAGTAATTTCTCATTTGACAGTATAAAGAGATTGTGTTGATTACACGTCCTAAAGAAACGTTATTCTTTCTTATCTTTGCCATATCTTCTCTATTTTTCTGAGGTCTCGCAACTACAGTCTCGCACTCCTCAGCTGAACTTGCTCCTTGACATTGCATACAGATATTCTTCCCCTCCCCATCCCAGCACCTTGTGCTGTTTTTGTGGGTATTTCTATCTGTGTAGAATGAGTGTAAAATGGAGAGAAAATCAAAATTACACCATAGCTAGAAAATCAGGCCCACATATTCCAAAATAAATAAATAAATAAATTAATTAATTAATTAAATCTTGGTTCGCAAAAGTTGAACTGATGTTCATCAAAAATATCACCAGCAATTACTTTGTAGTAAGTGACCATTAAATTGAATTAAGCCTAACATGGATTCCTGGTATATCCTGTTTCTTCAGCAGATAAGTTTCACCTCTGATGAATACACCATTAATCTGTGCTCCATCATAAAACAAATGAATTAATAAATCAGATTGTATTTTAATCTTTTTAATTTTTAAATTATATATGATTGGGATTGGCTGTACTTGTTCTATAATAATCTTTGCTCAAGGAAAAAAAATAGAGATAATTTTTTTCTCAGTTTATTTTATGAGGTCTTTTCCAGGTAATGGCTTACTAGCTCTCAAATAACAAATGTCCACTAATTCTGTGATACATTTTTAAGAATAGAGGCATAAACAATATTATATATTTAATTATATATCTGAGGTGGATCAGCTGTTGTGAGCACACTTTGGCCCCACTGCAGTATAATCTGTCTATACAATTCATAAACTTGTGACTATTTTAATTAATTTCACATAGAACTGAACAAAAAACAGAGTTTTCATTTTATGGATAAGTCTGCTACTTTGAAATACATTACTCCAATGGAAAATAATCACTATATGCATTTCTATGAAAGGAAAGTCATAGTAAAGTAATGACTTTAAATCTATTGAAATATTTCTTTTCTTCTAACAGCTCAAATATTGTTTTGGAGGAACTAAAAAACTGAAAGTGTCTCCATTCCAGGGAAAGAGAACTAAATGTAAGTTTTAAATAAATAAATCAATAAATGTTCACAGAGGTAAAATTGTGGTAGTATATGTATCATCTTTTCTAATAGCAATAATAGTTTTCATATGAATAACAAGATTTTTCCATTCTGTAAAGGAAGTGTATTTTCCTTATCAGAATGTTTTCCCAAGATTATGCCTGTGAGGTGAAAGTGATTTCACAATAGCTGTGCTATAAAATTTGTTGTATTCCCAGTTGTTTTTTTTTGATGGCATAGTGTTTGCTAGCAGTAAAATGATGCATCAAAACAAAAATTTTTATTATTCATAACTTATTTTACACAAGGCTGTGGTCTCCTGCCTTGTTAAACTGGAACCTCAGTATAAAAAGTAACCCAGAAACCCTTAAACTTGCAAAGCTTATTTTCCAGAAGAATTTTGATCATTTGCAACTTCTAAATTATTTATCTTGTATATCTCTCTGTTGCTATCATAAAGCAGTCATGAGTTTCACCTCCTGTACATTCATGTACCTTTACATAACTGTAGAATTTACTGTATCAATGTACTTTGAATAAGTTTACTAAATTGATGAAATTTACTTAACTGTATTTACTAGATTTACTGTATCAATTTACTGAATTCAATGATAATCAATATAAGCTATTTGTACAGTGTGATACAAAATCTCCCAAACAAAATGTGTCAATTTATATGTGACAGACAATTGAGGTATTAACATTTTAGTGCTTGATTCAAAGTGTATGGCCAAGCTTCTGAAGATGACAAACCTGCATTCTCTGACAAACCTACATTCTTTCTAAAGCCTACACAACAGAAAAATGACAAGAAGTATCTAAGGTCTGCTTAGATTTAGAAATCTAGTTCATTTTGAAAATAGAACTGACTAATTTTACAAAATGTTAGAGGTATAAAAGTTAGGTGACTGGCCTAAATCACTCTAGGAATAAAAACTTCTAGGTAGGTGTTTTATTTCATTTGTCATGCACAGCCATCATTAAAATGAGATAAGTAATTCACTGACATGCTCCTGTCTCCATTCACAACAGGGAAAGCTAAGTCTTAATTAGAGACCTAACCTTAGATGAATGAGTAGAGGTCAACTCCACATATAGGAACATAACATTCTTTGTTTCTTCTTCCCATAAGCTGATTTTTCAGCTTTTAAGAACTAAGGAAATAGCAGGAGAGATAGGGTCAGAAAGATGGAGGAATAAATGAGCACCAGAATCTTCCTAGTCAGAATTCCTGTTTACCGCATTGAGATAGTCTCCTTTTACATGCTGGTAAGCAATCAAGTGAAATACTCAAAATGCTTTACCATACCTGATTGTGGACTTTGTTTGGGGATTTTGGCTGCTGCTTCAGGGCTGGAAGTGGCACGTACACGCTGATTGGCAGAGTTATGGATGCTACTTGGAACAGCTGCTGAGATGTTTTTGCGAGGTTTCATGTCTTGCAACCACATTGGAGATGCCTCAAAGGCCTGCATTCGCCGAGAGTGGCTGTTAGCATTGACTTTGAGAAATGCCTGGGCCTTGTATTCCTGAAGGTCTCCATAGTTGGCATCGGTCACCCTGCACTCATACAAGCCTTCATCCTTTTTCCTCACTTTTGAAATCTGCAGCTTGTGGGAGATGTCATTCCCTTGTACTTTCACTGTCTGCAAATTTTCCAGGAAAACAAAACAAAACAAAACAGAAAAACATGGCATCAGCTATTATTCTTTCTCTGGGAAGACTCTACTGATGTAGAGCCTGTCCAGAGATCATGTGCCACGTTAACCAGTGGTGTAATTGTGCTTACTGCAGTGAAGTTACAACTAGGATATTTATATCTAGGATGATGTCTGATATCTTCTTTTCAAAACTGTTTAGAAGGTTTACTCTGAAATGTTAATTGGCCTCAGACAAATAAAGCAAACTACCATATTCATTCCAAT
Organism: Anser anser; assembly: GCF_964211835.1. NCBI lineage: Eukaryota > Metazoa > Chordata > Aves > Anseriformes > Anatidae > Anser > Anser anser. The sequence continues at coordinate 71,760,317 of NC_139721.1, forward strand.
TAATTACTTCAGATTATGTGCACTTTTAACGAGCTTTCTTTTACAAACATAATATCTGTTCACTTTTTTTGGTTAAACCTTTCCAGTTAGTTGGCTATATTAAATAATCCAGCTTCTGAACTACTGTATTAACAATTTTGTTGGAGATGTTTGCCAATATTTAAACTTCTTCAATAATTATATATTAGATTAGCTTGTAGTCTTCACTACATTGAAATTGCATATTTGACATTCAGTTTGACTCCAGGCATGTCCAAACCTTAGGTATTTTTGGTTTATTAGCCATAACAAGATATCTTGTGTTGGGCAGTTCCTTTTGTCTCATTTAAGTGTGTACTTACTATAAGTCATATGTCATTTCTGCGACTTGACAGCAGAAAGCAGCACATATTCAGGATAATTTTTTTTTTTTTTCAGCTAAAATCAGACTACTAATTTATCTGTAGTTGTTTTTAATATCTGAGAATAATATATTTTTGTCTCATATTTAAAGCATGTCTGAGTGAATTATGCATCTAGAAATGTCTGATAGACATTAAGACACATTAAGAAAAGTAACACAAATTCTTTTCTGTACATTCATCACTTCAGATAATTTATATTTAATTATTTGGCTATTAATTTCTATATTGATTAATATCTGTTGTCCCACAGAAAAACGGTTAAAGGGGATTCAGTGGAACAGAGAACTACATTACTTGCACCCATGATTTAAACATGGATGCAATAGTTACCTGGCGTCATATCAGTGATGGGCATTGAGGAAACATCAGGGTAATTAATATATGGTGGATCACAGAAATGAAGAGCTGTTAGACTGAAATGAGGCACGTGTTCTTGGTGATTATTTAACACATTGCTTCTGATAGCATGGCATACTATAGTCACCAGTGTTGGCAAAGTGCTTTTTCTTCCTGCTTATTAAATGGAAGATAGATACTTATGAATATGCTTTTGGGTACTGGATGGACCTTACAGCCTGTTGTAGAGCTTCCAGATCTGATTTTATTCTTGGCAATCCAAGAGTTGAAAGTATAAATTGCATACTTTCAGGCAGAACATATGCAATATCAATTAAACAGAAAGTGTTGGATAGTTATTTAAACCACATTTAATAATAATAGTAAAATTTCTACTGAATAGCTCATATTCAGCAAAAGGATTAAAGAAGTTTCATATGAACCACATGGATGGAAAAAGAATCTGTGGGTCATATTCTGTCTCTCTTTGCCCTCATACAACATCTGCAAAGTTAACAGAGTTGCACAATTAGAGAACAGAATATGTTTTGGGGTTTGAATTTGAAATTTAGAAGTTATTCAATTTAAAAAAATAGAAGTAGTGTATTTCAGCACAGTTTAAAAACCCACTACACAAATTTTTGCACCTCTTTAAATAATTTACTAAGTACATTTAAAAGTTTATTCTCTTCAAGAAGATATTTTCCTTTAGTATTAATGGGTATTCTTTGTAGACCAGAAAGAAGGAAAGAGGGAAAGAGGGAAAGAAGGAAAGAGGGAAAGAAGGAAAGAGGGAAAGAAAAAGGAAGGAAGGAAGGAAGGAAGGAAGGAAGGAAGGAAGGAAGGAAGGAAGGAAGGAAGGAAGGAAGGAAGGAAGGAAGGAAGGAAGGAAGGAAGGAAGAAAGAAAAAAAGAAACAAAGAAACGAAACAAAGAAACGAAACAAAGAAACAAAGAAAGAAAAGCTACATTTCTATCATGTATTTAGACTGTAATGTTGATTTTTTAAAAAATTGAAAAATGCAAAATATATTATGCAAGCTTTTAAAAACATTTAATAAATACCCCACCATGGATTATTATCGTACATAATGAGAGAAAGAGTTTTTTAATTTGAAAGACAGGTCAAGCTTTACAGCCCATAATGTGTCACAGACATATACATTGCTATGTGGATTTTGAGTGTGCTGGTATCAATGAAGAATAAATTGGCTGCTATCACAGTGTCTAGTAGAATAGTATCCAGAGGCCACATGTGGACATCATTTGTAAGATGGTCTACAAATGTAGCTGAAGATACAGTCCATAACACAAATGAATTATAAGGCATGGTGAGAAGTATCACAGAAAATATAAGTACGTTTAGAATATGAGTGGTATATATGAAAGTATATGTATTCTGCTGTATAAATGGTCTTCAGTTATACCTACCTGCACTTAAACCTGACATAATTACTTGGTTAATTTTTCATAGACATGGAAGAGGAAAAAAGTGAAAGAAATGGAAATGACTTGCTTCTGCTGCTGTTTTAAGTTTTGCTGGTAGTTATAGCCTTTAATGCAGCTAAAAGGCAGTCCCTAAGAGATTGTGCCTGAGAAAAAGAAAACTCCATTGGGCTCTTAAGAAGTATTTATGTTGCAGTATCTGCTGAATGTCTGTGTCTTTCCACTGCAGTGAGCATGACCCCACCACTGTACATATCTTGGGATGCTAAAGGAAGAGCATCTGAACTCTACTGAGGTCAGGGGCCGTAGCTCTGCCTGACTTGGGATATGGGTGTGTTGAAGTGTTGAGGAAGGCAATTCATTCTTCCACTGGACAAGGGCTGGAGCAATGCTGCTCATAATTTTATTTTATTTGACAATTTTCATTTAATCTCAGAATTGCAGGTAGTTAACTCTGGTGTCAGAACCCCACTTTCCTCAGAAAAAAACTTAGCAGCAAGACCTCTCTCTCAGAGATCACTCCCAACGGGGAGCTTTTGTCCTTGGACTGAGCTTTTTTTTTTTTTTTTTTTTCTGCCAGTGGGTATGAAGCTAGGAAAGCACACATTTAAACACTGAAGGAAAGTGCAGCTTCAGGGCCAGATTTCAGCCTTGAAAGCAGTTTAGGACTGCTAAGGCACACTCGGCAGTTGCTCAGGGCAATTGGAAGCAAGTACAAGGATGGGCACGGGCTCTCTGCTTCACATGGTGGAAACAGGAAACAGAGGTTCTACCAAAGCTCTACCACCCAGGTCCTCCCTTGCTGACGCCTTCATGTCCGCTGTCCCCAGGGGCTGCACCGTGGATGAGGGCTCCGCGCCCGGGTGTGCTCTGGGTTAGGAACATCCCGGCCACCGGGCTGGGAAACTGCCCGCTCCGTGGGGGCGCCACTTACGCTTATCTTCGTGCCGTCGTTCTCCAGGTCCCGCTCGGGCAAGAGCTCCACCTGCAGGGAAAGGAGCGCCGCCGTGGCTCACCGGCCCTCGCAGTGGGGAGCGGCGCGCCGCGTCTGCCACCTGCGGGCCGCGGCGGGCAGAGTCCGGCCTCCGTCTGCTCAGCCTCAGCCTGAGCCTCCGCCTCCGCCGGGGCTGAGACCCGCCGTGCGACACTGGCACCGCTCGAGCCAGAGCCTTGTCGGGGCCCCCATGTGGCGGTGGAGGTGGACGCGGCTCCCTCTGCCCTGCTCGGAAGGCTGAAAGTGAGCCGTTGTATGGATTTTTTTTTTTTTAAATTAATTAATTTATTTTTGTCTTGAATGGGTAATTGGCTTCTCCCCCAGCACCACCACCCCCCTCAAAAAAAAAAAAAAAAAAACACAAAAAAAAACGTGCCCTCCTGTGGCAGCCGCATGCTGAGTTAGGGTTGCCAACTGGACTGCACCAGCTGTAAAATAAAAAGCTGTGTAGGATCTTGCCGTCTGGGAAATAAAAATTCCCACAAGGAGCAGTTTCTGAACAGCTGGTTTCCAAAGGGAAAATGAGAGACAGAGAGGGGAGGAAAAACATTAAAAAAAAAAAAAAGATTAAAAGAGACTTCGGAAATCGATGTGGTTTTGTGAACATCCCTAGCTGCTTCCTGAAAGTGACAAGCACCAAAGGCGCCATCCCTTGAGGTGGGCATTTTTCTCTGCAGGTTCCTGCACTGTTATTTTACAGCTGAAATTAAGACCCTGGTGAGATCCAGAACCTCCCTTTGCTTCCTCCCACTTTCTCTCCCTCCCATTCCACCCCCTCTCCCGTGGTGTACCCAGGTGGTTCGGGGACCCCAAGGCAGAGGACCAGTACCTGAGTGCCTGTCACCTCAGCTCCAACCTCTGGGTCCTCAGCTGCACGCAGAAACCACCACTGGATTTCAAGATACACCGAAGCAGAGCCACTTTGGAAAGCACAAGACATCTCCACATTCTGTCCTTCAGTGGCCGTGACATTTCGCGGAAACTCAGTGAATTTTGCTGAAAAACAAATGTGTGGTGTGTTGGGATCCTGTTAACTGCACATTTAATTCTCTCCTTTTTGTGTTGTCTTTCTCTTTCTCTCCCTATTCATTTCATCCACTGTACTTTCCTCATTCCCTCTCTTTTCTGATTTTCCAGTTTCCCCATACATCTCCCCTGGTCTTTCTAAAACCCAAGTATGCATTTTCTCCCTTATGTACAAATTCACTTTCCTTGCAGTCTAAGCTCTGCTTATGGCAAATGTTATAGACCCCACTGCTTGCTCCCATGGGCTACTAAAGTTTCATTTAATTAAGTCCAAATACCCTTGGGCAGTATGCAGTATTTCTTCAAACTCACTGAGGGATTTTGTTCAAGACAGTTTGGAAGAGGAAAAAACATGTGAGGCTGATTTATTGTGTTTTGTAGAGCTGAACTGGAAATGTGTAAATTGTTAAACCTTCCAAGGCTGCCTGGAGTGGCTACTGGAATGGGCGCTCTTCTTAGTAGCGGGTTATGACCACTTATTTATTAAAGTGCCCGTTTCAAAGGCTTTACCTGAGTTATTTACTCTTTCTGAGAGTCTCTGCTTGCATAATCAGACCACGAGCAACACATCTTCTAATTCTCAGTACAGGCATGCACTTTCTAGAACTAACCTTCACCTTTGTATCGCAGTCCTTTGACAAACAGGGTTTGCTCATCTCTATATACCACTGCTAGGTTTAAAAACTAATCCTGATGGACATAGTCTGGGGCACCAATATTTCTTTAAGTTTCAGTCTTGACTTCTTTCTTATCCTATCACATATTTCACTTTAAAATCGTGGAGCATAATGAAATTGCTAGTCAAGTGAGGGAGGACTACAGTCAAACAGTGTAATAAATAAAACATGTTTCAAGAAGAGGAAATTTGGGGAAGAGCCTGCAACGTTGCTTTCTGTTATGCATTGTTACAGATTGACTAAAGCATATTATGATGCAAAGGAGATATTGCCAGTGCTTCCTCCCCTCTGTCTCCCTATCCAGTCTTCCTAGCTAACCTGGAATTGGTGGGATAATTTAGGAATTTGGGCAAACAGCTTTACTCCCTCCCCCCCACACACCCCCCACCCCCTTTCCCTCCCTCCTTTTGTGCTTGTCAACAGCTACTCGGCAATACTACTAGCTTTTTATTTCACGGTGCCCTTCCTGCGCTGTCGTCCAGTCGTGTCCCCCCCCTCCCACCCCCCAGTCACCGCCTGATAATCCCCTAGTTAAACCGGCAAAAAGGCTTTGCATTTTGCGTGTTCGGGGCTCGTAAGTTTTGGTCTTTTTCTGTTTGCCTACTCCCCCCTACCTCGTCCTTGTGTGTCCACCTTCCCCAGCCCCCTGCCCCCGGTCAAGGCTCGTGAGCGGTGCGGAGAAGCGAGGGGGAATACCGCCACCGCGCAGCCCCGCAAAGCCCAGCGGGGCCGCGGCAGGGGTCGGGGGGCGGCGGGTCGGGGGGCGGCGGGCAGGGGGCGGCCCCGCGGGAGCTGCCCGTGGTGCTGACAGCGGCGCCGCAGCCCTGGCGGTCCCAAACAACCGGCTCCTGCGGCGCCGCGGCTGCTTGAAATGCAAGGCGTGCCTTTCGGCGAGAAGGGGGGGAAGGCGACGCGGGGTGGGTTGGTGGTGGTGGTGGTGTGTGTGTGGGGGGAAGGTCTTCATAGAAGTCGATTTTGTCTTTTTGCCCCCCCCCCCCTTATTTTTTTCAGAATTATACATAGTCACCAAATGGAAATGAAGGTCTGACTCCTAAGATAACAGGAGAGGAAAGGGGATGCAGTGAAAAAGTCTGCAATATTTTAAGGGAGGCAGTAGATTTAGCCATCCGGTACTTGGTCTGAATGCAATAATTATGCATGCACGGATAGGTGTTTATTATATGCAGGCATGCATACACACAGACATGCAAACCCCAAACACATATACATCCATTCACCATCACCCCTTTACTCTTTTGCAAGGTGCCTCTTATTTACTTCTTCCCAATCAACTAAAAGAAGACTGTTTTATTACCACTTTGGGGAAACTTCTTGTTACTGTTCCTATTTAAAGACGATTTTAAAAATAAATTTAAACCTGATACTTGGTGTCCTCATCTCCTATCCATTGTAGTTGTTTTCCTTCTTTTTATCCTTTTTTTCCTCTCTCCCCAATTCTGTTCTCACTATGTTATAGCATGAAAACACACACACATGCATCAGACAATAAGCAATCTTACCTTGGGTAGAAAGTCCTTGTTGAATATACATAACTGAAAAAAAAAAGAATCCAACATAAGCTAGAAAGATCCCCATCATTCCAAGACGAAGAAGTCACATCAGGGTAACAAAAGCCAAAGGATCCTTCAAAAAAGGAAGATTTTTTATATGGGTGTGTTTACGTATCTCTAAATATATGAACAGAAAGAGACTTTAAAATGTTACAAAAAAGCTCTGTATTGTAGCCCTAGCTGCGACACTGGCAGCATTCTGCTACTCAGTGGAGTCTTTTTCTTTGGGAAGAGCAAGTATTGCAATACAGTGAGGTTTAGATGAGCTGTCTCAGGCGCTGTGTTGCTTGAAGTCCAGACTGAGACTAAAAAAAAAAAAAAAAAAAAACCACGTTGAAAAGTGGGTATCAGCTGCCGTCCGTGCCTTTTTTCAGCTACCTGGCACCTTCGTCCAACGTCAGCTCCTGCTGCTCAGGATGGCGTGATGACTGCCCTCCCTACACACTGATCTGGCTTGGGAAGAGGGGAGTGGGGAATGGCCGGGGGTGGGGGGTGGGTGTGTGAGGGGGGGAGAGAAGTCTACTGTGCTTGTATTGCTTCAACTTTTTCCTCTAATGGCTGCGATGATGCCTTTAACCCTTCCCTCTCTCTGTTCTCTACACCTCTCTACCTGTTCTGATTTCTACTGGCTTAGATGCTGGCATAAAGCTGCCTTTTTTTTTTTTTTTTCCCATGGTGTACAGCTTGTGATTGTAGAGAGAGGAAGGAGCCTCTATTGTACTGATGTAATCTTCGGTCTTACATCCCAAACCACTCAGTGGCTAAGAGGGCAATGCAGTGGTTTGATTTTTGGTGAGTTAAGCTGTTTCTGTTTTCTCCGTTTCCTTTCCCTCTTACAGGGTTTAAGAGGAAAATAGTTATTCAGTTAATCTGCACTTGCTATTGCCTGCTCCAAATAACTATGCTTTTAGCATCTTATGTTAAAATGATGTTTTTGTTTTTGTTTTTGTTTTTCAAAGACACGTCAAGAGGATGGCACTTAGAATGTGCTTAGGATACATGTATTTATGTAGATTTCTACGGAAAAAAATACTGAGCCAGATAAAAATGGATTTTGATATTCAATATATTACAGTAATATATATATATACAGCATGGAATGTTTGCAATGTATTAAAGAATCTTTCTCTTGAAATGAATATTTCCCCATCTCTTCCCTGTTTTCTGCTTATGTATATTAACACTGTTGAGACAAGAAGCTAACCTTGACTGTATTAGGTGTTCAAAACACCCTGAAAAGCACCTGCACTGAGAAAAGTTCTCTGACTAAAATCAGTGTTGTTTACAGTAAAAAGCCATCTAGAAAGTGTTTGTTGCACTAAGCAGACACCAAATACCTTCACAAGGCTGAGACAAAGAGAAAACTGAATTTGAAAAGAACACATGATAATTCAGACTGCCAAACAGCTAATGTTAACTACTAATCACAGAATAAAAAGGAGATAAAGAGTACCAGATTTAAAAGAATTTTATCAGAATGGGCAGTGTGTTTTTCTATTGGATGAAGAACTGGATAGGTTCTGTCATTCCTGGCAATGGAAGTGCAGCAGTTCCACAACGGTAAGAGACACAACTTTCACCTTACTTACTGCACCATCCAAATTATTACGTGCATACAAGGTATCTGTCATAGCTAAAGAGAACTCTTACAGAAATAGTCATCTAACCAGAGAAGAATACTTCTGACTGCATTTTAGCATTTATATGTTTTATGATTGTGTGGGTTTCTGTCACTCTTTATAAATAAATAAATAAAGGAAGGAAGGAAGGCATTTCCCCTTGGTAATGGTCTATTCTGTTGATGTCATATCATAAGCACAGCAATAATTCTGAGTTAAAAAAAAAAAAAAGAATACAATAAATCAAATATAATTTAAATGATTAAAATGACCCCCCTTATATGTATATATATATATATATGTAAATTACATTGCATGAGAGGTTTTCTACTACTACAGTTTAAATTACTTTAAAGGAGTTCATGATGGATATGTATTCAAAACCAAAGAAAACCTGTAAAACAAAAGAAATGCAGAAGTCTTTAAAGGTGATGGAGCTAAATTGTCTGAAGTAGCCAATGATTGTGAGTGATTCAATGATTAGACACACACTATAAGGGTCTTTACAGGTTCAGATGGTGAATGTTCTGATAATTTCTGTAAAAGAAATCAGATCCTTTTCAGATGGGCAACCAAAATCCTAAGTCACTCTTGAAAATGAAGGCTGATTATAGGATTCACTTCAAATCCATGTACGTCATCAGTAATCAGTTGAAATTACAAATTAGAGACACATTATCAGCAGTCAAGTTAAATGTAAATTAGACAAGAGGAAAAAAAAAGGAAAAAAAAAAAAAGAACACTAAGCAGCATCACCTGGTTTGGAAGGAAAGCAGATAACAAATATAGATCACTTTTCATTTCTCCATACTTTTGCCTATTCCAATTCAAGGCACTTGATAGGTAAATTTAATTTTATCAATTAGTAATTTAGAGACAAATATAATCCTCCCAAATATCTTGTAGTCAATGGAACTAACTAAATCTTAAGCTAGTGTTACAGGGAGGTACAAAGTATATGTTTATAAAGATATCAAAAAAGAGATTGTAGTTATTAGGAAAATGATTTAATAGACACAGTCCTAAAACTTGGTTACAGATTGGTTATTTTTGCTTTATTCATGTGCTGCATCAGGCTGTATGATTCTCTCAAATATTGCAAGCAGAGCCATAGAAATAGTCCACCTCATGCTATCAGTGTTAAATTTCACCCTGATGGCTGTGGCTTGTCCACAATAAACTATGCTGTATGAATCTCTGTAGTGAATGTGTCATAACCTTGTGTGAAATTTCTGCCTTTTCTTATCTAGAAATGGTTTTCATGTAGCATAACTTACATGAGAATTATCAATTGTATTTTATGACATGAATTATATGGTTTATTCAAGATTTTTACTGCCTCTTTTTCTCCCCCTTCAATGATTCTAAAAGATGAGTCATCACTGGACACTCTCCCAGGTCATAGCCAGAGCATCTATGCACAGGGGAATGACTTTTCAAACATGCCAAAGAAATCTAATAATTGAAGACCCATTTATTCTGCTTTGGACCTGAATTGTGTAGTTCTACTTTGTGTCGTATTAGTAATGCAGTACACTTTCCAGATTAGGTCCTTTTTTAAAACCGTAAAAGGTCATGCATGTTCTTCGGCAGGACTATGCATCTGTTTTTCCTACTGAGGAAAAAGTGACTACTGAGGTTACAATTCCAAGCTCAATAAAGGTTAGAAATGAAAGCTGCCAGTCAGCAGTAAAGTTCATAGAATCATAGAATCATAGAATATCCCGAGTTGGAAGGGACCCATAAGGATCATCAAGTCCAACTCCTGGCACCACACAGGTCTACCCAAAAGTATAGACCATGTGACTAAGTGCACAGTCCAATTGCTTCTTAAATTCAGACAGGCTTGGTGCAGTGACTACTTCCCTGGGGAGCCTGTTTCACTGTGCAACCACCCTCTCGGTGAAGAACCTCTTCCTGATGTCGAGCCTAAACTTCCCCTGCCTCAGCTTCACACCATTCCCGCAGGTCCTGTCACTGGTGATAACGGAGAATAGGTCACCTGCCTCTCCACTCCCCCTTGCGAGTAAGTTGTTGACTGCGATGAAGTCCCCCCTCAGCCTCGTCTTCTCCAGGCTGAACAGGCCAAGTGACCTCAGCCACTCCTCATGTCTTCCCCTCTAGGCCCTTCGCCATCTTCGTCGCCCTCCTCTGGACACTCTCCAACAGTTTAATGTCCTTTTTGTACTCTAGTGCCCAGAACTGCACACAGTACTCAAGGTGAGGCTGCACCAGCGCAGAGTAGAGCGGGACAATCATTTCCCTCGACCAACTAGCAATGCCAAGTTGGAGTGCTTTGGTCCCGCAAAGACCCTCCTTGCATATACAATGGCATGGGCTGCTCTGCCCTGCAGGGAACTGATCAGCTGACAACTAATATCTATGCATAAGACCATGATTGAATGTTGCTATCCAACAATCTCAGTCAAAAATGAAAAGAAAATATGTTACCTGGAGTACTTTTTTTTTTAATGAAAAAAAAAAAAAAGAAAGATCCTGTTTAGAATACTCTCTATGGATTCCTATTTTTGAATTTGAGTTCAGTATTGAAATAAGAATTTTCTACATAAGTTCCTTATCTTATTCACACTGTTCTTCACTCTGGATTTGAAATAAATTGTTCATGCACTTAAAAAGGCTGTAGAATAGCATAAGATAAGATTTCAGGGAAGAAAGAACCTAGAACAGTTATTGCAGAATAGCAATACAGATTACTTCTGTGAGACTACTCTGGAAATAGATTAGATGCATCTTCACAAGGCCATGTGGTCAGAGGGATTTTTTGTGGACCTAGAATTAAAAATCTGTTGTACTAGAAATTAATCATCTAGAATATCGTATCATGGAATATGATGCAATGTTTTCTCTGTGTAAGCAAGATAGGATAACTTATTTTTTCAGGAAATAATTACAGCTGATGAAGAGTCTTATTTCTCAATCCACCAAATGTATCTTATGCCTTAAAGGTCTGAGAGGAAAAACTGTGAGACGGTTAATGTGATACTAACTGAAGACTTCTTTAAGTCAATCAACTTCAAGCTCAATGTCTCATGGAGATTTTATTGATTGGTGAGTTACTGTTCCTCTCCAGTGACTTTTATTTTGCTGTCTGTAAAATGTGGTTGGACTGCTGGATGATCTTAGACAGAGTTGACTGAAAGAATTAAGTTAAAAGAGTTCCACTTTCTTTCATTAGTCACACAATGGTTATGTTGGATAATTGTTTGCAATCACTTGCATGGAGGGCTATTATGTTGAAAAAAGAAATTTAAAGGTATTTAAATGTTTTCTGTTTTCATAATATAGTGAACTCAGTATTATAGTATGGGGAAGCCATATGATGTACATACTTTATCATAACTTTGTGCAAGCCAATTCATGGTACTTACTAGAAGCAGCCTGTTGGATACAAATAATCTCTTGTGATACAGCTGAATAATCCAGTTTTTCAATTACATTGGTGGCTGGGTGCCAAAGAAACATCTGCAATTGGAATTAGCCATTAGGACTCAATTTCTAACAAAGTTTTACAGGCTTCCTAACCAGTGTAAAAGGTGCTACCCACAGAGGTGTGAGTGAGGGTTACTTCTTTCCCTGTCTCACAGCCCATTTTCTATATCATTGAACTTCAGAACTTGAATCATTGTTCAACACAAGCATGAATAATGTTCTCAAAACATTTTAAGGCATACCTACCACTTGTTTATCAGTGGTAAAGTGTTGCTCCATTTTATGTTATATAGAAGTCTATCTTGTCTTTAAACTTATTCGTTTTTTTGTCAGCTGCTGAAGCAGGCCAGAGAATATCCCTAGTCATAATTACTACAAGGGGGCGTTATTCTTTTAGCAATTGCTGTGATCCCAAACGTGGCAGATACACTCACAAAAGCAGTAGAAGTTTCAGTTCTACAGCTGGATTTTATGAAGACATTGGCAAGACTGACCTAATCATTTTGGGACCTCCTGAGAAATCAGACCTAAGTATTCATGATCATTATTATTTATAGCCATGTTGTGAATAACATTATATATTCAAGCGAATTTGACTAATTTTTTATGTAAGTGTTTTTGGGTATGCCTGCATGTATGATAAACTCTCTAGAATGCTGAAACAGAAAGGAATCTTGTCTGATATTTTCAGCATTTTTTTTTCCATTCTTGCTGTTATTTCAAAGATTGGCTTATTATTTAAAAAGGAATTTTGCATTTTCTGAAGAAATTTCTGATTTATAAAAGTAAAGAAGGAGGTTGGTTTTCTTCACTGAGGATTGCTGTTTGGCTTTGCTAACCCAAGTCATCGTATTAGCCTCTTCCTACATATCATGTTGCTTCTTTGCAATAGTATCACTATCACTGCAATAGTTAATTATATAATAAGTATATAGGAAATTTACGAACAAGCTTGATTTATAATGTACTTGCAAGTTTAACAGAGCTAGTAGCAGTGTAGCTCAAAAATGATTATTTTTGATAATAATTCTGAAAAAAAAAATGTGTGGAAGATTAACTTTCAAACCTGACAGTATCAGTGGGACTTCTTACAGTTATGTATCTATTCAGTCTAAGGCAATAGCATGAGCACAAAATTGCCATTATTGAGACAATGAAAGCTTTGGCTATGTTCAGAGCATTTGTAATCTTTGAAGATTCAAGAGTCAAGTTAGACAAAGCTTTATATTTTAAGTGTTGCCATGTCAACTATTTTCTTGTATATGTGTATGTGCACATGATGTGATTGTGGGCTTCCAGAAACAGTAATGCATCTGGTAGCTTAATCATAATGAAGAGGTATAAAGGAATAACCTTTTGAAACTACTAGTACTTGGGACACTTAGCAATCCGGAAAATACTTGCCAAATGATATTTTATATTACTTGAAAAAGATTGCTTATTCTGGTTACCAATTTGCATAAACATAAATAATACACTCCATCATGCTCCTAGTTTGTAAATTCGTAATTTTGTGAAACTAGGTGTAATGTGTTTATGCTGGTTATATCTTTCAGGATTTGAGATGATGGTAAGTTGTTTTTTTGTTTTGTTTTGTTTTGTTGTTTGATTGATTTTTTTTTACGCTTTTATTCAAATCTAAATCACCTACCTATAAGACCAACAGTAGAGGAAGAGCGGATTAGAGATAAGTACTGTTTTAGCTTTAAAATATTTTATTTGAAAGGTTCACACTGTCACTCTGGTCAGGGACATGGTATTTCACAGAGCTATCATTTGTATTTGGACATTGTACCTTTGTCATTCTTGTGACAATTCATGCATATTTGGACATATTGAAAGGTCTGAAAAAATATGGGTTGCATATACTCAGTAAAAGCTTATATACCTTAGAAGCCTGTGTTCACTGATCTTGCCTAAACCTCTTACAGTCTTGAATGCTGACTAAGTGCAGTTACTGCACCTACACAGAGTGAGCAAACATGCAGGGGGAGCAGCTGCAGACACACAACACAACAAAACAAAACAAAACAAAGCACCTGATTAGAATCTGGAGGAACAGGAGAAAATCAAGAGAAGAGAAAGAGGTGACAAGGAGCTGAAACATCAATGAAAGGGTTGAAATTTAGAAAACATTATAATGAAGTTTGTCCATTATCTTAATTCACTCCTTTAAATGACACACAATTATGAGCAAGCTCTACTTGAGGTGAACACCTGTTTTTAAATTGATCTTATATTTCAGTCAGTAGACAAAAATGCTTCCAGCTCAGACCTGGGAAGTAAAGGGTGACATTGTACATGGTATTTCTACCTTATTTCTTACAAAGGTTGGAAGACAAAAGGTGGCCTTCCTTCAGAGTAGCTAAGCTGTGGCTTACAGAAGCAGAGTCCAACTGACTACCAGAGTTCCTGCGTGATGTTGCACCTTCCCTCACATCAAATGTTTCACAGATGGTAAGTAACTGTGTTCTTCTCATTCTTCAATGCCACCTTGAGATCCTGGGGACTGAGATGAAGAAGCAGCAAGCAGTCACAGCTCCTATTAAAGTGAATGGCTGATGTATTTGAAGGTTCAAATTATTATGAAACACGATTAAAAAAAAACAACAAAAAAAACACAACTTGGGGCTGGGGTAGCTCAAAGTTGACTGTTGCTTGTGAACCTCTGTTGTCTATCTGTAAAGAGGAATATATTATCTTGTCACTTCAGCAAGATTTTTTTTTTGAGATAAATTAACTTTTCTGAAACTCACAGAGCTGGATGTAATATGCACTGTAGGGAAGCCCATAAAGAAATGAATAATTCCATCTTCAGCTCAGGGTTTGTATAGCATGCATGAGGCCTAGGGACACAGCAAAAGTAACCAAAATATTAAAGACCTGTTCATTACTTCAGTTCCATTCTTCATATACCCTGAATGATGTGGGGGAAGGTTTAGGTAAATCCCCCCCCCCACACTTCATGATGTATTTAAAGGCTGCATGATGTTGCATATGAAGGAAGGCAAGTTTAATCGTTTTGTTGTCTCTGATTTTGTGACTTTAACAGTGCTCTTTCAGTAGATTTTTTATCTATATTGAACTTTTTATAGCGCTCTCTCTTCCATTGTCTCTCTCTACCATTACGTAGCTGGGATGAAAACTCAAACCTTAAAATGGGACTTTGGGCATCAATCCAAATATTTTTCCCATCTCTCTTTTTCTCTTATTAGAGAAAAGGAAGGAAAAAAGAAAGAAAGAAAGAAAGAAAGAAAGAAAGAAAGAAAGAAAGAAAGAAAGAAAGAAAGAAAGAAAGAAAGAAAGAAAGAAGGAAGGAAGGAAAGAAAGAAAGAAAGAAAGAAAGAAAGAAAGAAAGAAAGAAAGAAAGAAAGAAAGAAAGAAAGAAAGAAAAGAAAGAAGGAAAGAAGGAAAGAAAGAAGGAAGGAAGGAAGGAAGAAAGGAAGGAAGGAAGGAAGGAAGGAAGGAAGGAAGGAAGGAAGGAGGGAAGGAGGGAAGGAGGGAAGGAGGGAAGGAAGGAAGAAAGAAAGAAAGAAAGAAAGAAAGAAAGAAAGAAAGAAAGAAAGAAAAAGAAAGAGAAAGAAAAAAAAAGAAAAAGAAAGAAAGAAAGAAAGAAAGAAAGAAAGAAAGAAAGAAAGAAAGAAAGAAAGAAAGAAAAAGAAAGAAAGAAGGAAAGAAAGAAAGAAAGAAAGAAAAGAAAAAACACCCTATTTTTAGCACACTATCTACCCTAGGTTTATGGAAAACATGAAGCTCAGCATCTGTTGTAAAAAAAACAAAAAACAACTGATGTTGTAATTGTCTTGTTATGGATCTCTTATGTTTCTTGTTTTATTTTGTTTCTTTGTTTCATCTTTTTTTTTTTCCTATTTTCTTAACTTCCTCCCACCCCAGTTGATTCTTACCCAGAATAGTTTAGAAGTATTTTTACAATATGATAAATTCATAATTCTGGCCCAAGTCAGTTTTGAAAAACTTCTGAGATCATATAGTTCCTAAATCATATAGTCAGAGCTTTTTATCAAGACAAAAAAGCAAGATGTAGAAATTCTGTTGTAGGATTTTATATTGCCTGAACAATCGATATTGACTTCAGCTTTTCTAACTTCAAGCTTAACTGAAATTTCAGTTTGATTTCCCCTTTTTCAGCACCTTTGCCTCTCTGAAAGTGTTGCTGCAAAATATAGCAATAGTTGAGGGGGCTTCTTGGAAGATGGGCAGACTGGAGATCAGGACAGTAGCTGAGTTGTGTTGTCTAAGCTACTATGCAGTTAGTGAGGGGACATGCTCAACAGTTTCAAAAACAAACAAAGAAACAAAAAAGACAAACAAAACGGGAGGGCTGCTATAGACAGCTATTGGGCTGGTCAGATAAGGAACTTCATTCCTGACCTTTAAACGTGCTAAATCCAATCACACTCTGTGTATAGAAAAGAATGAAAGAATTATTTATTTATTTATTTATTTATTTATTGTGGGGGTAGTCCCAAAATCTACTTGATTCATAGAATTATAGAATGTCCTGAGTTGGAAGGGACCCATAAGGATCATCGAGAACAACTCCTGGCTACACAAAAAACAAACGATATGTCTGAGAGTGTTGTCCAAACACTTCTTGAACTCCAGCAGGCTTGATGTTGTGACCAATTCCCTGGGGAGCCTGTTCCAGTGCCCAACCATCCTCTCAGTAAAGGACCTTTTTCTTATGTCCAGTCTGAAGCCCTCCTGGCGCAGTTTCATGATATTCCCTCATGTCCTATCACTGCTCACCAGAGAGCAGAGATCTGTGCCTACCCCGCCACTCTCCTTGTGAGGAAGCTGTAGGCTGCCATGAGGCCTCCCCTCAGTTTTCTCTTCTCTAGGCTGAACAAACTAAGTAACTTCAGCCACTCCTCATACATCTACCCCTCTACAGCTCTCACTATTTTTGTTACCCTTCTTTGGACTCATTCACCCAAAACAGCACATAGTACTCAAAGTGAGGCTGCACCAGCACAAAGCAGAGCAGAACAATCATTTCCGTCATCTGGCTAGCAACGCTGTGCGTCGTGCAACCCTTTTGGCTGTCAGGTCACACAGTTGACTTGTATTCAGATTGCCATCAACCAAAACCCCCAGATCCCTTTCCACAGGACTGCTTTCCAACAACTTGTCCCCAGTGCGTATCCAGGGTTGTCCTGTTCCAGGTGCAGAATCTGGCACTTGCCCTTATTAAATTTTATGCAGTATGTGTTTGTCCGGTCTTCCAATTCGTCGAGATCACTCTTCACAAAGAGAAAGTGTTTTTTCCACCCACAAGGGAGTCAACAGATCCTCCTTAATTTAGTATCATCTGCAAACTTAGCATGCATTGGAGTCCTACATCCAGATCATTTATGAAAACATAGAAAAGAACAGGTCCTAAAATGGATCCCTGGAGAACTCCGCTAGTGACTGGTCACCAGATCAGATTTCTTAAGACCTGTCAGTTTGATGAAGAAAAAGTTTAACAAAAGAACCTTATTCATTTTCTTAATGGAGTAATACAGGAATATTTACTGGAGATATTATTTTTTACTCCTATTTAGTTTCTTTTCTTTTTTCCTTACATTAGCTGTCACAAGCATATTGGATACAACAGCATATTGATATAATGGGAAAAAAAATGCATAAGGAATGTTGTGTTATTTTTAAGTTGAATTTTTACAAAGAATCGTGGTACAGGGTGGTCTTAGGGAAAAAAAAAAAGAAAAACTTTTTTTGCAAGACAAGTTTCTTACTTAGCACTTGAAAATACTCTTACTACTATTGTGTGATAGCACTTCTGTGATTTGTGTGACTGTGTGAGAGGCACTCTCTGTTTCTTTGTGTTTAAAACAAAATCTACTTTTTCAAATAAGTCTTTATGAACTACACTACTTTGTGGCCATTTTTGTTAGCTTGTCATTTCTAATTGCCTGTCAGTTAAGCCTTATGGGTGCACATAATTTGTACAAAATTTAACTGTCGTAGACATAGAAATTTCTACAAATGATAACAGTTGCAGTTCATAAAAATCCCAGTCCATGTCAAAATCAAATTATGAAACAGGTGTCTTTTATAGATTTTTTGGGGTTGTGTTTTTAATCCGTACTATGTCTTGCCCTCTTGTGGACAGTTGTTCAAGAAAAGAGATGGTAAGAAACAGCTGAAGATAGGGAGTTTTGCTTGTATCTTTTCCTATAATGCTGGGAAACTGGGAGAGTCTGTTCAGCTTGCAGAAGAGCCACATTATGAAAGGTAACATCATTGTCTGTCTATGGCCAGGACAAGATCATTGGATAATATTTGCAATTATTCATCCAGAAAAGCATGAAATATTTAGAAAAGTTTTAATTTGAAGAATTCAATTCCTTTCAGCTACTTCCCAAATGCCTTTACACTATTTCATATTAAAAACAACAAGCAAACAAAGAAAAGCATCATTCACAAAACCACGCAGTAAAGTACACCTAGCTTGAAAATGGAAAGCCCTCCAATTTCACAAAGCTAATCTTTCATGGTGCTGATGATGACAGCACATACAAGAATTTCAAAATACAGCAGTCAGATTTTGTCTGCAATGGATATTTTACATCCTTTTGAGGTAAGCCAATGACAATACAAAATGTATACTATAATGTCCTTTCAACACATTGGAAAACTTTATAGAGGAGATGTTGAAAAACACTGTGACAGCTTCAGCTATCTATACACCAAAATATTAATATTATTAATTATAATAAACATGATTATTATTAATAATATTTAGTAAATAAATCCACTTTCATCATTTTAAGTAAAGGTGTCTCTTTTTATACAGTTCAGATTTTTATGTAGCTCAGTGAAACAGCTACCACAGCAGTTTCGGCTTGTGAAAGGAACTATTTTCTTGGGATAGAAAAAGTTAAACTCTCAGCCTTTGACTCTGGGCATTATTTTTCCACATTCACCCACATATAAAACACTAGCTTTCCAGTAGTCTTGATGACTGTCAAGCTATCTTCACGATGCAGGATCAAGAAGTCAAAGGGGACTCAAAGCTTCAAAAATGATTGCAAACTGGGAAAGTTTTGGTTGTAAACCTAGCTGGCAGGCAGAAGTCCATTGGAGCTCAGTTTCCATATGAGCTTTGTTAAAAAGAAACTATCTAAACTTCGACATATTCACCTGAGAAACTACCAGATTTTTTTTCTCCTCAGCTTCTCCAGCCTTTACATTTTATTTTCTTTCTTATTCAGTGAATCAGTAAGAATAGGTTCCACCATTTCTGCATTCATCTTCATTCTGGGAAGGAAAATACATCATTTGAAAAAAATGTAAATAAGGGTGACAAATTTTGACCCATAGCACTTACAGTAATAAATCCATTGTATCAGGTAATGTCTGTGGAAGTCCACAACCTAGAGGGAAGTGCCTTTTTCAGTAATTATTTGTCAATTATTCACTTTGTATAGCATTCAAAATGAGATTTAAAATGGTAAAAAGCCTCCATTTTGATTACCTGATCCTACTTTTAAAAGACATGAAAGACGTGTTCTTTAAAAAGTAAATAAACTTTTGATTGGTTAAGTACAAGAATCCATCATCTTCTGCACAGGAAAAGCCTTGATTCACGATTCTGCATTCTGACAACACAATTACTAATTAGAAGCTTAAAGACAGAAGTGGATCCGTGTTGAAGTGTGAATACATCTGTGATTAAATGTTAGGATTTGTTGATTGGAAACGATTGATAGATTGCTTTGTTTTACAAGATTATTTATCAGTAAAACTTAATGTGTTAAAAAAAAAAGCAACGTTTATGTTGCTTTTTATTTTTTTTTGCCTTTTTTTTTTTTTAAAAGGGGTTTTGTTTTAAGAATATAATTTGGAATATTGTTATACAAAATAAGCCATAAAATAAAATAAAACAAAGTGAACTTTTATTTGGTTAAAACATTAAAATAGCTTCCTGTCTCAGGTACACTCCTAATATATCCCTATGACACAAACCCAACTTTTTTTATCAGTAGCCTAGCATTCACAGCTTCTCTGGGTAGTAAAGAATAGTGTTAACCATGTAAAAATCCCATCTGTTTCACTGACTTGGACATTGCTAATGTGCTTCTCAGATCAGACTTTTAAAATAATTCTCAGACGAATAGAGGGCAAGGGCAAGGCGAGGGCAAGGCGAGGGCAGGGCAGGGCAGGGCAGGGCAGGGCAGGGCAGGGCAGGGCAGGGCAGGGCAGGGCAGGGAAGGGAAGGGAAGGGAAGGGAAGGGAAGGGAAGGGAAGGGAAGGGAAGGGAAGGGAAGGGAAGGGAAGGGAAGGGAAGGGAAGGGAAGGGAAGGGAAGGGAAGGGAAGGGAAGGGAAGGGAAGGGAAGGGAAGGGAAAAAAAACTGTTTCTATAAAAATATAATTTCCGTGTTGGTTAGTCTATCTCAGTGCTTGACACATAAGAGATCGGGGGTGTGTTCCCCCCCCCCCCCTTTCTTTTTTTCCTTTTTGTGTGTGTGTGTATGATGAGACATACAAAACATGATCAGAACTCTCATCCAATTGGATTGGAGCAAAATCTTCAGTTTCTTTTTAGTCACTGCCTGTTTTTCTTCACCGATTCTTAAGCATCCCAGTTTTTTTCAGGTTATACAGTGTTACGTATCTAAGAAATACCGTTTGTGGATAAATAGCTTTTCCAATGCCTCTGTCCTCATCTCAGTTGTTGGTGTGTGATCTTGGCATGGTAAGAAATAAAATGACCTAAAATAAAACTTCAGAATCTCTGTAGTTTCTTTCTTTTTTTTTCCTTTTTTTTTTCCTGTTATTTTCAATCTTCTCTTTCATCTTTCATCTTTTTTTTTTTTTTTTCCTAATCATTATTATTTCATTCTGACTAATGGGGACAGTTCTTGGATACAGGAAACACTAAAAGCCACACAGCAGCCCTAACATTGCAGAGCAAGCATGGCTATAAGTGCCCTTCTTTGAAGCACTTGTAAAGGATATAATTCAGAAGCTGGGAGGGGGGACCTGTGAGAAGAGACTGAATTCAGACACAGCATGCTATGTAACCAAACAAAAGAGTGTTGCCTTTCATTGTTTAATATTCCTAGCAGTAAGGTGGTACCACTTAGGATGCTGAAAAGTAACACATGGTGGGGCATATAATTAAGTGAAGCCTGAAGAATAATTATGCAAGTACAGCTCAGCATAATGAGGAACATTTTTTTTTTATCACATTTTGGCATTAAGTACCAAATTAAAATGTGAAGCTAATGTGTCTGTTGGAAATGGAGAGAACCTGCACACAGGCATTTCAAAGTAAAAGACTATTTTTTACCTCCTCCTGTGCCATAGTATCATTCTATATTTTATTTAAATAAAATAAATTTTTACTTATTAAGGGCTTGATACAATTTCAGAAGAATGTTAGAATTTCCATTGATCTGAATAGAAACTGGATCAGTCCCTCTGTTGAAAAAATTATATTTTTCTATGTATTACAAAAATAAAATGTCGCAGTTATTCTGAAAACTGAAGTACATACCAGTTAAAGACAAGGCATAAAAAGGTAGAGGTAGAATCTAACATCAGCCTTGAGCAGCTCTTTCCATCTCATTCAGAATATGTATTACATATAGGTGAGTTGACTAATTAAATGGTTTTCAGTTTTCAAAGTCTAAATTAAGTTCATGGAGAGCTCTGAATTTCTGTGGTTAGCTTTTTTAAACAGATAAAAAAATGACTCCAAAGACAGTGTGATTCTTGAACAAAGCAGGTTTCACTCCTATTTCCTGAGCTGCAAGGGTAGACTAGGGGTTGTACCAACCTACAAATGCTGCAACAGCCAAAATCCTTGACTGGAAACAGGTCAGAAACGACTGCTAGTGCTGTAACCAGCCTAGATCCCAGTGGTGTGGTAGAATAACTGTTGAAACTGCTTCCTCTCATCCTCTTCATCTGATACTGCAGAAGACAACAAGATGGTTTAGTTTTTTAGTTAATACAGCATTTGGAAGTGTGAAAATATTTTCTGTCCATCGTAATTCTCCAATACCAGGACATAGCTTAAGTAGCAGTGTTTTTTTCTCTTATTATGCAAACTGTATTTTAAGAGATGAACCAGAAGATACTTGAACTTCATCCCTATTGCTGCACTTTTGGTACAGGAGTTATGAAAGTAACATCTCTAAGCTATGATTTGCTGATTCTAGTTGAATCTTTCACAGTGCTCAGAAATAGGGGAATAATTTAACTGCCTATGCTAAAGGTGTCTACTGATATTATTAGATTCCCTAGAGTATCTCAAGTGTTTGCATAGGATTGGCAAATGCACTACAGATCTTAACATAAGCCTACACCTATTTAGAGTGTAGATAAAGATAAATCAGGATATTCTAGACACTGGATGTCTGTGCTTAGACAGCCAATATCCCCGTAAGGTTTCCATAGTTCCCCTCATTCTTCTACAAGTAAGAGTTCAAGAGAATTAAATTAACTTTCATCTATACTCACATAATCATTTAATGAGATGACAAATCATAGGATGGAATATGGATATATGAATCTATGAAAAATTAGAATAAATCCTGATGGAAAATATTGTTTTCTGAGAAGTCTATTTATTTGCTCCTTAAATCTGTGCTACTGAGTTTTAGCAACAGAGGAGAGTTTTGGCAAAGTGATTCTTTCAATGCTAAGATCAAGGGATCCTTCTTTTTGTCTCTCTTAGATTAAACAGAAAAACACAGGGATAAGGTGACCAGAGCACAAAATCACTTAGGTCTTTACAAGTAGAAAAGTATGTCACTTACCGTAGAAAAGAAGTTGGCTGACCCTGCTGTTCATGTCTGACAACCTGACCCATAAATATTAGGAAGAAGTTACCTGCCAAGAATACTCAATTTACATTGCTTGCCACATCTTTACAGCTGGAACAGAAGATGGGTAAAAGCATTTATTTATTTATTTATTTATCTATAACAGCAAGGGAAAATCTGCCTTCTCTTGAATCTGAAGGAGGGCAGTAAGTCATTCTAGTTCTTTATACTGTAAAGTTGGAGGCAATGCAGAGAACACTGTTCTGTTCACTGTGTAAAATCAAAGAGAATGTTACAGGTGTAATTCTTTCTAGTGCTGGTATAAGTGCTGTGATGGTAGTTACTGCATAATGCACAGCACTGCTACATAAAGTTGACCCCTGGGGAGCATTTAGTAAATTATAACAGTATAGGAAAGTACAGAGTAAAGAAAGAAGGACTTTCCTTCTAAACACACTGGTCTGATTATTGAAGGTACCTCAAAGAGTGGTAAGGAGGTTAAAAGGCCTTCTTTTGCCCAACAGTATCAACACTTCCTGCACTTAGAAATGTGAGAAGATAGCTGTATCCTTTGCCTGGAAAAGTAAAAAGTTATGCTTGAAGAACTGCACTTTCCCTCAGCAGCCCAGGGGAGAGTGCTGATGCAGAGAGCAGGATGACTTTCATATCATGCCTACTGGGTATTTTTCTAAAATCATGTAGATTTCTCTGTCTGTCACTGTTCCAAAGCACGTATTGGCACCATCCACTGGTTATGGGTGCTTTCTCAGCACCATTACGTTCCAACTCTATTCCAAAAAGAGTAGAGCTAGACTAAATTAGTTAAAGAGAACTGCCAACAAATAGAATAAAGGGCCAGTCACTTCCCTAGGTGATATTTTCATACTTTGATCTGAAATGTCCAAACTGTATGGAGAAACACATGCACTGTATGACATTCTTCCACTCATTGAGCTATTTGGATGTCAAAATGTGGCTTTATAAACTTTTAACTAAAAGTTACAGTTCAACCTGCTGGTTAAATCCCATCAGATGTGCATTTGGAAGAGTTCAGCTTTGACTCTTATTCTGACATTAATTTTCTGTTTCATTGGAAGCACTGCATATAATTAGAAATCCATTATCCATTTTTAAGTTAATTTTTATCTCTTTCTAAAAAGTTCAGGAATTCACAAATGAAATTTGATATATTGATCCTAAGTTAAACTTCTAAGTGGTCACTGGCTAAAACTGCAACCACTTACTGAAACACGCAGTCATTACTTTATTTGCCCAGTTCCTCTCAAGGTGATGTTGTAACGCTGGGGCTTTATCGAGCTTTCCTGGTGCAGTACTGCTCTTCCTGGAAGTGCCACATATCACAGCAACAATGTGAACAATCTGAAAAGGCTGTAAATCAAACACATAGCCCCGTTAGATTTAATGGAGTTACTCCAGTTTTTATCTTGCATAATTTTATTATTAAAAATACACAGAGATAATAGTCATTATCATTATTTTAAAAATATTTTCTTCAGGGTTCTTTCTCTTCCATACTGTGGAAGGATAATGAACAGGAAAGTGGATTCCCTCAAAAAGCAAAGTTAATCTATCAGCTATTAAGTATGTCTTGGTTTGGATTCTCTTTGAATCTGGTGTGCACATGTGACTTTCTCTCAAGCTGTTTATTCATAGCTAGTTATAAAAATCTGCCAAGGCTTTTCACAAAGCAAAACAAAACAAAACAAAACAAAAACACCTTTGAAAACATGTGAATTATTAGATTTTTTGATATTTTTACTTTTATTTATTTTTTATTTATTCTTAGAGCAACAACCACATAAGGCCTCTTTAAAGATAAACAGTAGAAGCAAACCCAAAACATCAAATGTAGCACACCAAGAATTTTATAATTTCTTCTCTACTCCCTTTTTCACTACAAATAAAGGATTGAATAAAGGAAGAAAAGGCTTACACAGCAACATTTGCAGTCCTGCCTTTAGTCACACTTTCCTAGCTTGAGGTGGTATGCATTATTATAAAGTGTCCAGCGTCCTCAAGTAAATATGTGCCACTCAGATAAATAACTACCTACTTTACTCCTCTGTACTCTTGAGCAGTATTTAGAACAATCTTCATGCAGCCCAGTTTTAATTTTTCATCCTTTTCATTTTTAGCAAATTTCTCAGAAAAACAAGGACTGATCAGAATGAAGTAACAAATGGCATTAATTATTGAACCACAAGAGCAGATCAACAGGCCAATATTCAAGTGTGACTGCCTACTTTCAGGCTACAGTAGCAGGTACTGTTAGATTTTGAGTGTCAAATCTCAGGCATCCAGCTTAAAATAGTGGGTTCATGTTGCATAAAACCTTAGTTATTATCCAAGAGCTGATTAATCAATATAAATTAATATAAGAAGATCTTCCTTTTATTGCAACCTGACACAAGGAATCTGCAACAATATTTAGTAAATTATAACTTGAGCAATTCACCATTAGCTGCTTAATTTCTCTCATATATTCTGCTTCCCTAAATCGTCCCACTAAACATTTTATTGCTTATAAGTTAGGATGATCATAATGGACTGAACAGTGTCTGAAATTTAAAAGGAAAGCTTTGAGGGGTGATTTATAGTTGCTCCTCCTCTTTATGACTATACAATAACAGTCAGTTATTTATAATTTCATTGAATTCTGGTTCATTTAGCTGCTATCTGCCAGTATGTTTTGGTGTATTGTTACTAGTCTGATCAACTTGTAAGATTTCATTGTTCCAAGGTTATGCAGTAGAACCTTACTAACCATATGAGCTGGATAATTTTTCACTATATGTCTAAGCCTTTGAGTTTTGATATTGTAGCAAACTTCATGGATTTTGGTAAAGAATTTAAAATGAAATGCTCAACATTTCACCATATGGAGAAAAGGCATCTGGCATGCCTCCAGAGAAGATTTTTGTTGTTGTTGTGTTTTTAAAGATTCTGAATTTCTTTCAGAGAAAAAAAAAATCACTCTTTCTTTAATATAAAAATGACTGCATTGTTTTTGCATGTACGTGTGTATGTATATATATGGGGAAAAGGTAGGCATAGTTCTTTCTAGGGGGCATGCAGATGTACTGAGCAACATCACTGGAGCTTTGTGACGTGCTTCTAAATATAACACTCCATGGATATACACAAACAACTTGTATTCATGTTAGTTAGGAGTTGTAAGAATAATTATTTAAGCATTATTCCTGTATACAGTAAATGCTGGAAAATCTCTCACCCATAATGAGAACAATGGACATGAGCTGGGATGCCAGCAGGGCCTAAGCATTCAAAGCTTGCCAGAAATATTCACTCTTTTGGGCTTCACACAACAAACAATGCCTTGATTAGTACAATATCTCTCATTCTTTAATGTGCAAAATTCAAGATAATTTATCTTCTGAACCCAAGGGTTTCAAACACGCAGCCCCATCTTGTGAGGAAAATGTCTTAAACAAGACTGTAGAATATTTTGGATAAATCATCCCCTTGTATTCTGTTCCGGTGAGGCCACACCTTGAGTACTGTATTCAATTTTGGGACCTCAGTACAAGAAGGACATTGAGGCCCTGGAACATGTCCAGAGAATGGCTGTGAAGCTGGTGAAGGTCCTGGAACACAGGTCCTATGAGGAGCGGCTGAGGAAACTGGGGTTGTTTAGTCTGGAGAAGAGGAGGCTCAGGGGAGGCCTTATTGCTCTGTATGACTACCTGAAAGGAAGTTGTGCAGAGCTGGGGGTCAGCCTCATCTCACAGATAACTAGTGATAGGACTAGAGGGAATGGCCTCAAGTTGCGCCAGGGGAGTTTTAGGTTGGAAGTTAGGAGACAATTCTTCTCAGAAAGAGCAGTCAGGCATTGGAATGGATTGCTCAGGGAAGAGGTGGAGGAGTCACCGTCCTTGTGGGTGTTTAGGGAAAGGTTGGACTTGGTGCATAGAGACATGGTTTAGTCAGTGACATTGGTAGTAGGGTGATGGTTGGACCAGATGATCTTGGAGGTCTTTTCCAACCTTAATGATTCTATGATTCAATTAATTCAGCCCTGCGTTTTTACTACTTGGTCACATAGTTACACATGAACCGCACCTTGCTCCATTCAAAGATGGATTATATATAGGATTTACACTGGATGGATTATATTTAGAATTATATATATAATGAGGTGTCTCCCTGTCCTTATCTCAACCCTTGAGCCCTTTGCATCACATTTTCTCTCCCTTTCCCTTTGAGGAGGGGCAGTGAGAGAGCAGTTGTGGTAGTGCTCAGCTGCCCACCTGAGTAAAACAACCACATCGCTCTATGATTCTGTGATTCTACAAGGTGAATTTTAAAGCAGACTATATACATGTATCTTGAGTTTGTTACTACAATGAATTGCCATGGTTTCTGATAATGAGGTGCATCAAGGCTCTCTTAAGGCACAGACCTGTAAGGTACAGACTCTCAGTTCAAAAAAGACAAGCAGGTGTGAAGTACTTTGAGGCATTAGATTTGGAGAACCTGCAGAAATATGTATGGAGACTTGTATTGCACCCATACTGACTGTGAGCAGTCTCAGAAATAGTTACAGATTGCATACACAACATCCTTATCCTTTACTTCCCTATAGTTGGCTCTTGTATGAACCATGCAGCAAGAATCAAGGAACAGTAGTAGATGGTTCTGGCTCCAACATGTGTCTATATTATGGCAATGTGTTTTTGCTTGATACAAATGTTCAGAAAGAATTGCAGATTACAGGAAGATAGGTAGGTAGATAATTATTTAAATAACTTGTGCTACCGACTTTAAGAAACAAACAAAAAAAAAAGATTCCGAAACTAAAGTTATTAAGCACACTGCAAAAGCGTAAGTCCTTTAATTAAGAAGGTATACTTACAAAACTTCACTCATATAATTTCATAAAGGTACAGCTAATTCAGAAAAATACTGTGCTGAAGTGATGGGGATTAGCATTTTGGTGCAAATTCAGAACATTAATTTTAGGCTGTTTTAAATTCCTAACGTGAAGTTTCACATATACGAATGTTGTGGTTTAACCCGGTTGGCAGCTAAACACCACACAGCCGTTCGCTCACCCTCCCCCCTCCCTCTCTGGGATGGGGGAGAGAAACGGGAAAGTGAAGCCTGTGAGTTGAGATAAAGACAGTTTATTAAGACAGGAAAATAATAATAACAATAATAATAATAATAATGGTAATAGTACTACTACTAATAATGTGTACAAAACAAGTGATGCACAATACAATTGCTCATCACCCGATGACCAATGCCCAGCCTATCCCCGAGCAGCTGGCCTCCCTCAACCCCGGATAGCCACCCCGATATATTGTTTAGCATGACGTCAGATGGTATGGAATACCCCTTTGGCCAGTTTGGGTCAGCTGTCCTGGGTCTGTCCCCTCCCAGCTCCTGCTGCACCCCCAGCCTGCTCGCTGGCAGGACAGAGCAAAAAGCTGAAAAGTCCTTGGCTTGGTGTAAGCACTGCTCTGCAACAATTAAAACATCAGCATGTTATCAGCACTCTTCTCATCCTAATCTGAAACATAGCACCCTACCAGCTACTAGGAGGAAAATTAACTCTGTCCTAACTGAAACCAGGACAACGAAGCACACACATTCCCCATTTCTCAGAGAAAGACCTCTATCTTTTTTTCATTGACTGACAGACAGATCACTTTTGACATCAACATTCAAGACGAAAATAATTAGGATAAATATTCTCTGTTGGCTTGTAATGACTGCCTGATTTGTGCATGTGTGTGTGTGCATGCACCTGATGATTTTTTTACCTGCCTACCTTGTGAATTCTGCTAGGAACCTGTTCTTCCCCTCTGTTACATCATCATCAGTAATAACTGTTCCACAGCTGGAATTCATCTGAGGGGTTTGCTTGTGGTATATGAGCCAGAATTAAATCCTGTGCAATCCTAGAGAGCTGTCTTCATTTTGTAGTGCTAACATTACAAAACATTTGTTTTAGTCAGTCAAGTAAGCACATCAAGTGCATATGGGAATTAGATCAGTTGGGTAAGAATATGGTATTTTTCATAATCATTTTTTTCAACCTGTAACTGCATTTTAATGCTCTGAATGTGGTGACACAGCTAGTTTGACACCATCACTGTTTCAAGCCTTTTAACATCATTGCAGTATGCATTAACACACCTGGGCTTGCCACGAAGCAGGGGATCACATTCAAACCCTGAAGTAATAAACTAGGTGCTCCAACAAACACTGTCAGCAGCTAACTACCCATTCTCTGCCTGGGGTAAGCATTTCTAGCCACTGAACTTCAACCCACCTTTTCCTTAATTAAGAAAGAAATATATATATAAGTGTATATATATATATTTTTTTTCTTTTTAAGGAGAAGTTTTAAATATTAATAGTGCTCTTGAATTTGTATGTTTAATACAGATTTGATATTGTAGCCATTCAATAAAAAGAAAAAGAAAACAAATGCCCAGGAAACATAGCATTAATAAGTAATACAATATACTTTATTTTAATTTTCTTAGTCTTACATTTTCCTCAGAATTATTTTTTCAGAGTGTAGAGAAGATATTTGTTCTGATCAGGCGTAAGGAGATGATCATGTGTGTACTTATTTATGGTAGCTTTGTTGGCATTAATTTGCTTTAAAAAATATTACTTGTATGCATTTGTAACTTAATTGTGTTTTGAATTTCATAATTCACTGAAAAATATAATTCTAGTGAATATAATTTCAAGAATTCAACAAGAGCACAAGCCCTTTAGGTATATATCCAATGAATATCCATTTCATACTTGTTTATAGAAGACAGTGTATGATTCATGAAGAGCAACATAACATTTGCAGTGATTCATTGTCACAATAAAAAAATATTTGCTTGTAAAGTACTGTGAATTTTATTTCAGAGAAGACTTCACGCATGCTTAACATCACATAATCTGATTACAGGGCGCCATTGGAATCAGGCCTGTTGCTAGAACTAATGATGTAAAATAAGTAAAATAAGATCTGGGTTTACCGTCTGTCGTGGTTTTACCCTCCTGGACAGCTGAGCCCCACCACAACCACTCTCTCATTCCTCCTTCTCAAAGGAAAAGGGGGAGAAAATACGATGAAAAGAGCTCAAGGGCTGAGATAAGGACAGGGAGATCACCCATCAATTACCGTCATGGGCAAAGCAGACTGACCATAAGGAGATTAAGGGAGATTAATATAATTTATTGCCTATAACTAGTAGACTAGAACAGTAAGAAACTAAAAGCAAAGTAAAAGCACTTTCCCCCATCCACCCTCTTACAGGTCCTCCCACCGAGTAGCACAGGGGAACAGGGAATGAGGGCTGCAGTTAGTCCCTGACACTTCATCTCTGCTGCTCCTTCAAAGTCACTGCCTGCCCCTGCTCCACGTGGGGTCCCTCCCATAAGATGTCGTCCTTCCCAAACTGATCCTGTGGGGGCTTCCCACAGGCAGCAGCTCTTCAAGAACTGCTCCAACATAGGTCTGTAACATGGGGTCCATCCTTAAGGAGCACACTGCTCCAACATGGGTCCCACATGGGTTGGAACTAGATGATCTTTGAGGCTCCTGCCAACCCAGTCCATAGTATGATTTTGTGATATGATTCCCCCAGATCCCCTGCTCCTGTGTGGGCTCCTCTCCACGGGCTGCAGCTTCAGCCAGGGGCCTGCTCCTGCGGGGTCTTTCCATGTGCCACAGCCTTCTTCAGGCCACATCCACCTGCTCCACCAGGGGTTCCTCCGTGGGCTGCAGTGGGATCTGCTCTGCCGTGGGACCCATGGGCTGCAAGGAGACAGCCTGATCTACCAGGGGCCTCTCCACAGGCAGCAGGGGAACTTCTGCTCCAGAGCCTGGAACACCTCCTGCCCTCCTTCTGCACTGACCTTGGGGTCTGCAGAGCTGCTTCTCACTCCTCTCTCCCAGCTGCTGTTGCACAGCAGTGTTTTTTGTTTGTTTGTTTGTTTTTCTTTTTTTCCCCCCTTTCTTAGATATGCACTTACAGAGGCGCAAAAAACATAATTTATTGGCTCAGCTCTGGCCAGTGGTGGATCCCTTTTGGAGCCATCTGGAGCTGGCTCTGATCTGACATGGGGCAGCTGCTGGGCTCAGCTTACAGAGGCCACCCCAGCAGCCCCCGTTACCAAATCCTTGCCACATAAATGCAATACACAACCATTCTGCAAAGCTGCAGTAGAGAATCTCAAAGAGTATAGTACCTTTTTTTGTGATCACTTAAACCCTGCTTGGTTCTGGGTACAGCGGGAATGCTCCCTCATTGAGGCTGATATATCTTTGGAAATGAGCAAATAATATAATCTCTTACAGTGAAATGCAGAGTCTTTGTAGGCACCATCAAACTACCTCTTTTATGTCCTGAAACCGATGGTGCCTGAACTGCGTTGCAGGTTCTCACAAACTTCCATTTTTTTATTTATTGGTCCAGAATTATTCTTAATTTTGTTGTAGCTGACCATTCTAATCCTAACTTTTTGTCTTCACAGCTGCTTGCCTGAGGAATTATGGAGAGAAAAAATAAATAATAGAAAGGATCCAAAAGATTGCCAAGTCCAGCTATTATCTCCAAGGAAGTTTGTCCTGCACTGTGTCTAATTGTGGTTGTCCAGCCTATTCTGACCCACCCAGGAATGACATTTTACAACATTTCTAGGAAATTGATTCCAATGCTTTCCAACCTTTATTAGGAAAACTACATATATATTTACAACTCCATTTTTTTTTTCAAATAAGCCTTGTTATGTTTTATTCTGTCCCTAGTGACGTGAAGAAAACATTTACTCCATCCCTTTCATCAATGAAAAGTACCTGTGTTCCATGTCTTCCCCTTCATGTTTTTCCACCCTGTTTTATAAAAGTCAAGCTCTTTCATCAGTGACTATGTTTGATGAGACTACTGATCTGCCCTTCTGCTCTCCTCCTAGTTATGCACACCTCTTTATTACTGGAAATTGATTCTTTATAACTCCTCTATAAATGATCTTTCTTTCTAACATGGCAAGAATACTATGCTGTACAAGAAAATTCTTTGAAAAAACGAAAACAACCAAACCAAAAAACCCTCTTCCTGTATGTATGTATGTCTCTATATATATATATATCTATGTATACATTAAATTGTAACCTTGCAGTGCAGAAAATGTGTTGTTGCCATTGTTATTTACAGACCACTGAAACTGGTCTGCAAGCGCTGGAGTCATGGACCACTGAAAAACACAAGTAGAGCATATTATCAAACATAGAAAAATTACCCCAAATGGTCCCTAGAATGAGGAAGAAGAAATTACCAGTGTCAGCATCATACTTGTCCCAGCACAGGATATAGGACACTTGACAGCTTGTCCCAGGTTAAGAGCCAAATGTGCAGTGGAAAGGTGAGCGTAGTAGCAAGGAAGATTTTGAGCCTAATAAACTGGTAAGAATTAAAGCAATCTAAAGCAATCTGGTAAGAACTAAAGCAATCACCCAAAACATGGGTGCAATAAATTGATAATAAAGAACATACCAGGCTAAGTTCTTCCAACTTGTAAACAGGTAAGCACAATGAAACTCATCTCTTTAAGTTCAGAAGTCCTTAGCGTAGACATTCTGTCAAAGCTACACATTGCAGTTTGCTTTATAATCACTTGAAACACGGGAAATAATTGAAATATTTGCTTTGAGATGAATTACATCTATTACTCTGTTGATCACTTTGACTCTAAAGTCAGTTTTATTCACTCTAAAGGAAGCTTAAGGTAGTTCAGATGTACATCTCCACTTGACTATTCTTACATTATTCAAATAGCCTGTTACACTCAAAATCTTGAATTGACAAAAAGGAAACTTCTTATTTGCAAAGCTAAGGGTCTATTTTTAGTCTAATTGAAATCTTAACAGCATAATCAAATGATTATTAGTACAGAACTAGTTAGTACATGAAAAGAAGAAAACAAGAGAGAGAGAGAGAAAATAAAGAAAAGGATTCTATTGGAGAAAAAGGCTTAACAACAAACAATAAGTAATAGCAATATAGTTAAAATTGTAATATGCACTTTCTAGTACCTAGCCCCTTTTTCTAGTGTTATACTCACTGATTCTCATCCCCTCTGAGTGCTAAGGTCAACAACTTCAGTCTCGGTGGAGATTGAGGAGGGGTTTTACAGGGAGTTAAGTGTCCCAGGTTCTTCATCAAGAGGATAGTGATGCTGATGATGGGTGTCCTTCCTCTTCATTGCTAGAAGTGTCTGAAATTGACCACAGTAATATAATGACATCTTTTTTTTTCACACTCTGGGGTCTACTTAGAGCTATTTTTTTGTGTGTGTTTTCTAACATGTTTTACACCTTAGTCTTTTTTAATTTGCCTTTTATCATTCCATGCCTGCGCTCCTCTACACCGCATCCTGTATCTTCCCTTTCAAGGCCTCTGCTGTCATGCCAGGTCTGTTTCTCTATATGATATTATTATGCTAGAGCTATGAATATTTCATTTTAAACAGAATAGCTGTTTATTGCTACTATGTATATAAAAATTATGCTTAGAGCATAAAAAGATAAGAAAATAAATTAGGCATAGCCACCTGGTCATTGGAGAAATTGCTGTTGTAGCTAAATATTCTAAAATAAAATAAAATAAATAAATAAATAAATAAAAAGTTCCAGAAAGGCCAAAACAAGTCAGAACCAAGTATGTCTGACATGTGTTGGTCTTGTGGACTTCCACTGTAACTGGCCTGCTCTTAGCAGAGAAGGTGGCAAGTTCTATTGAACAGATGTAGCACTCACTACCAGGGAAGGAAGGACAGACATTTCTATTAGTGTGTTCCTGACTTCTTCAGCAGGATATTGCACAGCATGAGGTGGTGCTTTATAGCCAGCAGCTGAAGGAGACTGGCATGCAGCAGCTACTGTGGGACGCTGATGGCTGTTGGTAGGTCCAGAGGGCCATTTCAAAAGGATAACATCCAGACAATGTGTGCCAGAATTTCTTTAGTCTCAGGCACCTATTTTGTGGTTTCTTTTTCTCTTAGTAATTTAATTGATTCCCATCTAGAAAAAAAATACCATCTCCTTGCCAGACACAATTGACAGAAGCCTGTAGAAAAACATCAGAAATCTTATAATTGTTAAAACTAGTCTTTATGCTACAGCAAATGAAATATTAAATTGCATATTTTGACTTTACATATAGAAAGCAACATAAAGCTTTGAATTGTGCTTCAGGGCAACCCTTGTTATTTAACCCTCTTCCATGTGTGAATGCTTGCTTCTAGGGCTTTTCTAAGGATTTTGAGAGAGAATATTCACATAGAAATAATTACTTGAAGCTGATATAATAAGTAGTTGTTTATTCCTATTTAAAGAAAGAAGAAAAAAAGTTACAGAATAGGGGTGATTCTTCTGCTGGCCACCTATGTGAGCACTTATAATGCAAAGTGTCTCTGAAATATTTTAAATGCTTCAATTGAAGTTCTTATCTACTCTCTTAGAACTACTGCAGTAGCATTAAACTGTCTTCTTTACTACACTTGATATGTTTTTTACTCTAAATAAAAATCCAATTTGAATCATAGGATGGTGATACCCTTTTTCACAACTAGATGGATTTTTTTTTTGTAAGACTTTTTCCATTTAAACTCTCTTGTTAATATTCATAAAACGTATGAATGAATGAGTGAATGAATGACTAAAATCTGCTTGTTAATAAAGTAGAAGTCAGCATAATTCTTAAATATTCATTCTACAGACTTGATCCAGAAATAAAGGTAATTTTACTGAGTCTTCTCCACCTTCTTTAGATGTTTATATGTTATTATGAAGTATGTATTCAGAGACCTGTGTGCAGTACTATCCAATTCTCTTTCAAGACTGCTTTTTTATATTAGAAATATATGAACTCCTTCTGAAAATGTTTACATATGAAAATTGCCAAATTTGCAAGTAAATGCTTGTCCTGTGGATTTCTTGCATTAAAATTTAAGTGCAGCAGTGATAAATAAATACATTCAGGGTTAATGAACTCTGTTAAATATCACTAAAATGGCAACGCGTTGGCTCAGTTACAGTTAAATCTGTGAGCAGCCATTATGCTAATGAAATCATTAGAGCTCTGTTCATTGAAATGTTGCTTGAAAAGCTGTTTCACAAAGCTCTTCACGTTGTGAGAATGAGACAGAGCTTGAAAATATTCATCCTTGAACATAAAAAGTTAGAAAAGAGATAATGCAAGAGGCAGAAATCAGAACTCTGTTTACTTCTGAAGGTTTAGATTCAGAGTGGTATTAAGTGGTGAGCAAAAATGTATAGGATGATTTCACCATAAAATCCAAATGAAGCATAAATTTGTTACCAATTTTTTAAATAGATATATATATTCTCCTCATGATTTTATCATAGAATCATAGAATGGATTGGGTTGGAAGGGACCTTAAAGATCATCTAATTTCACCCCCCCCTGCCATGGACTTTTCAGCTTCTCGCTCTGTCCTGCCAGTGAGCAGGCTGGGGGTGCAGCAGGAGCTGGGAGGGGACAGACCCAGGACAGCTGACCCAAACTGGCCAAAGGGGTATTCCATACCATCTGACGTCATGCTAAACAATATATAGGGGTGGCTGGCCGGGGTGGGGGGGCCGGCTGCTCGGGGATAGGCTGGGCATCGGTCAGCGGGTGGTGAGCAATTGCATTGTGTATCACTTGTTTCTTACACATTATTATTATTAATACTATTATCATTATCACTATTATTATTATTGTTATTATTATATTCCTGTCTTAATAAACTGTCTTTATCTCAACTCACAGGCTTCACTTTCCCGTTTCTCTCCCCCATCCCAGAGAGGGAGGGGGGAGGGTGAGCGAACGGCTGTGTGGTGTTTAGCTGCCAGCCGGGTTAAACCACAACACATGCTTCTTTTGATGTAGCCCAGGATATGGTTGGCTTTCTGGGCTGCAAGTATTTGTTGCCGGCTCATGCTGAGCTCCTGAGGGAACAGGGGTTGTTTAGCCTGGAGAAGAGGAGGCTCAGGGGAGGCCTTATTGCTCTCTATGACTACCTGAAAGCAGGTTGCAGGGAGCTGGGCATCAGACTCTTCTCTCAGATAACTACTGATAGGACTAGAGGGAATGGCCTCACGTTGCACCAGGGGAGGATTAGGTTGGAGACATTTCTTCTCAGAAAGAGCAGTCAGGCATTGGAATGGGTTACCCAGGGAAGTGGTGGCATCACCATCCCTGGGGATTTTAAGGAAAGGTTGTACGTGGTGCTTAGGGACATGGTTTAGTAGGTGACATTGGCAGTAGGGTGATGGTTGGGTCAGATGATCTTGAACTTCTTTTCCAACCTAAATGATTCTATGATTCTATGATTCTCATCAACCAACACCCCCAGCTCCTTCTTCTCAAGGACACTTTCAGTCCAGTCTCTGCCTAGCCTTTATTTGTGCTTGGGATTGCCCCGGCCCAGATGCAGGGCCTTGCATTTTTATGAGTCTAGTGTTTGATTCCCTGCAAATATAATCTGACCCCACTACATTACATTTTCTCTCCTCATTTTCTCCAACTACTTTAAGAGTTTAATTACTGTTTTAGACAAAACAAAACAACAGCAGCAACAAAACACCACTGGCTATGATTTCATTACAGTATTGTGTCTATAACCATATTTCAACCTGCTGCATCTGTGTACAATGATCATATTAGAGCTTGTCTTTAGAACTTCTTCCCATCAAAACAAAGCAAAAATAGCTAAAGATGTGAGATTTTAAAAGCGAAAAAAAAAATACTTAATATTTTCAGTGTTTCCTTCTCTTTTCTTGCCAGTTTATGATACATCCCTAACCTTATTACTTATTCTTGAGTCTTAAACAGCTTTCTCATGTTGATTCAATCTGACCCAAGGACCAAGATCAATTATGAACAATCATAAATTGTCTGTTGAGGACTCAGGAAAGACATGATGGTATATTATGTATATGCTGATGGTACCACAGATCAGATTTTCCAGTTTTCCCTCAACTGAAAAAATGTAAATAACATAGTTAATATAGTACTGGTAAGTACTTGTTAATGTAATAAAGTTATTTTAATTTTGCTGTTAAAGGAAAACTGTAAAAACCTACACAAGAAACTTGGACAACTGTGACTTTTCCACACCTCCATTCTGTGTTTTTTCTAAAAAGGCAAGACAGGATTTACGACAGAGTAATAAAATTTGTTCTCTCTAAAGCCTCAAGGCATTTCTTTGAAACTCTGGAGTTCCACAGTATTAGATGTTTTCTTAATCATTCTTAATCAGCATAGACACCTGATCTTTTTCCTGCAGTGTCATTAAACCAGTTTCGTAAGGCACATGGTCTTGTCTGCACCAACTAAAAACTGAAGCTCAATTAGCCATTAAGATTTTTGGTTACAACCTTTTTACCGATCTTAGACAGAATTTGGAGACTAAACAAACGTAAATATGGCTTTATTAGCTAGATCACAAGGATTTTAGTATCTTGGTGTCTCTAAGGTGTTACTTCAGATTTCCATCTGCCTCTGAAGGATAGCGAACATACTCATTCCTGCCATACTATTTCTTTCTAGTTTCTATAATGTCAAAGAGATTCTGCTGCTTTGGAAAACTGACTAGACTGTGGTGTTTGTCATGCAGTCTCTTGTACCCCTTTGGTGTGCTGCATAGTAAGGTCCGCCCACCCACCACTATCAGTATACTGTGACTTATGATTTCAAGAACATGAGTTTACTATCCAACTGGACAAACCAGTGGATAATCAGAGATTTTTTTAAACAAGTTGTGCAGTTCCATCTAAGAACATGCAAATATCATTATTTCTTATAACTTGTCTTTTATGACTTTATTTGATGATAATGAAAACATCCTCCCCCCCCCCCCCTTTTTTTTTTTTCCCCCCACTAAGCACACTGATGTCTTATTTAAATGAGCAGGGGCTGTACTTTGCTTCACACTTTGGAATAACATGGCCAGCATTTACAAATTGAGATGTGGATTTAAGAAATTAGCTTGGGCACTCAGACTACTGTTATTGCATATGGGTGGAAACATGAAGGCTGAAAATGGAACAGTGTAGTGGGTTTACATGTCAAGGTTTTGATAGCGGGGGGCTGCATGGGTGTCCTCTGTCAGAAGAATCCAGAAGGTGCCCCATGTTAGATAAGGGCCAGTTTCAGACAGCTCCAAAGGGACCCGCTGCTGCCCAGAGCTGTGAAAATAGATTCAAGAATGGGAAAAACCTGCTGCACAACAGCAGCTGGGAGAGAGGAGTGAGGAACAGCCCTGCAGACCCCAAGGTGAGTGCAGCAGGAGGGCAGGAGGAGCTCCAGGCACACAGCAGCAGTTCCCCTGCGGCCTGTGCAGATGCCCCTGGTGAAGCAGGCAGTCCCCCTGCAGCCCATGGGTCCCACACGGAGCAGATCTCCACGCTGCAGCCTGTGGAGGAGCCCCCGGTGGGGCAGGTGGATGTGGCCTGGAGGAGGCTGCGGCCCATGGAGAGCCCCCGCAGGAGCAGGCCCCGGGCCGGAGCTGCAGCCCGTGGAGAGGAGCCCACGCAGGAGCAGGGGCTCTGGGGGGAGCTGCTGCTCGTGGGGGACCCGTGCTGGAGCAGTTTGCTCCTGGCGGATGGACCCCGTGGTACGGAGCCATGTGGGAGCGGTTCTTGAAGAGCTGCTGCCTGTGGGCAGCCCGTGCAAGATGGCAGAGTGACTGTAAAGGTATGGCAGAGACGACGTGCTCTAAACTGCAACCCATTCCCCTGCAGCACGCAGAGGGAGGACATAGAAGAGAGTGTATGGGTGAAGGAGGTTTTAGTTTGTTTTCTTTGTTTCTCACTTCTGTAGCTTGTTAGTAATAGGCAATACATTGTATTAAGCTCCCTATGCTGAGTCTATTTTGACCATGAGGGTAGTTGTTGAGTGATATCCCTGTTCCTCTCTCAACCTGTGAGCTCTTTTCACTCTCTTTTCTCCTCCTTTCCCTTTGAGAAGGGGAAGAGAGAGATCAGTTGTGGTGGAGCTCAGCTGCCCACCTGAGTAAAACCACCACAAACAGGAATGTAAAATGTTATGTATAGATAAGCAATCTAAATTGTGATTATCATGAGATTCAGCAACCTCAGCTATGCACATTCTTTGATCTTTGTTTTTGTTAGAGGTGAATAGCTACTGGCAAAATTTGACCCATTAGCTCACCCTCTCAGTAAAATCTATATCTGTATTCATAATATGTGTGCATGCTTTTCTTTTCATAATGTCCCAGTATAGTGTTTCATTAATGCTAGGTACACAAAGGAATATGGAATAATGGAATAGTCTAATATTGGCAGCAATATACTGTATGCAGCTAGCATAGCAGCAATGAGTCAGGACAACAGTCAATCAATACTGAAAATTATTGTTTTGAGTGTTGTAGCCATGCCACTGTTTGCTCTTTTGTCAATGCTTATCATATGCTCCCAAATTCATACTCTTTTGTGCTCCAGAATTCATAGAAACCTGGGGGGGGGGGGGGGGGGGGAATAAAAAATCTGTATCAATCATTGGATATAAACTCAGAAAAAGAAAAATAACACAGAACATGTTGAATATGTTTGACTTTTATTTATTTTATTTTTTATTTTTAAATGAAGCTTTTCTGGAGTTGCACCAAAACTGCAAAGGGGGCAGAACTCACCCAGATTCTTATTGCATTCCCCAGATTCTTAATTCTTACTGTGGCTTTGTACAAAGCAATCCTGTGTGAACAGGGCTAACGAAAGCCCTAACAAAAAGATATAATGCCTGCTTTCCAATTAGTGCTTGCTATTGTGGTGCCAGAACCATGCTGAAATGGTTATTTGACTTCCATCCTGGTGTTGGTAGTGATATTCAGGTCTAGGATTTGCAACACTTCTGATGTTGATGGATCTACAGGTTAAGAGCTTCTACTAGGGGCAGGATATATCAATAGCTTTTTTTTTTTTTTTTTAATGTTGTGTTCAGGCATGTCAATTCAATCAAGGCATTGAATAAATTCTGAGACATGCATAAACTTAAGACTGAATGCTATTAAAGGTGACCCTGTATTAATTGAGTCTGATAAATCATTGCTAGTTATTACCTTCTGAGTTAAACTCTGGTCTCAACACTTGAATGAGATTTAGATAGGTATATCCCTTGATGAGGGAAATATCCCAATATGAGCTCCTATCCTGATAACCCCACTGTTTTTCATGAGACTTGGACAGAAAATTGTTGGTTTGACTCCTGTTTCAGAGCATGTCCTAACAATTAGTTTTTCAGGAAAAAAAAAAAGCGCATAATGAAAGTAACTCGGTAAGTAAATTACTCTCAGGCTACTGGTATGGTTCCTGAGTGTAAGGTGCTGGCCTTGAAATACAAAAACCTGACCTTTGCTCCTTTCTTTGTTGGCAGATACTCTGCTGATCTTGAGGAAAATGTAACTGTCCTTTAGTTTTCATTTCTGTTAAGTACAGCTACTGATCTTCACCCCATTCCCAATCTACCTGGAGTGGATTTACAAAAATATGTAAGGGAGTTTACAGACAATCTGCAGCTACTGTTATTTAAACACAAAGTAGGAGGT